>NC_072000.2:6545390-6856272 GCF_028885655.2 Pongo abelii | reverse complement strand
ATGAGTGCATTCTTCTCACAGAGTTGAACCTTCCTTTTGACAGAACAGTTTTGAAACACTGTTTTTGGAGATTCCGCAAGTGTTTATTTGGAGCGCTTTGAGGCCTATGCTGGAAAAGGAATTATCTTCACATAAATACTAGACAGAAGCATTCTCAGAAACTTTTTCTGATGTGCACATTCTACTCACCGTGTTGAACCTTCCTTTTGGTAGAGCAGTTTTGAAACACTCTTTTTCTAGAATATGCAAGAGGATATTTGGAGTGTTAGGGGGCCCACACTGGAAAAGGAAATATCTTCCCATAAAAACTAGACAGAAGCATTCTCAGAAACTTCTTTGTGATGAGTGCATTCAACTTACAGACTTTAACTTTCCTTTTGAAAGAGCAGTTTTGAAACACTCTTTTTGTAGAATCTGCAGGTGGATATTTTGTGTGCTTTGAGGCCTAAGCAGCAAAAGGAAATATCTTCAGGTAAAAACTAGACAGAAACATTCTCCAAAACCTCTTTGTGGTGTGTGCATTCAAAAAACAAAGTAGGACCTTCCTTTTGATAGTGCAGTTTTGAAACACCCTTTTTGTAGAATCTGCAAGTCGATATTTGGAGAGATTTGAGGCCTATGCTGAAAAAGGGGATATCTTCACCTAAAAACTAGATAGAAGCATTCTCAGAAACTTCTCTGTGCTTTATGCGTTCAACATACAGACTTGAAACTTCCTTCTGAAAGAGCAGATTTGAAACACTGTTTTTGTAGAGACTGCAAGTGGATATTTGGAGTGCTTTGAGGCCTATGCTGGAAAAAGAAATATCCTCACATAAAAACTAGACAAAAGCATTCTCTGAAACTTGTTATGATGAATGCATTCAGTTCACAGAGTTGAACCTTCCTTTTGAAGGAACAGTTTCGAAACACCCTTTTTGTAGAATCTGCAAGTGGATATTTGGAGAGATTTGAGGCCTATGCTGGAAAAGGGGATATCTTCACATAAAAACTAGATGGAAGCATTGTCAGACACTTCTCTGTGACGAGTGCATTCAACTCACAGAGTTCAACCTTCCTTTTTGTAGAACAGTTATTAAACACTCTCTTTGTAGAATCTACAAGGGATCATTTGGAGCATATTGAGGCCTATGCTGGGAAAAGAAGTATCTTCCCATAAAAAAATAAGCAGAATCATTCTGAGATACTTTTTTGTGATGAGTGCATTCGACTCACAGACTTGAAACTTCTTTTTGATAGAGCAGTTTTGAAACACTCTTTTTGTAGAATCTGCAAGTGGATATTTGGAGCACTTTGAGGCCTATGATGGAAAAGGAAATATCTTCACATAAAACTAGACAGAAGCATTCACAGAAATTTCTGTGTGATGAGTGCATTCAATTCAAAGAGTTGAACGTTCCTTTTGATAGAACAGTTTGGAAACACTCTTTTTGTCAAATCTGCAAGTGGATATTTGGAGCGCTTTGAGGCCTATGCTGGAAAAGAAAATATCTTCACATAAAAACAAGACGGAAGCATTCTCAGACACTTCTCTGTAATGTGTGCATTCAACTCACAGATTTCAACCTTCCTTTTGATAGAACAGTTTTGAATCACTCTCTTTGTAGAATCTACAAGAGATTATTTGGAGTGCATTGAGGCCTATGCTGGAAAAGGAAGTATCTTCCCATAAAAACTAAGTAGAACCATTCTCAGAAACATTTTTGTGATGAGTGCATTCAACTCACAGACTTGAACATTCCTTTTGATAGAACAATTTGGAAACACTCTTTTTGTCAAATCTGCAAGTGATATTTGGAGCGCTTTGAGGCCTATTCTGGAAAAGAAAATATCTTCACATAAAAACAAGATGGAAGCATTCTCAGACACTTCTCTGTAATGAGTGCATTCAACTCACAGAGTTCAACCTTCCTTTTGGTAGAACAGTTTTGAATCACTCTCTTTGTAGAATCTACAAGAGATTATTTGGAGTGCATTGAGGCCTATGCTGGAAAAGGAAGTATCTTCCCATAAAAACTAAGCGGAATCATTCTCAGAAACATTTTTGTGATGAGTGCATTGAACTCACAGACTTGAACATTCCTTTTGATAGGGCAGTTTTTAAACACTCTTTGTGTAGATTCTGCAAGTGGGTATTTCGAGCACTTTGAGGTCAAAGATGGAAAAGGAAATATCTTCATATAAAAACTAGACTTAAGCATTCACAGAAATTACTTTGGGATGAGTGCATTCAACTCAAAGAGTTGAACCTTCCTTTTGATAGAACAGTTTTGAAACACTTTTTTTGTAGAATCTGCAAGTGGATATTTGGAGCAATTTGAGGCCTATGCTGGAAAAGGAAATATCTTCACATAAAAACTAGACAGAAGCATTCTCAGAAATTTCTTTGTGATGAGTGCATTCAACTCACAGGTTTGAACTTGCCTTTTGATAGAACAGTTTTGAAGCACTCTGTTTGTAGAGTTTGCAAGTGGATATTTGGAGAGATTTGTGGCCTGTGCTGCATAAAGGGAATATCTTAACTTAAGAACTAGACAGAAGCATTCTCAGAGACTTCCCTTAGCTTTATGCATTCAAATCACAGGCTTGAACCTTCCTTTTGATAGAGCAGTTTTGAACCACTCTTTTTGTAGAATCTGCAAGTGGATATTTGGAGCGATTTGAGGCCTATGATGAAAAAGGAAATATCTTCACCTAAAAACTAGACAGAAACATTCTCAGAAACTTCTGTGGGATGAGTACATTCAACCAACAGAGTTGAACCCTCCTTCTGATAGACTAGTTTTGAAACACACTTTTTGTAGAATCTGCAATTGGATGTTTGGAGGGCATTGAGGCCTATGCTGGAAAAGAAAATATCTTCACCTAAAAACTAGACAGAAGCATTCTCAGAAACTTATTTGTGATGAGTGCATTCAACTCACAGGGTTGAAACTTCCTTTTGATAGAACAATTCTGACACAATCTTCTTGTAGAATCTGCAAGTGGATATTTGGATCGCTTGAGGCCTATGATGGAGTAAGAAATAATTTCACATAAAAACTATGTTGAAGCTTTCTCAAAAACATCTTTGTGATGTGTGCCTTCAACTCACAGAATTGAAACTTCCTTTTGATAAAGCAGTTTTGGAACACCATATTGTAGAATCTGCAAGTGGATAGATTTAGCACTTTGAGGCCTAGCCTGGAAAAGGGTATATCTTCACATAAAACCCGGACAGAAGCATTCTCAGAAACTTCCCTGTGCTTTATGAATTCAGCTCACAGACTTGAAACTTCCTTTTGATAGAACAGTTTGGAAACACACTTTTTGTAGAACCTGGAAATGGATATTTGGAGCACTTTGAGGTCTATGCAGGAAAAGGAAATACCATCACATAAAAACTAGACAGAAGTATTCTCAGAAACTTCTTTGTGATGTGTGCATTCAACTCACAGAGTTGAACCCTGCTTTTGAAAGAGCAGTTATGAGACACCCTTTTTGTAGGATCTGCAGGTAGATATTTTTGGTGCTTTGAGGCCAGTGCTGGAAAAGGAAATATGTATACATAAAAACTAGACAGAGGCATTCTCAGAAACTTCTCTGTGTTTTATGATTTCAACTCACAGATTTGAACCTTCCTTTTGATAGCGCAGTTTTGAAACACTCTTTTTGTAGAATCTGCAAGTGGATTTTTGGAGCCCTTTGAGGACTATGCTGCAAAAAGAAACATCTTCATATAAAAATTGGACAGAGGCCTTCTCAGAAACTACTTTTTGATGAATGCATTCAGCTTACAGGTTTGAACCTTCCTTTTGATAGAACAGTTGTGAAACACTCTTTTACTAGTATCTGAAAGTGGATATTAGGAGCTCTTTGAAGCTTATGATGGAAAAGGAAATATCTTCACATAAAACCTAGACGGAAGTATTCTCAGAAACTTCATTGTGATGAGTGAGTTCAACTCACAGAGTTGAACCAACCTTTTGATTGAACAGTTTTGAAACACTCTTTTTGTAGAATCTGCAAGTGGATATTTAGAATGCTTTGAGGCCTATGCTCGAAAAGGAAATTTCTTCATGTAAATACTAGACAGAAGCATGCTCAGAAACTTCTTTGTGATGAGTGCATTGTACTCACAGACTTTAAATTTCCTTTTGATAGAGCAGTTTTGAAACAGTCTTTTTGTAGAATATGCAAGTGTATATTTGGTGCGATTTGAGGGCTAAGCTGGAAAAGGAAATATCTTCACATAAAAACTGGACAGAAGAATTCTCCGTATCTTCTTTGTGATGTGTGCATTAAACTAACAGAGTAGAACCTTCCTTTTGATAAAGCAGTTTTGAAACACCCTTTTTGTAGAATCTGCAAGTGGATATTTGGAGCGATTTGAGGCCTATGGTGAAAAAGGGGATATCTTCGCATAAAAACTAGTTAGAAGCATTCTCAGAAACTTCCCTGTGCCTTACACATTCAACTCACAGACTTAAAACTTCCTTTTGAAAGAGCAGATTTGATACACTGTTTTTGTAGAAACTGCAAGTGGATATTTGGAGTGCTTTGAGGCCTATGCAGGAAAAGGAAATATCCCCACATAAAAAGTAGACAAAAGCATTCTCCGAAACTTCTTTGTGATGAATGCATTCACCTCACAGAGTTGAACCTTCACTTTGATGGAACAGTTTTGAAACACTCTTTTTGTAGAATCTGCAAGTGGATATTTGGAGCGCTTTGAGGCCTAGGCTGGAAAAGGAAATATCTTCACATAATAACTAGACGGAAGCATTCACAGAAACTTCTCTGTGATGAGTGCATTCAACTCACAGAGTTCAACCTTCCTTTTGGTAGAACAGTTATGAAACACTCTCTTTGTAGAATCTACAAGAGATTATTTGGAGCTCATTGAGGCCTATGCTGGAAAAGAAAGTATCTTCCCATGAAAACTAAGCAGAATCATCCTCAGAAATATTTTTGTGATGAGTGCATTCAACTCACAGACTTGAACCTTCCTTTTGATAGAGTAGTTTTGAAACACTCGTTTTGTAGAATCTGCAAGTGGATATTTGGAGCGCTTTGAGGTCTATGCTGGAAAAGGGAATATCTTCACATCAAAACTAGACAGAAGCATTCTCAGAAATTTCTGTGTGATGAGTGCATTCAACTCACAGGGTTGAACTTTCCTTTTGATAGAATAGTTTTGTAACATTCTTTTTGTAGAATCTACAAGTGGGTATTTGGAGTGATTTGAGGCCTATGCTGCAAAAAGAGAAATCTTCACATAAAAGCTAGACAGAAGCATTCCCTGAAACTTCCCAGTGCTTCATGCATTCAACTCACAGACTTGAACCTTCCTTTCGATAGAGCAGTTTTGAAACACTCTTTTTGTAGAATCTGCAATTGGATATTTGGAGCGATTTGAGGCCTATGATGAAAAAGGGAATATCTTCACCTAAAAACTAGACAGAAGCATTCTCAGAAACTTCTTTGTGATGAGTGCTTTCAACCCATAGAGTTGAAACTTCCTTTTTTTAGAACTGTTTTGTAACACTCTCTTTGTGGAATCTGAATATGGATACTTCGTGTGCTTTGAGGCCTATGCTGGAAATGGAAATATGTTCTCATAAAAACTAAGCAGAATCATACTCACAAAGTTCTTAGTGATGAGTGCATTCAACTCAAAGACTTAAACCTTCCTTTTGATATAGCAGTTTTGACACACTCTTTTTGTAGAATCTGCAAGTGGATATTTGGAGCGCTATGAGGCCTACGCTGTAAAAGGAAATATCTTCACATAAAAACTATACAGAAGCATTCTCAGAAACATCTCTATGATGAGCGCATTGTACTCACAGGCTTGAACTTTCTTTTTGATAGAGCAGTTTTGAAAAACTCCTTTTGTAGAATGTGCAAGTGGATACTTGGTGTGCTTTGAGGCCTAATCTGGAAAAGGAAATATCTTCACATAAAAACTAGACAGAAGCATTCTCTGAAACTTCTTTGTGATTCATGCATTCATCTAACGGACTAGAAACTTCCTTTTGATAAAGCAGTTTTGAAACACACTTTTTGTAGAATCTGCAAGTGGATATTTGGAGCGATTTGAGGCCTGTGGTGTAAAAGGGAATATCTTCACATAAAAACTAGACGGAAACATTCTCAGAAACTTCAGTGTGCTTTATGCATTCTACTCACAGACTTAAACCTTCCTTTTGAAAGAGCAGATTTGAAAAACTCTTTTTGTAGAAATTGCAAGTGGATATTTGGAGCACTTTGAGGCCTATGCTGGAAAAAGATATATCCTCACAGAAAAATTAGACAAAAGCATTCTCCAAAACTTCCTTGTGATGAATGCATTCAGCTTACAGAGTTGAACCTTCCTTTTGATAGAACAGTTTTGAAACACTCTTTTTGTAGAATCTGCAAGTGGATATATGGAGTGCTTTGAGACCTATGCTGGAAAAGGAAATATCTTCACATAAAAATTAGACAGAAGCATTCTCAGACCCTTCTCTGTGATGAGTTAATTCAACTCACAAAGTTCAACCTTCCTTTTCGTAGAACAGTTTTGAATCACTCTCTTGTAGAATCTACAATAGATTATTTGGAGCACATTGAGACCTATGATGGAAAAGGGAATATCTTCCCATAAAAAGTAGGCAGAATCATTCTCAGAAACATTTTTTGTGATGAATGCATTCAGCTAACGGAGTTGAACCTTCCTTTTGATAGAACAGTTTTGAAACACTCTTTTTGTAGAATCTGCAAGTGGATATTTGGAGTGCTTTGAGACCTATGCTGGAAAAGGAAATATCTTCACATAAAAATTAGACAGAAGCATTCTCAGACACTTCTCTGTGATGAGTGCATTCAACTCACTGAGTTCAGCCTTCCTTTTGGTAGAACAGTTTTGAATCACTCTCTTTGTAGAATCTACAATAGATTATTTAGAGTGCATAGAGGCCTATGATGGAAAAGGGAATATCTTCCCGTAAAAACTAAGCAGAATCATTCTCAGAAACATTTCTGTGATGAGTGCATTCAACTCAGAGACTTGAACATTCCTTTTGATAGAGCAGTTTTGAAACACTCTTTTTATAGAATCTACAAGTGGATATTTGGAGCAATTTGAGGCCTATGCTGGAAAAGGGAATATCTTCACATAAAAACTAGACAGAAGCATTCTCAGAAATTTCTTTGTGATGAGTGCATTCAACTAACAGGGTAGAACTTTCCTTTTGAAAGAACAGTTTTGAAACACTCTGTTTGTAGAATTTGCAAGTGGATATTTGGAGCGATTTGAGGCCTATTCTGCAAAAAGGGAATATCTGAACATAAGAACTAGACAGAAGCATTCTCAGAGACTTCCTTGTGCCTTATGCATTCAATTCACAGGCTTGAACCTTCCTTTTGATAGAGCAGTTTTGAAACATCCTTTTTGTAGACTCTGCAAGTGGATATTTGGAGCGATTTGAGGCCTATGGTGAAAAAGGGGATATCTTCACATAAAAACTAGATAGAAGCATTCTCAGAAACTTCCCTGTGGTTTATGCAGTCAACTCACAGACTTGAAACTTCCTTTTCAAAGAGCAGATTTTAAACACTCTTTTTGTAGCATCTGCAAGTGGATATTTGGAGTGCTTTGAGGCCTATGCTGGAAAAGGAAATATCCTCACATAAAAACTAGACAAAAGCATTCTCTGAAACTTCTTTGGGATGAATGCATTCAGCTCACAGAGTTGAACCTTTCCTTTGATGGAACAGTTTTGAAACACTCTTTTTTTAGAATATGCAAGTGGATATTTGGAGCGCTTTGGGGCCCATGGTGGAAAAGGAAATATCTTCACATAATACCTAGATGGAAGGATTCTCAGAAACTTCTCTGTGATGAGTCAGTTATGAAACACTCTCTTTGAAGAATCTACAAGAGATTATTTGGAGCTCATTGAGGCCTATGCTGGAAAAAGGAATATCTTCATATAAAAACTAGACAGAAGCATTCTGAGAAACTTCCCTGCACTTTGTGCATTCAACTCACACTCTTGAACCTTCTTTTTGAAAGAGCAGATTTGAAACACTCTTTTTGTAGAAACTGCAAGTGCATATTTGGAGCGCTTTGTGGCCTATGATGGAAAAGGAAATATCCTCACAGAAAAATTAGACAAAAGCATTCTCAGAAATTTCTTTGTGATGTGTGCATTTAACTCACCGAGTTGAACTTTCCTTTTGACGGAACAGTTTTGAAACAGTCTTTTTGTAGTATCTGCAAGTGGATATTTGGAGCATTTTGAGGTCTATGCTGGAAAAGGAAATATCTTCATATAAAAACTAGACAGAAGAATTCTCAGAAATTTCTTTGTGATGAGTGCCTTCAACTCATAGGGTTGAACTTTCATTTTGATAGAACAGTTTTGAAACACTCTGTTTGTAGAATTTGCAAGTGTATATTTGGAGCGATTTGAGGCCTATGCTGCAAAAAGGGAATATCTGAACATAAGAACTAGACAGAAGCATTCTCAGAGACTTCCCTGTGCTTTATGCATTCAGCTCACACTCTTGAAACTTCCTTTTGATAGAGCAGTTTTGAAACACTCTTTTTGTAGAATCTGCAATTGGATATTTGGAGCGATTTGAGGCCTATGATGAAAAAGGAAATAGCTTCACCTAAAAACTAGACAGAAACATTCTCAGAAACTTCTGTGGGATGAGTGCATTCAACCAACAGAGTTGAAACTTCCCTTTGATAGACTAGTTTTGAAACACACTTTTTATAGAATCTGCAAGTGGATGTTTGGAGGGCTTTGAGGCCTATGCTAGAAAAGGAAATATCTTCACCTAAAAACTAGACAGAAGCATTCTCAGAAACTACTTTGTGATGATTGCATCCAACTCACAGGGTTGAAACTTCCTTTTGATAGAACAGTTTGGAAACAATCTTTTTGTGGAATCTGCAAGTGGATATTTGGAGCGCTTGAGGCCTATGCTGCAGTAAGAAATAACTTCACATAAAAACTATATTGAAGCATTCTGAAAAACATCTTTGTGATGTGTGTCTTCAACTCACAGACTTGAAACTGCCTTTTGATAAAGCAGTTTTGAAACACCATTTTGTAGAATCTGCAGGTGGATAATTTTAGCACTTTGAGTCCTAGGCTGGAAAAGGGAATATCTTCACATAAAAACTGGACAGAAGCATACTCAGAAACTTCCCTGTGCTTTAGGAATTCAACACACAGACTTGAACCTTCCTTTTGATTGAGCAGTTTTGAAACACTGTTTTTGTAGTAACTGCAAGTGGATATTCGGAGCGCTTTGAGGCCTATGCTGGAAAAGGAAATACCTTCATAAAAAAACAAGATAGAAGCATTCTCAGAAACCTCTTTGTGATGTGTGTATTCAATTCACAGAGTTGAACCTTCCTTTTGAAAGAGCAGTTATGAAACACGCTTTTTTTAGAATCTGCACGTGGATATTTTTGAATGTTTGAGGCTAGTGCTGGAAAAGGGAATATCTACATATAAAAACTAGACAGAAGAATTCTCAGAAGCTTCTCTGTGCTTTATGATTTCAACTCACAGAGTAGAACCTTCCTTTTGATAGAGAAGTTTTGAAACACACTTTTTATAGAATCTGCATGTGGACATTTGGAGCGATTTGAGGCCTATGCTGGAAAAAGGAATATCTTCATATAAAAACCAGATAGAAGAATTCTGATAAACTTCCCTGTGCTTTGTGCATTCAACTCACACTCTTGAACCTTCTTTTTGAAAGAGCAGATTTGAACCACTCTTTTTGTAGAAACTGCAAGTGCATATTTGGAGCGCTTTGAGGCCTATGATGGAAAAGGAAATATCCTCACAGAAAAATTAGACAAATGCATTCTCAGAAATTTCTTTGTGATGAGTGCATTTAACTCACCGAGTTGAACTTTCCTTTTGATAGAACAGTTTTGAAACAGTCTTTTTGTAGAATCTGCAAGTGGATATTTGGAGCATTTTGAGGTCTATGCTGGAAAAGGAAATATCTTCACATAAAAACGAGACCGAAGCATTTTCAGAAATTTCTTTGTGATGAGTGCCTTCAACTCACAGGGTTGAACTTTCCTTTTGATAGAAGAGTTTTGAAACACTCTTTTTGTAGAATCTGCAAGTGCATATTTGGAGCGATTTGAGGCCTATGCTGCAAAAACGGAATATCTTCACATGAAAACTAGACAGAAGCATTCTCAGAAACTTCGCCATGCTTTATGCATTCAACTCACAGACTTGAACCTTCCTTTTGATTGAGCCGTTTTGAAACACTCTTTTTGTAGTATCTGCAAGTGGATATTTGAAGAGATTTGAGGCCTATGATGAAAAAGGAAATATCTTCACCTAAAAACTAGACAGAAGCATTCTCAGAAACTGCTTTGTGATGAGTGCATTGAACTCACAGAGTTGAAACTTCTTTTTGATAGAACAGTTTTGTAACACTCCTTTTGTAGAATCTGCAAGTGGATATTTGGAGTGTTTTTACGCCAATGCTATAAAAGGAAATATCTTCACATAAAAACTAGACAGAAGCATTCTCAGAAACTTCTCTGTGATCAGTGCATTCAATTCACAGAAGTGAACCTTCCTTTTGATAGAACGGTTTTGAAACACTCCCTTTATAGAATCTGAAAGTGGATACTCGGTGCGCTTTGAGGCCTATGCTGGAAATGGAAATATGTTCTCATAAAAACTAAGCAGAAGCATTCTCACAAAGTTCTTATTGATGAGTGAATTCAACTCACAAACCTAAACCTTCCTTTTGATAGAGCAGATTTGACGCACTCTTTTTGTAGAATCTGCAAGTGGATATTTGGAGGCTATGAGGCCTACACTGGAAAAGGAAATATTTTCACCTAAAAACTATACAGAAGCATTCTCAGAAACCTCTCTATGATGAGTGCATTGTACTCACACACTTGAACCTTCCTTTTGGCAGAGAAGTTTTGAAACACACTTTTTGTAGATCCGCAAGTGGATATTTTGTGGGCTTTGAGGCCTAAGTTGGAAAAGGAAATATCTTCAGATAAAAACTAGAAAGAAGCATTCTCTGAAACTTCTTTGTGATGCGTGCATTAATCTAACAGAGCAGAATGTTCCCTTTGATAGCGCAGTTTTGAAACACCCTTTTTGTAGAATCTGCCAGGGGATATTTGGAGCAATTTGAGGCCTATGCTGTAAAAGGGAATATCTTCACATAAAAACTAGACGGAAGCATTCTCAGAACCTTCCCTGTGCTTTATGCATTCAACTCACAGACTTGAACTTTCCTTTTGAAAGAGCAGATTTAAAACACTCTTTTTGTAGAAACTGCAAGTGGATATTTGGAGTGCTTTGAAAAACTGGACAGAGGCCTTCTCCGAAACTACTTTGAGATGAATGCATTCAGCTCACAATGTTGAAACTTCCTTTTGATAGAACAATTGTGAAACACTATTTTTGTAGAATCTGAAACTGGATATTTGGAGCTCTTTGAGGCTTACAATGGAAAAGGAAATATATACACATGAAATCTACATGGAAGTGTTCTCAGAAACTTCTTTGTGATGAGTGCATTCAATTCACAGAGTTGAACCATCCGTTTGATTGAAGAGTTTTGAAACACTCTTTTCGTAGAATCTGTAAGTGGATATTTGGAAGGCTTTGAGGCCTATGCTCGAAAAGGAAATATCTTCATATAAAAACTAGACGGAAGCATCCTCAGAGACTTCTTTGTGATGACTGCATTAAACTAAGAGAGTAGAATCTTCCTTTTGATAGAGCAGTTTTGAAACACCCTTTTTATAGAATCCGCAAGTAGACATTTGGAGAGATTTGAGGCTTATGCTGGAAAAAGGAATATCTTCACATAAAAACTAGACAGAAGCATTCTGAGAAACTTCCCTGCACTTTATGCATTCAACTCATAGGCTTCAACCTTCCTTTTGAAAGAGCAGATTTGAAACACTCCTTTTGTAGTATCTGCAAGTGTATATTTGGAGGGCTTTGAAGCCTATGCTGGAAAAGGAAATATCCTCACGTAAAAACTAGACAAAAACATTCTCAGAAACTTCTTTGTGATGAGTGCATTCAACTCACAGAGTTGAACTTTCCTTTTGATAGAACAGTTTTGAAACACTCTTTTTGTAGAATCTGCAAGTGAATATTTGAGCGCTTTGAGGCCTGTGCTGGAAAAGGAAATATCTTCACATAAAAACTAGACGGAAGCATTCTCAGACACTTCTCTGTGATGATTGCATTCAACTCACAGAGTTCAACATAACTTTACATAGAACAGTTTTGAAGCACTCTCCTTGTAGAGTCTACAGGAGATTATTTGGAATGCTTTGAGGCCTGTGCTGGAAAAGGAAATATCTTCCCATAAAAACTAAGCAGAACCGTTATCAGAAACATTTTGTGATGACTGCCTTCACCTCATGGACTTGAACCTTCATTTTGAAAGAGCAGTTTTGAAACACTCTTTTTGTAGGATCTGCAATTGGATATTTGGAGCACTTTGAGGCCAATGCTGGAAAAGGGAATATCTTCACAAGAAGAGTAACAGAAGCATTCTCAGAAATTTCTTTGTGATGTGTGCATTCAATTCCAAGAGTTGAATCTTCCTTTTGATAGAGCAGCTTTGAAACACTCTTTTTGTAGGATCTGCAAGTGGATATTTGGAACGATTTGAGGCCTATGCTGCAAAAAGGGAAAATCTACACATAAAAACTAGATAGAAGCATTCTCATAAATGTCTTTGTGATGACTGCATTCAACCCACAGAGCTGAACTTTCCTTTTGATAGATCAGTTAAAAACACTCTTTTTGTAGAATCTGCAATTGGATAATTGGAGTGATTTGAGGCCAATGCTGCAAAAAAAGAATATCTTCACATAAAAACTAGACAGAAGCATTCTCAGAAACTTCCCTGTGCTTTATGCGTTCATCACACAGATTTGGACCTTTCTTTTGATAGAGAAGTTTTGAAATTCTCTTTTTGTAGAATCTGCAAGTGAATATTTGGAGCTCAATGAGGCCTATGCTGGAAAAGGAAATACCTTCACATAAAAACTAAACAGAAGAATTCTCAGAAAATTCTTTGTGATGTGTGCATTCAATTCACAGAGTTGAACAGTATTTTTGATGGAGCAGTTTTGAAACACCCTTTTTTCAGAATCTGCAAGTGGATATTTTGAGCGCTTTGAGGCCTATGCTGGAAAAGAAAATATCTTCACATAAAAACTAGACTGAAGCATTCTCAGAAACTTCTTAGTGATGAGTGCATTCAACTCACGGATTTGAACCTTCGTTTTGATTAAGCGGTTTTGAAGCACACCTTTTGTAATATCTGCAGGTGGATATTTGGAGTGCTTTGAGGCCTACACTGGAAAAAGGAATATCTTCACATAAGAACTTGACAGAAGCATTCTGAGAAACTTCCCTGTGCTTTATGCATTCAAATCAAAGAGTTCAACCTTCCCTTTGATAGCACAGGTTTGAAACACTCTTTTTGTAGAATCTACAGTTGGATATTTTGAGCGCTTTGAGGTCTATCCTGGAAAAGGAAATAACTTCACATAAAAACTAGATTGAAGCATTCTCAGAAACTTCTTTGTAATGTGAGCATTCAACTCACAGAGTCAAAACTTCCTTTTGACAGAGCAGTTTTGAAACATCCTTTTTGTAGAAATTGCAAGTGGATATTTGTAGCCCTTTGAGGCCTATGCTGGAAAAGGAAATATCTTCACATAAAAACCAGACAGAAGCATTCTCAGAAACTTCTTTGTGATGATTGCATTGAACTCACTGAGATGAAACTTTCTTTTGATAGGACAGTTTTGAAACACTCTTTTTGTAGAATCTACAAGTGGATATTTGGAGCCCTTTGAGGCCTACCCTGGAAAAGGAAATATCTTCACATAAAAACAAGACAGAAGCTCTATCAGAAACTTCTTTTTGATGAGTGCATTCAACTCACAGAGTTGAACCTTCCTTTTGATAGAATGGTTTTGAACCACTCTTTTTGTAGAATCTGCAAGTGGATATTTGGAGTGCTTTGAGGCCTATAATGGAAAAGGAAATTTCTTCACATAAAAAACTAGACAGAAGCATTCTCATAAACTTCTCTGTGATGAGTGCATTGAACTCCCTCAGTTGAAATTTTCTTTTGATAGAAAAGTTTTGAAACACTCTTTTTGTAGAATCTACGATTGGATATTTGGAGCGCTATGAGGCCTATGCTGGAAAATGAAATGTCTTCACATAAAAGTTATACAGAAGAATTCTCAGAAACTTCTTTGTGATGAGTGCATTCAACTCACAGAGTTGAACTTTCCTTTTGATAGAGCAGTTTTGAAAAACTCTTTTGGTAGAATCTGAAGGTGGATATTTGGAGCGCTATGAGGCCTATGCTATAAAAGAAAATATCTTAACATAAAAACTAGACAGAAGCATTCTCAGAAACTTCTTTGTGATGTGTGCATTCAACTCACAGAATTGAACCTCCCTTTTGATAGAGCAGTTTTGAAACACCCTTTTTGTACAGTCTGCAAGTGGATATTTGGAATGCTTTGAGGTCTATGCGGGAAAAGGAAATATCTTCACATAAAAACTAGACAGAAGCATTCTCAGAAAGAATGCATTAAACTGACAGAGTTGAAGCTTCCTTTTGATAGAACACTTTGGAAACACTCTCTTTGTAGAATCTGCAAGTGGATACTTGGAGCGCTTTGGAGCCTATGCTGGAAAAGGAAATATCTTCACGCAAAAACTAGACAGAAACATTCTCAGAAACTGCTTTGTGATGAGTGCATTCAACTCGCAGAGTTGAACCTTCTTTTTGATAGGACAGTTTTGAAACAGTCTTTTTGTTCAATCTGTAAGTTTATATTTGGAACGCTTTGAGACCTATGATGGAAAAAGAAATATTGTCACATAAAAACTAGACAGATGCATTCTCAGAAAGCTCCCTGTGATAAGTGCATTCAACTCACAGAGTTGAACCTTCCTATTGATAGAAGGGATTTGAAACACACTTTTTGTAGGATCAGCAATTTATATTTGGAGGTCTTTGCGGCCTATGCTAGAAAAGAAAGTATCTTCACACAGAAACTAGACAGAAGCATTGTCAGAGACTTCTTTGTGATGAGTGCATTCAACTTACACAGTTGAACCTTCCTTTTCTTAGAAGTGTTTTGAAACACTCTTTTTGTAGAATCTACATGTGGATATTTGGAGCGCATTAAGGCCTATGATGGAAAAGGAAATATCTTCACATAAAAACTAGAAAGAAGCTTTCCAAGGAACTTCTCTGTAATTATTGTATTCAACTCACAGATTGAGCCTTCCTTTTGATTGAGCAGCTTCGGAACACCATTTTTGTAGAATCTTCAAATGGATATTTGGAGGAATTTGAGGCCTGTGCTGGAAAAGGAAATATATTCACATAAAAACTAAACAGAAGCATTCTCAGAAACTTCTTTGTGATGTGTGCATTCAACTCACAGAGTTGAACCATGCTTTTGATAGAGCAGTTTGGAAACACCCTTTTGTAGAATCTGCAAGTGGATATTTGGAGCGCTTTCGGGCCTATGCTGGAAAAGGAAACATCTTCACATAAAAACTAGACAGAAGCTTTCTCAGAAACATCTTTGTGATGAGTGCATTCAGCTAACATAGTTGAACCTTCCGTTTGATATAGCAGTTTTGAAATACCATTTTTGTGGAATCTGCAACTGAATATTTGGAGCACTTTGAGGCCTATGCTGGAAAAGGAAATATCTTCACATAAAAACTAGAGAGAATCATTCTCAGAAACTTCACTGTGCTTCATGCATTCAACTTAGAGACTTGAACTTTCCTTTTAATAGAGCAGTTTTGAAACAGTCTTTTTGTAGGATCTGCAAGTGGATATTTGGAGCGCTTTGAGGCCTATTTTGGAAACGGAAATATCTTCACACAAAAAATTGACGGAAGCATTCTAAGAAACTTCTTTGTGATGAGTGAATTCAAATCACAGGCTTAAACCATCCTTTTGATAGAGCAGTTTTCAAACACTCTTTTTGTAGAATCTGCAAGTGGATATTTGGAGTGCTCTGAGGTCTATGCTGGAAAAGGAAATATCTTCACATAAAAAATAGACAAAACGATTTTCAGAATTTTCTTTGTGATGAGTACATTCAACTCAAAAGTTGCACTGTCCTTTTGATAGAACGGTTTTGAAATACTCTTTTTGTAGAATCTGTAAGTAAATATTTGCAGCGCTTTGAGGCCTATCTTGCAAAAGGAAATATCTTCACATAAATACTAGACAGAGGCATTCTCAGAAAGTTTTTGTGATGTGCGCATTCAACTCACAGAATTCCATCTTCCTTTGATAGAACAGTTTTGAAACACTCTTTTTGTAGAATCTGCAAGTTGATATTGGAGCGCTTTGAGGCCTGTGATGGAAAAGGAAATAACTTCACATAAAAACTTGATTGAAGCATTCTCAGAAACTACTTTGGGATGTGTTCATTCAACTTACTGGCTTGAACCTTCCTTTTGATAGAGGAGTTTTGAAACACTCTTTTTGTAGAATCTGCAAGTGGATATTTGGAAAATTTTGGGGCTTATGATGGAAAAGGAAATACCTTCTCATAAAAACTAGACAGAAGAATTCTCAGAAACTTCTCTGTGACTACTGCATTCAACTCATAGAGTCGAACCTTCCTTTTGACAGAACAGTTTTGAAACACTCTTTTGAACACTCTGCAAGTGGATATTTGGAGTGCTGTGAGGCCTACGCTGGAAAGGGAAATATTTTCAAATAAAAACTAAGCAGAAGCATTCTCAGAAACTTCTTTATGATGAGTGCATTCAACTAACAGATTTGAACCTTGCTTTTCATAGAGCAGTTTTGAAACACTCTTTTTGTAGCATCTGCAAGTGAATATTTGGAGCGCTTTGAGGCCTAGGCTGGAAAAGTAACTATCTTCACATAAAAACTAGACAGAAGCATTCTCAGAAACTTCTTTGTGATGTGCGCATTCAACTCACGGAGTTGAACCTTCCCTTTGATAGAACAGTTTTGAAATACTCTTTTTGCAGAATCTGCAAATGAATAACTGGAGTGCATTGAGACCTATGATGGAAATGGTAATATCTTCACATAAAAACCAGACAGAAGCATTCTCAGAAACTTCTCTGTGATGAGTGCATTCAACTCACAGAGTCGAACCTTCCTTTTGATATAACAGATTTGAAACACTCTCTTTGTAGAATCTGCAAGTGGATATTTGGAGCGCTTTTAGGTGTACACTTTAAAAGGATATATCTTCACATAAAAAATAGACAGAAGCATTCTCCGAAACTCCTTTGTGATGAGTGCATTCAACTCACAGACTTGAAACTTCCTTTTGATAGAGCAGTTTTTAAACACTTTTTTTGTAGTATCTGCAAGTGGATAATTGGAGCGCTTTGAGGCCTATGCTGGAAATGGAAACACCTTCAAATTAAAAATAGTCGGAAGAATTCTCAGAAACTACCTTGTGATAAGTGCATTTAACTCACAAATTTGAACCTTCCTTTTGATAGAACAGTTTTGAAGCACTCTTTTTCTAGAATCTGCAAGTGGATATTTTGAGCACATTGAGGCCTATGCTGGAAAAGGAAATATCTTCACATGAAAACTAGTCTGAAGCATTCTCACAAAATTCTTTGTGATGAGTGCTTTCAACTCACAGAGTTGAAACTTCGTTTTGATAGAAAAGTTTTGAAACACTCTTTTTGTGGAATCTGGAACTGGATATTTGGAGCACTTTGGGGCCTATGATGGAAAAGGAAATATCTTCACATAAAAACTAGACAGAAGAATTCTCAGACACTTCTCTGTGATAAGTGCAATCAACTCACAGAGCTGAACCTTCCTTTTTAAAGAACAGTTTTGAAACACTGTTTTTGTACAATCTGCAAGTGGATATTTGGAGCACTCTGAGGCCTATGCTGGAAATGGAAATATCTTCACATAAAAAATAAGCAGAAGCATTCTCAGAAACTTCTTTGTGATGAGTGCATTCAACTCCCAGACTTTAACCTTGATTTTGTTAGAGCGGTTTTGAAACACTCTTTTTGTAGAGTCTGCAAGTGGATATTTGGAACGCTTTGAGGCCTATGCTGGAAAATTAAATATCTTCACATAAAAACTAGACAGAAGTATTCTCATCAAATTCTTTGTTATGAGTGCTTTCAACTCACAGAGTTGAACCCTCTCTTTAATAGAACAGTTTTGAAACCCTCTTTTTAAAGAATCTGCAGGTGGATATATAGAGTGCTTTGAGGTCTATGATGGAAAAGGAAGTATCTGTGATGGGTCCATTCAACTCACAGACTTGAACCTAACTTTTGATAGAGCAGTTTTGAAACACTCCTTTTGTAGAATCTGCAAGTGCATGTTTGGAGCACTTTGAGGCCTATGCTGGAAAAGGAAACATCTTCTTACAAAAATTAAGTAGAAGCTTTCTCTGAAACTTCTTTGTGATGTGTGCATTCAACTCACAGAGTTGAACCTTCTTTTTGGTAGAACAGTTTTGGAAAACTCTCTTTGTAGAATCTGCAAGTGGATATTTGGAGCGCTTTGAGGCCGATGCTGGAAAAGGAAATATCTTCACATAAAAACTAGACAGAAGCATTCTGAGAAACATCTTTTGATGAGTGCATTAAACTCACAGACGTGGACCTTCCTTTCCATAGAGCAGTTTTGAAATACTCTTTTTGTAGAATCTGCAAGTGGATATGTGGAGTACTTAGAGGCCGATGTTGGAAAAGGAAATATTATCACATAAAAACAAGACAGAAACATTCTCAGAAAATTTTCTGCAATGAGTGCATTCAACTCACAGAGTTGAAACTTCCTTTTGAGAGAACAGTTTTGAAACATTCTCTTTGTAGAATCTGCAAGTGTATATTTGCAGAGC
The DNA here is from genome assembly GCF_028885655.2 of Pongo abelii. Lineage (NCBI taxonomy): Eukaryota > Metazoa > Chordata > Mammalia > Primates > Hominidae > Pongo > Pongo abelii. The sequence continues at coordinate 6,837,335 of NC_072000.2, read as the reverse complement.
TTTGGGGACTATGCTGGAAAAGGAAATATGTTCACATAAAAACTAGACAGAAGCATTCTCAGAAACTTCTTTGTGATGTGCACATTCAACTCACAGTGTTGAACCTTCCTTTTGATAGAGCAGTTTTGAAACACCCTTTTTATGGGATCTGCAAGTGTATATTTGGAGCACTTTGAGGCCTATGTTGGAAAAGGAAATATCTTCACATAAGAACTAGATAGAAACATTCTCAGAAACTACCCTGTGCTTTATGAATTCAACCCACAGACTTGAACCTTCCTTTTGATAGTGCAGTTTTGAAACACTCTTTTTGTAGAATCTGCAAGTGGATATTTGGAGCGCTTTGAGGCCTATGCTGTAAAAGGGAATATCTTCACATAAAATCAAGACAGAAGCATTATCAGAAACATCCTGTGCATTATGCGTTTATCTCACAGACTTGAACCATCCTTTTGATAGAGCAGTTTTGAAACACTCTTACTGAAGAAACTGCAAGTGGATATTTGGACCGCTTTGAGGTCTATGCTGGAAAAGGTAATGTCTTCACATAAAAATTAAGCGGAAGCATTCTCAGAAACTCCTTCATGATTAGTGCATTCAACTGACAGACTTCAACTTTCCTTGTGATAGAGCCGTTTTGAAACACTCCTTTTGTGGTATCTGCAATTGGATATTTGGAATGCTTTGAGGCCTATGCTGGAAAAGGAAGTGTCTTCACATAAAAACTAGACAGAAGCATTCTCAGAAACTTCTTTGTGATGTGTGCACTCAACTCACAGAGTTGAACCTTCCTTTAGGTAGAGAAGTTTTGAAACACCCTTTTTGTAGAATCTGAAAGTGGATATTTGGATCGCTTTGAGGCCTATGATGGAAAAGGAAATATCTTCCCATAAAAACTTGACAGAAGCATTCTAAGAAATTTCCTTGTGCTTTATGAATTCAACTCACAGACTTGAACTTTCCTTTTGATAGAGTAGTTTTGAAACACACTTTTTATAGAATCTGCAAGTGGATATTTGGAGCATTTTCTGGCCTATGCTGGAAAAGGGAATATCTTCACATAAAAACTAGACAGAAGCATTCTAAGAAACTTCCCTGTGCTTCTTGAATTCAACCCACAGACTTGAAGTTTCCTTTGATAGAGCAGTTTTCAAACACACTTTTTGTAGAATCTGCAAGTGGATATTTGGAGCACTTTCTGGCCTATGCTGGAAAAGGGAATATCTTCACATAAAATGTAGACAAAAGCATTCTCAAAAATTTCACGTTGCTTTAGGCATTTAACTCACAGACTTGAACCTTCCTTTTGATAGAGCAGTTTCGAAAAAGTCTTATTGTAGAATCTGCATGTGGATATTTGGAGCGATTTGAGGCCTATGCTGGAAAAGGAAATATCTTCACACAAAAACTAGACAGAAACATTCTCAGAAACTTCTTTATGATGAGTGCATTCATCTCACAGAATTGAACATTACTTTTGATAGAACAGTTTACAAACACTCTTTTTGTAGAATCTGCAAATGGATATTTGGAGCGTTTTGAGGCCTATGATGGAAAAGGAAATATCTTCATATCAAAACAAGACAGAAGCATTCTCAGAAATTTCTCTGTGATGACAGCATTCAACTTACAGAGTTGAACTTTCCCTTTTATAGAACAGTTTTGAAACACTCTTTTTGTAGAGTCTGTAAGTGGGTATTTGGAGTGCTTAGAGGCCTATGCAGGAAAAGGAAACATCTTCACCTAACAGCTAAGCAGAAGCATTCTCAGAAAGTTCTTTGAGATGAGTGCATTCAACTCACAGACTTGAACCTTCCTTTTCATAGAGCAGTTTTGAAACACTTGTTTTGTAGTATCTGCAAGTGGATATTTGGAGTGCTTTGGGGCCTATGCTGGAAAAGGTAATATCTTCACATAAAAATTAAGCTGAAGCATTCTCAGAAACTTCTTCATGATGAGTGCATTCAACTGACAGACTTGAACTTTCCTTTTGATAGAGCTGTTTTGAAACACTCCTTTTGTGGAATATGCAATTGGATATTTGGAGCGCTTTGAGGCTTATGCTGGAAAGGGAAATATCTTCAAATAAAAAATAGACAAAAGCATTCTCAGACTGTACTTTGTGATGAGTGCATTGAACTCGCAGAGTTGAACCTTTCTTTTCATAGAACAGTTTTGAAACACTCCCTTTGTAGGATCTGCAAGGGGATATTTGGGCGCATTGAGGCCTATGATGGAAAAGGAAATATCTTCATACAAAAACTAGACAGAAGCATTCTCAGAAACTTCTTTGTTATGAGTGCATTCAACTCACAGACTTGAACCTTCCTTTTCATAGAGCAGTTTTGTAAGACAGTTTTTGTAGAATCTGCAAGTGGATATTTGGAGCGCTTTGAGGCCTATGCTGGAAAGGGAAATATCTTCAAATAAAAGTTAGACAGAAGTATTCTCAGAAACTTCTCTGTGATCAGTGCATTGAACTCACAGAGATGAACCTTCCTTTTGATAGAAGAGTTTTGAAAAACTCTCTTTGTAGAATCTGCAAGGGGATATTTGGAGTCCTTTGAGACCCATGCTGTAAAAGGAAATATCCTCACATAAACACTAGACAGAAGCATTCTCAGAAACTTCTGTGTAATGTGTGCGTTCAACTCACGGAGTTGAACATTCGTTTTGATAGCAGTTTTGAAACACACTTTTTGTAGAATCTGTCAGTGGATATTTGGAGATATTTGAGGACTATGCTGGAAAAGGGAAAATCTTCACATAGAAACTAGACAGAAGCATTCTCAGAAACTTCTTGGTGATGACTGCATTCAAATCACAGAGTTGAAACTTCCATTTGACAGAACAGTTTTGAAGCACTCTTTTTATGGAATCTGCAAGTGGATATTTGGAGCGCTTTGAGGCCTACGATGGAAAAGGGAATATCCGTGATGAGTGCCTTCAACTCACAGACTTGAACCTTCCTTTTTATAGAGGAGTTTTGGAACACTCTTTTGTAGAATCTGCAAGTGGATATTTGGAGCGCTATGAGGCCTACACTGGAAAAGGAAATATCTTCACATAAAAACTAGACAGAAGCACTCTAAGAAACTTCTTTGTGATGAATGCATTCAACTCACAGAATTGAACCTTCCTTTTGATAGAACAGTTGTGAAACATTCTTTTTATAGAATCTGCAAGTGGATGTTCTGAGGGCTTTGAGGCCTATGCTGGAAAAGGAAATATCTTCACATAAAAAATAGACAGAAACAATCTCAGAAAATTCTTTGTGATGAGTGCATTCAACTCAAAGCCTTGAACCTTCTTTTGATAGAGCAATTTTGAAACACTTTTTTGTGGAATCTACAAGTGGATGTTTGGAGCAATTTGAGGCCTATGCTGGAAAAGGAAATATATCCACATAAAAAGTAGACAGACGCATTCTCAGAAACTTCGTTGTGATGTATGCATTCAACTATCAGAGTTGAACCTTCCTTTTGATAGAGAAGTTTGGAAACACCCTTTCTGTAGAATCTGCAAGTGGATATTTGGAGCACTTGAGGCCTATGCTGGAAAAGGAAATATCTTCACATAAAAATTAGACTGAAGCATTATCAGAAACTTCCCCGTGCTTTATGAATTCAACTCAGAGACTTGAACATTCCTTTTGATAGCTTAGGTTTGAAACACTCTTTTTGTAGTGTCTGCAAGTTGATATTTGGGGTGCCTTGAGCGCTATGCTGGAAAAGGAAATATCTTCACAGAAAAATTAGACAGAAGCAATTTCAGAAACTTCTTTGAGATGAGTGCATTCAACTCAAAGACTTGAACCATCTTTTGATTGAGCAATTTTGAAACACTCTTTTTGTAGAATCTGCAAGTGGATGTTTGGAAAAATTTGAGGCCTATGCTGGAAAAGGATATATCTTCACATAAAAAGTAGACAGAAGCATTCTCAGAAACTTCTTTGTGATGTATGCATTCAACTCACCGTGTGGAACCTTCCTTTTGATACAGCAGTTTTGAAACACCCATTCTGTAGTATCGGCAAGTGGATATTTGGAGCGCTTGAGGCCTATGCTGGAAAAGGAGATATTTTCCCATAATAATTAGACAGAAGCATTGTCAGAAACTTCCCTGTTCTTTATGAATTCAACTCACAGTCTTGAACATTCCTTTTGATAGTTCAGTTTTGAAACACTCTTTTTGTAGTATCTGCAATTTTATATTTGGGGCGTTTGAGCGCTGTGCTGGAAAATGAAATATCTTCACATAAAAACTAGACAGAAGAATTCTCAGAGACTTTTTAGTGGTGAGTGCATTCAACTCACATAGTTGAACCTTCCTGTTGATAGAACAGTTTTGAAACACTATTGTTGTAGAATCTGAAAGTGGATATTTGGAGCGATTTCAGGCCTATGATGGAAAAGGAAATATCTTCACTTATAAATTAGACAGAAGCATTCTCAGTAACTTCTCTGTGATGAGTGCATTCAACTGATAGTGTTGAACCTTCCTTTTGATAGAACAGTTTAGAAACTCTCTCTTTGTAGATTGTGGAAGTGGATACTTGGAGCGCTTTGATGCCTATGCTGGAAATGGGAATATCTTCACATAAATAGACAGAAGCATTCTCAGAAACTTTTTGTGAAGAGTGCATTCAACTCACAGATTTGAACTTTCCCTCTTGATTGAACAGTTTTAAAAAACCCCTTATGGAGAATCTACAAATGGATATTTGGAGTACTTTCTGACCTATGCTGGAAAAGGAAATCTCATCACATAAAAATTAGGCAGAAGCATTATCAGAAACTACTTTGTGATGGGTGCATCCAACTCACAGTGTTGAATCTTCTTTTTGATAGGACAGCTTTGAAACACTCTTTTTGTGGAATCTGCAAGTGGAAATTTGGAGCGCTTTGAGGCCTATGCTGGAAAAGGAAATGAATTCACATAAAAACTAGATTGAAGCATTCTCAGAAACGTCTTTCTTATGTGTGCATTCAAGTCACAGACGTGAACCTCCCTTTTGATAGAGCAGTTTTGAAACACTCTTTTTGTAGAATTTGCAAGGGTATATGTGGAGCGCTTTGAGGCCTATGCAGGGAAACGAAATATCTTCACATAAAAACAAGACAGAAGCATTCTCAGAAACTTGTTTGTGATGTGTGCATTCAACTCACAGTGTTGAACCTTCCTTTTCATAGAGCAGTTTTGAAACACCCTTTTTGTAGAATCTGCAAGTGGATATTTGGAGCAATGTGACGCCAATGCTGGAAAAGGGAATATCTTCACATAAAAACTAGACAGAAGCATTCTCAGAAACTTCTCTGTGCCTCATAAATTCAACTCACAGACTTGAAACTTCCTTTTGATAGAATAGTTTTGAATCACTCTTTTTCTAGAATCTGCAAGTGGATATTTAGAGTGATTTGAGGGCTAGGGTTGAAAACGAAATATCTTCACATGATAAGTAGACAGAAGCATTCTCAGAAAGTTCTTTGTGATATGTGCATTCAACTTACAGAGTTGAACATTTCTTTTGATAGGGCTGTTTGGAAACACCCTTTCTGTACAATCTACAATTGGATATTTGGACCGATTTGGGGCCTTCATTAAAAACAGGAATATCTTCACATAAAAACTGGACAGAATCGTTATCAGTAATTTCTTTGTGATGTATGCTTTCAATTCACGGAGCAGAACATAAGTTTTCATGGTGCTGTTTTGAAACACTCTTTTTGTATAATCCACAAGTGGATATTTGGACCATTTCAGGGCTACATTAGAAACGGAATTATCTTCCCATAAAAACTACACAGAAGCATTCTCAGAAACTTCTTTGTGATGGGTGCATTCAACTCACAGATTTGAACATAACTTTTCATAGAGCAGTTTTGAAACAGTCTTTTTGTAGAATCTGTAAGGGGATATTTGGACTGATTTGAGGCCTTCGTTGGAAACTTGAATATTGTCACATAAAAACTAGACAAAAGCATTGTCAGAAACTTATTTGTGATGTGTGCATTCAACTCAAAGATTTAAACCTTCATTTTGATAGAGCAGTTTTGAAACCTTTTTTTGTGGAATGTGAATGTGGACAATTGGAGGGCTTTGAGGCCTTCAGTGGAAAAGAAAATATCTTCACGTAAAAACTAGACTGAGCATTCTCAGAAAGTTCTTTCTTTTGTGTGCATTCAACTTACAGAGTTGAACCTTCCTTTTGATAGAGTCGTTTAGATACAGTTTTTTTGTGGTATCCGAAAGTGGACATTTGGATCACTTTGAGTCCGCTGGTGGAAAAGGAAATATCTTCACATGAACACTAGACAGAAGCATTCTCAGAAACTTCTTTGTGAAGTGTGAATTCAACTCACCGAGTTGAATCTTCCTTTTGATAGAGTAGTTTTGAAACAATTTTTTTGTAGAATCTGCAAGCGGATATTTAGAGGGCTTTGAAGCCTTCGTTTGAAACGGGAATATCTTCAAATAAAAACTAGACTGAAGCACTCTCAGAAACAACTTTGTGATATGGCCATTCAACTCACAGAGTTGAACCTTTCTTTTGATAGAGCAGTTTAGAAACTCTATTTTTTGGAGAATCTGAAAGAGGACATTTGTAGCACCTTGAGGGCTATCGTGGAAAAGGAAATATCTTCAACCAAAAACTACACAGAAAAATTCTCAGAAACAACTTTGGAATGTTTGCATTCAACTCACAGAGTTGAACATACATTTTCTTAGTGCAGTTGTTGAACACTCTTTTTGAAGGACCTGCAAGTGGATATTTGGAATGATTTGAGGCCTTCATTGAAAACGGGAACATCTTCACATATAAACTACACAGAAGGATTCTCAGAAACTACTTTGTGATGTGTGCATTCAACTCATGGAGTTGAACATAACTATTCATAGAGCAGTTTTGAAACACTCTTTTTGTAGAATCTGAAAGGGGATATTTGGACTGATTGGAGGCTTTCGTTGCAAACGGGAATATCTTCAGATAAAAACAAGACCTGAGCACTGTCAGAAACTTCTTTGTGATGTGTGCATTCAGCTCACAGAGCTGAAACTTCCTTTTGATAGAGCAGTTTGAAACCTTTTTTTATGGAATTTGCAAGTGGACTTTTGGAGTACTTTGAGGTCTTTGGTGGAAAAGGAAACATCTTCACATAAAACTAGACAGAAGCAATCTCAGAAACTTCTCTGTGATCTGTGCATTCAACTCACAGAGTTGAACCATCCTTTTCATAGAGCAGTTTTGAAACACATTTTTTGTAGAATCTGGAAGTAGACAATTGGAGTGCTTAGAGGACTTCATTGGAAAAGGAAATATCTTCACATAAAAACTAGACAGAAGCATTATCAGAAACTTCTTTGTGTTGTGTGCATTCAACTCCCAGAGTTGAATCTTCCTTTTGATAGGGCCGTTTTGAAACACTCTTTTTGTAGTATCTGCAATTGGATACTTGGAGAGCTTTGAAGCCTTCATTGGAAACGGGAATGTGTTCAAATAAAATCGGAAGCATTCTCAGAAACTACTTTGTGATGTGTGCATTCAACTCACAGAGATGAACATTTCCTTTGATAGAGCAGCTTTGAAACACTCTTTTTGTAGAATCTGCAAATGGACATTTGTATCGTTTTGAGGGCTATGGTGGAAATTGAAATATCTTCAAATAAAAACTAGACGGAAGCATTCACAGAAACTTCTTTGTGATATTTGCATTCACCTCACAGAGTTGAACATGCCTTTTCATAGAGCAGTTGTGAAACACTCTTTTTGAAATCCTGCAAGTGGATAATTTTACCAATTTGAGACCTTCGTTGTAATCGGGAAAATCTTCACATAAAAACTAGACATAAACATTCTCAGAAACTTCTTTGTGATGTGTGTATTCAACTCACAGAGTAGAACATAAGTTTTCATAGGACAGTTTTGAAACACTCTTTCTGTAGAATCTGCAAGTGGATATTTGGACGGTTTGATTCATTCATTGGAAACGGGAATATCTTCCCATAAAAATTAGACAGAAGCATTCCCAGAAACTTCTTTGTGATGTGTGCATTCAATTCACAGAATTGAACATAACTTTTCATAGAGCAGTTTTGAAACAGTCTTTTTGTAGAATCTGCAAGGGGATATTTGGACCAATTTGAGGCCTTCGTTGGAAACAGGAATATCTCCACATAAAAACTAGACAGAAGCATTGTTAGCAACTACTTTTTGATTTGTGCATTCAACTTAAACAGTTGAACCTTCCTTTTGCTAGAGTAGCTTTGAAATCTTTTTTTTTTTTTTTTTTGGGAATGTGCATGTGGACATTTCGAGCGATTTCAGGCCTTCAGTGGAAAAGGAAATATCTTCACATAAAAACTAGAGAGAATCATTCTCAGAAACTTCTTTGTGACGTGTGCATTCAACTCACAGAGTTGAACATAACTTTTCATAGAACAGTTCTGAAACCCTCTTTTTTTAGAATCTGCAAGTGGATAATTGGAACGCTTTTAGGCCTTCATTGGAAACAGGAATATCTGCACATAAAAAATAGACAGAAGCATTCTCAGAAACTCCTTTGTGATGTGTGCATTCTACTAACAGTGTTGAACTTTCCTTTTGATACAGCAGTTTTGAAAGACTCTTTTTGTAGAATCTGCAAGTGGATATTTGGAGCGCTTTGAAGCCTTCATTGGGAACGGGAATATCTTCAAATGAAAACTAGACAGAAGCATTCTCAGAAACTACTTTGTGATGTGTGCATTTAACTCACAGAGTTGAGCCTTCCTTTTGATAGAATAGTTTTGAAACACTCTTTTTGAAGTATCTGCGGGTGGATATTTGGAGCACATTGTGGCCTATGGTACAAAAGGAAATGTCTTCACATAATAACTAGACAGATGCATTCTCATAAACTTCTTTGTGATGTTTGAATTCAACTCACAGAGTTGAACATAACTTTTCATAGAGCTGTTTTGAAACACTCTTTTTCTAGCTTCTGCAAGTGGAATTTTGGAACGATTTGAGGCCTTCGTTTGAAACGAGAATTTCTTCACATAAAAAGTAGACAGAAGCATTCTCAGAAACTTCTTTGTGATGTGTGCATTCAGCTCAAGGAGTTGAACTATCTTTTTAAAGAGCATTTTTGAAAGACTCTTTTTTAGAATCTGCAAATGGACACTTTTAGCGATTTTGGGCTATGGTGGAAAAGGAAATATCATCAAATAAAAACTACACAGAAGCATACTCAGAAACTTCTTTGTGATGTGTGTGTTCAACTCATAGTATTGTACATATCTTTTCATAGAGCAGTTTTGAAACTGTCTTTTTGTGGAATCTGCAAGTGAATACTTGGAACACTTTGTGGCCTTCTTTGTCAATGGGAGTACCTGCACATAAAAACAAGAAAGAAGAATTCTCAGAAATTTTTTGTGATGTGTGCATTCAACTGACAGAGTTGATCCTTCCTTTTGATAGAGGAGTTTTGAGACACTGTTTTTGCAGATTCTGCAAGGGGATAGACCGATTTGAGGCCTTCAATGGAATCCAGAATAGCTTCACATAAAAACTAGACAGAAGCATTCTGAGAAAAGATTTTGTGATGTGTGCATTCAACTCACAGAGGTGAACCTTCCTTTTCATAGAGCAGTTTTGAAACACTCTTTTTGTAGAATCTGCAAGTGGAAATTTGGTCCGCTTTGAGGCCTTTGTTGGAAACGGGAATATCTTCACATAAAAATTAGACAGAAGCATTATCAGAGACTTCTTTGTGATGTGTGCTTTCAACTCACAGAGTTGAACTTTCCTCTTGATAGAACACTTTTGAAACACTCTTTTCCTAGAATCTGCAATGGGATATTTGGATCGATTTGAGGCCTTCATCAGAAACAGGAATATCTTCATGTAAAAGTACACAGAAGCATTCTCAGAAACTATTTTGTTATGTGAGCATTCAACTCACTGAGTTGAATCTTCCTTTTCATAGAACAGTTTTGAAAACCTTTTTTTTGCAGAATCTGCAAGAGGACATTTGGAGATTTGGAGTGCTTTGAGGCCTTCAGTTTAAAAGGAAATATCTTCATATAAAAACTAGACAGAAGTATCCTAAGAAACTTCTTTGTGATGTGTGCATTCAACTCACAGAGTTGAACATAACGATTCATCGAGCAGTTTTGAAACACTCTTTTTGTACAATCTGCAAGTGGATATGTGGAGTGCTTTGAAGCTTTCATTGGAAACGGGTATATCTTGAAATAAAATCTAGATAGAAGAATTTTCAGAAACTAATTTTTGGTGTGTGCATTCAACTCACGGAGTTGAGCCTTCCTTTTGATAGAGCAGTTTTGAAACACTCTTTTTGTAGAATCGGCAAGTGGATATTTGCACTGCTTTGAGGCGTATGGTAGAAAAGGAAATATCTTCACATAAAAACTAGACAAAGCATTCTCAGAAACTTCTTTGTGATGTTTGCATTGAACTCACAGAGGTGAACAAATCTTTTCATAGAGCAGTTGTGAAACATGCTTTCTAAGAACCTGCAAGTGGATATTTGGACCAAATTGAGGCCTTCTTTGGAAACGGGTATATCTTCACATAAAAACTAGACAGAAGCATTCTCAGAAACATCTTTGAGATGTGTGCATTCCACTCACAGAATTGAACATAATGTTTCATAGAACAGTTTTGGAACACTCTTTTTCTAGAATCTGCAAGTGGATATTTGGAGTGCTTTGAGGCCTATGGAAGAAAAGGAAATATCTTCTCATAAAAACTAGACGGAAGCATTCTCAGAAACTTCTTTTTGATGTGTGCATTCAACTCACAGAGTTGAACCTTCTTTTTGATAGAACAGTTTTGAAACACTCTTTTTGTATAATCCGCAAGTGGATATTTGGAGTGGTTTGAGGCCTGTGATAGAAAAGGAAATAACTTCAATTAAAAACTACACAACAGCATTCTCAGGAACTTCTTCTTGATGTGTGCATTCTACTCACAGAGTTGAACTTTCCTTCTGATAGAGCACTTTTACAGCACTCCTTTTGGAGAATCTGCAAGTGGATATTTGGAGTGCTTTGAAGCATTCTTTGGAATCGTGAGTATTTACAAATAAAAACTAAACAGATTCATTTTCAGAAACTACTTTGTGATGTGTGCATTCAACTCACAGTGTACAGCCTTCTTTTTGATAGAACAGTTTTAAGCAATCTTTTTGTGGAATTTACAAGTGGATATTCAGAGCATTTTGAGGATTATGGTGGAAAAGGAAATGTCTTCAAATAAAACAAGACAGAAGCGTTCTCAGAAACTTCTTTGTGATGTGTGCATTCAACTCACAGTGTTGAACCTTCCTTTAGATACAGCAGTTTTGAAAAACTCTTTTCGTAGATTCTACAAGGGGATATTTAGACCTATTTGAGGCCTTCCTTGGAAACGAGTAGATCTTCACATAAAAACTAGACAGAAGCATTCTCAGAAACTGCTTTGTGATGTGTGCATTCAACTCATAGATTTGAACATAACTTTTCATAGAGCAGTTTTGAAACACTCTTTTTGTAGAATCTGCAAGTGGACAATTGGAGCACTTTTAGGAATTCGGTGGAATATGAAATATCCACATAAAAAGTAGACAGAAGCATTATCAGAAACTTCTTTGCGATGTGTGCATTTAACTCACAGAGTTCAACATAATTTTTAATAGAGCAGCTTTGAAACACTCTTTTTGTAGAATCTGCAAGTGGACGTTTGGAGCACTTTGAGGCGTTCCGTGGAACAGGAAATATCTTCACATAAACACTAGACAGAAGCATTGTCAGAAACTTCTTTGTGATGTGTGCATTCAATTTACTGAGCTGAAACTTCCTTTTGATAGAGCAGGCTTGAAAATCTCTTTTTGTAGAATCTGCAAGTGGATATTTGGAGCACTTTGAATCCTTCCTTGGAAACGGGAATATCTTCAAATATAAACTAGACAGAAGCATTCTCAAAAACTGCATTGTGATGTGTGCATTCTTCTCACAGAGTTAAACTTTCCTTTTGATAGAGCAGTTATGAAACACTCTTTTTGTATAAACTGCAGGATGATGTTTGCACCATTTTGAGGCCTTCATTCGAAACGCATATACATTCACATAAAAACTAGACAGAAGCATTCTCATAAGCTTCTTTGTGATGTGTGCATTCAACTCACAGATTTTAGCATTCCTTTTGATTGAGCAGTTTCAAAACACTTCGTTTGTAGAATCTGCAAGTGGACATTTGGAGCGCTTTGAGGCCTTCTGTGGAAAAGGAAATATCTTCACATAAAAACTAGACAGAACCATTCTCAGAAACTTATTTGTGATGTGTGCATTCTGCTCACAGAGTTGAACATACCTTTTCACAGAGCAGTTTTGAAACACTCTTTTTGTAGAGTCCGCAAGGGGATATGTGGACTGATTTGAGGCCTTTTTTGGTAACGAGAATTTCTTCACATAAAAAATTGAGGGAAGCATTCTCAGAAACTGCTTTGTGAAATGTGCATTCTACTCACAGAGTTTTACCTTCCTTTTGATAGAGCAGTTTTGAAACTCCCTTTTTGTAGAATCTGCAAGTGGATATTTTGAACGCTATGGTTCCTTCGTTGGAATCCGGAATATCTTCAAATAAAAAATAGACAGAAGCATTCTCATAAACTACTTTGTGATGTGTGCATTCAACTCACCGAGTTGAACCTTTCTTTTGATAGAGCAGTTTCGAAAAACTCTTTTTACAGAATCTGCATGTGGACAATTGTAGCGCTTTGAGGGCTATGGTGGGATAGGAAATATCTTCAAATTAAAACTAGACAGAAATGTTCTAAGAAACTTCTTTGTGATTTTTGCATTGAACCCACAGAGTTGAACATTCCTCTTCATAAAGCAGTTGTGAAACACTGTTTTTGAAGAACCTGCAACTGTATACTTGGACCAATTTGAGGCCCTCATTGGAAACGGGAATATTTTCACATAAAAACTAGACAGAAGCATTCTCAGAAATGTCTTTGTGATGCGTGCATTCAACTCACAGAGTTGAACCTGCCTTTTGATAGAGCAGTTTTGAGACACTGTTTTTGTAGAATCTGCAAAGCGATATTTGGACCGATTGCGTTCCTTCATTGGAAAGGGGAATATCTTCACAAAAATCTAAGCAGAAACATTCTCACAAACTACTTTGTGATGTGTGCATTCAACTCACAGAGTTGAGAATATCTTTTCATGGAGTAGTTGTGAAACACGCTTTTTGAAGAACCTGAAAGTGGATATTTTGGCCAATTTGAGGCCCTTATTGGAAATGGGAATATCTTCACACAAATACTAGACAGAAGCATTCTCAGAAATGTCTTTGTGATGTGTGCATTCAACTCACAGAGTTGAACCTTCCTTTTGATAAAGCAGTTTTGAGACACTGTTTTTGTAGAATCTGCAACGTGGTATTTGGACCAGTTGCATTCCTTCGTTGGAAAGGGGAATATCTTCATAAAAATCTAAGCAGAAACATTCTCACAAACTCCTTTGTGATGTGTGCATTCAACTCACAGAATTGAGAATACCTTTTCGTAGAGCAGTTGTGAAACACGCTTTTTGAAGAATCTGCAAGTGGATATTTGGGCCAATTTGAGGACTTCGTTGGAAACGGGTATATCTTCACATAAAAACTAGACAGAAGCATTCTGAGAAACTTCTTTGTGATATGTGCATTCAACTCACAGAGTTGAAACTTACGTTTGATAGAGCAGTTTTTATACCCTCTTTTTGTAGAATCTGCAAGGGGATATTTGAACCGATTTGAGCCCTTCGTTGAAAACGGGAATATCTGCACATAAAAACTGGACAGAAATATTCTCAGAAACTTCTTTCTGATTACGTCATTCAACTCACAGATTTGATCCTTCCTTTTGATAGAGCAGTTTTGAAACAGTTTTTTGTAGATCCTGCCAGTGGACATTCGGAGTGCTTTGAGGACTTCAGTGGAAAAAGAAATATCTTCATATAAAAATTAGACAGAAGCATTCTTTCAAACTACCTTTTGATGTGTGCATTCAACTCACAGAGTTGAACATTCCTTTTGATACAGCAGTTTTGAAACACTCTTTTTGTACAATCTGCAAGTGGACATTTGGAACGGTTTGAAGCCTTCTTTGGTATCGCGAATATCTTCAAATAAAAACTAGACAGAAGCATTCTCAGAAAGCCCTTTGTGGTTTGTACATTCAACTTACGGAGTTGAGCTTTCCTTTTGATAGAGCAGTTTTGAAACAATGTTTTTGTAGAATCTACAAGTGGATATTTGGAGTGCTTTGAGGCTTATGTTAGTAAAAGAAATAACTTCACATAAAAACTAGACAGAAACATTCTCAGAAACTTCGTTGAGATGTGTGCATTCAACTCACAGGGTTGAATATAACTTTTCATAGAACATTTGTGAAACACTGTTTTTGAAGGACCTGTAAGTGGATATTTGGACCGATTTGAGGCTTTCATTGGAAACGGAAATATCTTCACCTAAAAATTCCCCAAAAGCATTCTCAGAAACTTCTTTGTGATGTGTGCATTCAACTCACAGAGTTGAACATAGGTTTTCATAAAGCAGTTTTGAAACACTCTTTTTGTAGAATCTGCAAGTGGATATTTGCACTCCTTTGAGGCCTTCATTGGAGACGGGAATATCTGCACATAAAAACTAGAGAGACACATTCTCAGAAACTTCTTTGTGGTGTGTGCATTAAATTCACAGAGTTCAACCTTACTTTTGATAGAGCAGATTGAAACACTCTTTTTGTAGAATCTGCAAGGGGATATTTGGACCGTTTTGAAGCCTTTGTTGGAAAGGGGAATACCTTCACATAAGAACTAGACAGAAGCATTCTCAGAAACCTCTTTGTGATGTGCACATTCAACTCACAGAATTGAACCTTCCATTTTATAGAGCAGTTTTGAAACACTTTTTGTGTAGATTCTGCTAGGGATATTTGCAGCACTTAGAGACATTCGGTGGAAAAGAAAATATCTCCACATAAAAACTAGACAATAGCATTCTCAGAAACTTCTTTGTGATGTGTGCATTGAACTCACAGAGTTGAATCTTCCTTTTGATAGAGCAGCTTTGAAACTTTCTTTTTGTAGAATCTGCAATTGGACATTTGCAGCACTTTGAAACCTTCATTGGAAACGGGAATATCTTCCACTAAAAGCAAGACAGAACCATTCTCAAAAACTGCTTTTTGATGTGTTCATTCAACTTACATAGCTGAAAGTTACCTTTCATAGATCAGTTTTGATACACTCTTTTTGTCAAATCTGCAAATGGACATTTGTAGCACTTCGTGGGCTATGGTGGAAAATGAAATATCTTCAAAGAAAATTAAACAGAAGCATTATCAGAAACTTCTTTTTGATATGTGCATTCGGCTCACAGAGTTGAACATAACTTTTCATAGAGCAGCTTTGAAACCATTTTTTGTAGAATCTGCAAGTGTACATTTGATCACTTTGAGGCCTTCAGTGGAAAAGGAAATATCTTCAAATAAAAACTAGACTGAAGCAGTCACAGAAACTTCTTTGTGTTGTAGGCATTCAACTGACAGAGTTGTATGTTATGTTATAGAGCTGTTTTGAAACACTGTTATTGTAGAATCTGCAAGTGGATATTTGGAGGGCTTTGAGTCCTATGCTAGAAAAGGAAATATCCTCACATAAAAACTACACAGAAGCATTCTCAGAAACTGGTTTGTGATGTGTGCATTCAACCCACCGAGTTGAACCTTCCTTTTGATAGAGCAGTTTTGAAACACTCTGTTTGTAGAATCTGAAAGTGGATATTTGGAGAGCTTTGTGGTCTATGCTAGAAAAGGAAATATCTTCACATAAAAACTAGACAGAAGCATTCTCAGAAACTTCTTTGTGATGTGTGCATTGAACTCACAGATTTCAACATAACTTTTCATTGAGCAGTTTTGAAACAATCGTTTTGTAGAATCTGTAAGCGGATATTCGGAGCACTTTGAGACCTTTGTTGGAAACGGGAATATGTTCACATAAAAACTACAAAGAGGCATTCTCAGAAACTTACTTGTGATGTGTGCATTCAACTCACAGAGTTGAACCTTCCTTTTGATAGAGGAGTTTTGAAACACTTTTTTTGTAGAATACACAAGAGGACATTTGGAGTGCTTTGAGGCCTTCAGTGAAAAAGGAATTATCTTCACAAAAAAACTAGACAGAAGCATTCTCAGAATTTCTTTGTGATGTGTGCATTCAACTCACAGAGTTAAACCTTCCTTTTGATAGAGCAGTTTTGAAACTCTCTTTTTGTACAATTTGAAAGGGGATATTTAAACCGTTTTGGTGTCTTTGTTGGAAACGGGTATATCTTCAAATGGAAACTAAACAGAAACATTCTCAGAAACTACTTTGTGATGTGTGCATTCAACTCACAGAGTTCAGCCTTCCTTTTGATAGAGCAGTTTTGAAACACTCTTTTTGTAGAGTCTGCAGGTGTATATTTGGAGCTCTTTGAGACCTATGGTAGAAAAGGAAATATCTTCACAAAAAAATTAGACAGAAGCATTCTCAAAAACTTCTTTGGGATGTGTGCATGCAACTCACAGAGTTGAACCTTTCTGTTGATAGAGCAGTTTTGGGATGCTTTTTAATAGATTCTGCAAGTGGACATTTTGAGCGTTTTGAGGCCTTTTTTAGAAAAGGAAATATCTTCACATAAAAACTAGACAGAAGCATTCTCAGAAAATTTTTTTGACGTGTGCATTCAACTCACAGAGATGAACATAAATTTTCATGGAGCAGTTTTGTAACACTCTATTTGTAGAATCTGCAACTGGATATTTGGACCGCTTTGATGCCTTCATTGGAAACAGGAATATCTTCACATAAAAACTAGACAGAAGCATTCTCAGAAACAACATTGTGATGTGTGCATTCAACTCACAGAGCAGAACATAATTTTTCATGGAGCAGTTTTAAAACGCTCTTTTTGTAGAATCTGCAAGGGCATATTAGGACTTCTTTGGAAACTTAGGACTTCTTTGGAAACTTAGGACTTCTTTGGAAACTTAGGGGCTTCTTTGGAAACTGGAATATCTAAACATAAAAACTAGACAGAAACATTGTCAGAAACTTCTTTGTGATGTGTGCAGTTAACGCACAGATTTGAATCTTCCTTTTGATAGAGAAGTTTTGAAACATTCGTTTTTTAGAGTCTGCAAGTGGATATTTGGAGCACTTTTAGGCCTGTTGTAGAGATGGAAATATTTTTACAGAAAAACTGAACAGAAGCATTCTCCGAAACTTCTCTGTGATATGTGCATTCACCTGACAGTATGGAACCTACATTTTGATAGAGCACTTTTGAAACACTCTTTTTGTAGAATCTGCAAATGAATATTTGGAGTGCTTTGAAGCCTTCGTTGGAAATGGGAGTATCTTCAAATAAAAATTAGACAGAAGCATTCTCAAAAACAACGTTGTGATGTGTGCATTCAACTCACAGGTTTGAACTTGTCTTTTAATAAAGCAGCTTTGGAACACTCTTTTTGTAGAATTTGAATGAGGACATTTGTAGCACTTTTAGGGCTTTGGTGTAAAAGGAAATATATTCAAATTAAAACCAGAAAGAAGCATTTTCTGAAACTTCTTTGTGATGTTTGCATTCAACTCACCGAGTTGAACACACCGTTTCGTAGAGCAGCTGGGAAACGCTGTTTTTGAGGAAACTGCAAGTGGATATTTGGACTGATTTGAGGTCTTCGTTGTAAACGAGAATATCTACACATAAAAACTAGACAGAAGCATTCTCAGAAACTTCTTTGGGATGTGCGCATTCAGCTCACAGAATTGAAAATTCCCTTACATAGAGCAGTTTTGATACAGTTTTTGCAGAGTCTGCAAGTGGATATTTGGAGCGCTTTGAGTCCTATGGTGGAAAAGGAAGTATCTTCACATAAAATTTAGACAGAAGCACTATCAGAAACTTCCTTGTGATGGGTGCATTCAACTCATGGAATTGAACCTTCCTTTTAGTAGAGCAGTTTTGAAACTCTCTTTTTGTAGAATCTTCAAGTAGACATTTGGAGAGCTTTGAGGCCTTCAGTGGAAAAGGAAATATCTTCACATTAAAACTAGACAGAAGCATTCTCAGAAACTTCATTGTGATGTGTGCATTCAACTCACATAGTTGAACCTTCCTTTTGATAGAGCAGTTTTGAAATACTCTTTTTGTAAAATCTGCAATTGGTTACATGGGTTGCTTTGAAGCCTTTGTTGGAAACGGGAATATCTTCACATATAAACTAGACAGAAGCATTCTCAGAAACTTCTTTGTTTTGATTGCAGTAAACTCACAGAGTTGAGCCTTCCTTTTGATAGAGCAGTTTTGAAATAAACTTTTTGTAGGATCTCCAAGTTGACATATTGAGCAGTTTCAGGACTTCGGTTGAAAAGGAAATATCTTCACATAAAATCTAGACAGAAGCATTCTCAGAAACTTATTTCTGTTGTGTGCATTCAACTCACAGAGTTGAACATAACTTTTCATAGAGCAGTTTTGAAATTCTGTTTTTGTAGAATCTGCAAGTGGAAATTTGAAGCCCTTTGAAGCCCTCATTGGAAACGGAAATATCTTGGAATAAAAACTAGACAGAAGCATTGTTAGAAACTACTTTGTGATGTGTGCATTCAACTCAGAGAGTTGAACATTTCTTTTGATAGAGCACTTTTTAAACACTCTTTTTGTACAATCTGTAAATGTACATTTGTAGTGCTTTGAGGGCTATGGTGGAAAAGGTAATATCTTCTTATAAAAACTAGACAGAAGCATTCTCAGAAACTTATTTGTTATGTTTGCATTCAACTCACAAAGTTGAACATACCTATTCATAGACAAGTTGTGAAACACTCTTTTTGTAGGATCTGCAAGTGGATATTTGGACCGCTTTGAGGCCTTCATTGGATATGGGATTATCTTCACATAAAACTAAACAGAAGCATTCTCAGAAAATTCTTTGGATGTGTGCTTTCAACTCACAGAGTTGAACATAACTTTTCATTGAGCAGTTTTGAAACACTCCTTTTGTAGAATATGCAAGTGGACTTTTGAAGCGCTTTGAGGCCTTCGTGGAAAGGGAATTATCTTCACATAAAATCTGGTCAGAAGAATTCTCAGAAACTGCTTTGTGATGTGTGCATTCAACTCACAGAGTTGTAACTTTCTTTTAATGGAGCAGTTTTGAAACACTCTTTTTTTAGAAACTGCAAGTGGATATTTGGTGCTCTTTGGTCTCTATGATGGAAAAGGAAATATCTTCACATAAAAACAACACAGAAGTATTCTGAGAAACTTCTTTGGGATGTGTACATTCAACTCAAAGAATTGAACCTATCTTTTTATTGAGCAGTTTTGAATCTCCCTTTTTGCAGAATCTGCAAGTGGGTGTTTGGAGAGCTCTGAATCTTACTGTGGAAAAGGAAATATCTTCACATAAATACTACACAGAAGCATTCTGTAAACTTCTTTGTGAGCTGTGCGTTGAACTCATAGAGTTGAACTTATATTCTCATTGAGAAATTTTGAATCTCTCATTTTGTAGAATCTGCAAGTGGATATTTGGAGCCCTTTGCATAATATGGTGGAAAAGGAAATATCTTCAAATAAAAACTATATAGAAACAATCAGAGAAACTACTTTGTGATGTGTGCATTCAGCTCACAGTGTTGAACCTGTCTTTTCATTGAGTAGTTTTGAATCTCTCTTTTTGCAGAATCTGCAGGTGGATATTTGGAGCCCTTTGAGGCTTATAGTAGAAAAGCAAATATCTTCACATAAAAACTACACAGAATGATTCTGAGAAACTTCTTTGTGATGCGTGCATTCAACTCCCAGAGTTGAACCCATCTTTAGATTGAGCAGTTTTTAATCTGTCTCTTCCAGAATCTGCAAGTGGATATTTTTAGCCCTTTGTGGCCTATGGTGGAAAAGGAAATATCTTCAAATAAAAACTACACAGAAACTTTCGGAGAAACTTCATTGAGATAGGTGCATTCATCTCACAGGGTTGAAGCTAACTTACGCTTAAGCAGTTTTGAAACAGTCTTTTTGTACAGTCTGCAAGTGGATATTTGGAGCGCTATGAGGCCCACAGTGGAAAAACAAATATCTTCAGACAAAAACTACACAGAAGAATTCTGAGAAACTTCTTGGGATGCGTCCATTCATCTCACAGAGTTGAAACTTTCTTTTGATTGAGCAGTTTTGGAACACTCTTTTTGTAGAAGCTGCAAGTGAATATTTGCAGTCCTTTGTTGCCTATGGTGGAAAAGGAAATCTCTTCACATGAAAACCGCACAGAAGCATTCTGAGAAACTTCTTTGTGATGTGTGCATTCATCTCACAGAATTGAAACTTTCTTTTGATTGAGCAGTTTTGACACACTCTTTTCGTAGAATCTGCAAGTGGATAATTGAAGCCCTTTGAGGCCTGCTGTGGAATAGGAAATATCTTCACATAAAAACTACTCAGAAGCATTTTGAGAAACTTCTTTGTGATGTTTGCATTCAACTCAAAGAGTTGAATCTATCTTTTGATGGAGCAGTTTAGAATCTCTCTTTTTGTAGAATCTGCAAGTGGATATTTAGAGCACTTTGTGCCCTGTGATGGAAAAGGAAATAACTTCAAATAAAAACTACACAGAAGCATTCTCAGAAACTTCTTTGAAATGTGTGCATTCAATTCACAGAGTTGAACTTATCTTCTCATTGAGCAGTTTTGAATCTCCTTTTGAAGGATCAACAAGTGGATATTTTGAGCCCTTTGCGACCTACTGTGGAAAAGGAAACATCTTCAAATGAAAACTACTCAGAAGCATTCTAAGAAACTTTTCGTGATGTGTGCATTCAACTCAATGAGTTGTACCTACCTTTCTATTGAGCCATTTGGATTTCTCTGTTCATAGAATCTGCAAGTGGATATTTGGAGCGCTGTGACTCTTACTGTGGAAAATAAAATACTTTCCAATAAAACCACACAGAAGCATTCTGAGCAACTTCTTTATGATGTGTGCATTCAACTCACAGAGTTGAGCCAATCTTTTGATTGAGTAGTATTGAATCTCTCTTTTTGGAGAATCTGCAAGTGGATGTTTGGAGAGCTTTGAGGCTTTGTGGAAAAGGAAATATATTCACATAAAAACTACACAGAAACATTCTGAGAAACTTCTTTGCAAGGTGCACATTCAAATCACACAGTTGATCTTATGTTCCCATTGAGCAGTTTTGGATCTCTCTTTTTGGAGGATCTGCAAGTGGATATTTGGAGCCCTTTGTGCCATATGGTGGAAAAGGAAATATCTTCAAATAAAAAGTACAGAAAATCATTCAGAGAAAGTTCCTTGTGATGTATGCATTGAACTCATAGAGCTGAACCTGTCTTTTGATTTAGCCATTTTGAATCACTCTTTGTGCAGAATCTGCAGGTGGATATTTGGAGACATTTGAGGCCTATTGTGGAAAAGCAAATATCTTCTCATAAAAACTACACAGAAGGATTCAGAAAAACTTCTTTGGGATGTGTGCAATCAACTCACAGAGTTGAACCTTTCTTTTGATTGAGCAGTTTTGAATCTCTCTTGCAGAATCTGCAAGAGGATATTTGGAGCCCTTTGCGGCCTATGGTGGAAATGGATATATCTTCAAATAAAAACTGCACAGAAACATTCTGAGAATCTTTTTGAGGAGTGCACTCATCTCACAGGGTTGAACTGATCTTATCATTGAGAAGTTTTGAAACACTCTTTTTGTAGAATCTGAAAGTGAATATTTGGAGCCCTTTGAGGCCTACCGTGGAAAACCAAATATCTTCAGATGAAAACTACACAGAAGCATTCTGAAAAACCTCTTTCTAATGTGTCCACTCATCTCACTGAGTTGAAACTTTGTTTTGATTGAGCAGTTTTGAAACAATCTTTTCCTAGAATCTGCAAGTGGATAATTTGAGCCCTATGAGGCCTATTGTGGAAAAGGGAATATCTTCAGATAAAAAACTACTCAGAAGCATTCTAAGAAACTTCTTTGTGATGTGTACATTTAACTCACAGAGTTGAATCTATCTTTTGATTGAGCATTTTAGAATCTCTCTCTTTGTAGAATCTGCACATGGATATTTGGAGCCCTTTGGACCCTATGGTGGAAAAGGAAATATCTTCAAATAAACGTTACACAGAAGCATGCAGAGAAACTTTGTGATGTATGCATTCAACTCACAGAATTGAACCTATCTTTTGATTGAGCAGTTTTGAAACTCTCTTTTTGCACAATCTGCAGGTGGATGTTTAGAGGGCTTTGAGGACTATTGTGGAAAAGGAAATATCTTCACATAAAAACTACACAGAAGCATTCTGAGAAACTTCTTTGTGAGGTGTGCATTCAACTCACAGAGTTGAACTTATCTTCCCATTGAGCAGTTTTGCGTCTCTCTTTTTGTAGAATCTGCATGTGGATATTTGGAGCCCATTGTGACCTATGGTGGAAAAGGAAATATGTTCAAATGAAAACTACACAGAAGAATTCAGAGAAACTTCTTTGTTATGTAGGCATTCAACTAACAGGGCTGAACCCATATTTTCATTGAGCAGTTTTGAATCTCTCTTTTTGTAGAATTGGCAAGTGGATTTTTGGAGACCTTGGCACCCCATAGTGGAAAAGGAAATATCTTCAAATAAAAACTACACAGTACTATTTAGAGAAACTTCTTTGTGATGTATGCAATCAACACTCAGAGTTGAACCTATATTTTGATAGAGCAGTTTTGAATCTCTCCTTTTGCGGAATATGCAGGTGGATATTTGGAGCCTTTTGAGGCCTACAGTGGAAAAGCAAATCTCTTCACATAAAAACTACACAGAAGCATTCTGAGAAACTACTTTGGGACGTGTGCATTCAACTCACAGAGTTGAAACTATCTTTTGATTGAGCAGTTTTGAATCTCTCTATTTGCAGAATCTGGAAGAGGATATTTGGAGTCCATTGGGTCCCATGGTGGAAAAGAAAATATCTTCAATTAAAAACTACACAGAAACATTCAGAGAACCTTCTTTGTGTTGTGTGCATTCGTCTGATAGGGTTCAACCTATCTTATGATTGAGGAGTTTTGAAACACTCCTTTTACAGAATCTGCGAGTGGATATTAGGTGCGCTTTCAGGCCTACCTTGGAAAAGCAAATATCTTCAGATAAAAACTACACAGAAGCATTCTGAGAAACTACTTTGTGATGTGTACATTCATCTCACAAATTTGAACTTTTCTTTCGATTGAGGAGTTTTGAAACACTATTTTTGTAGAATCTGCAAGGGGATATTTGGAGCCCTTTGAGGTCTATTGTGGAAAAGGAAATATCTTCACATAAAAACTATACAGAAGCAGTCAGAGAAACTTATTTGTGATGTGTGCATTCATCTCACAGAGTTGAACATTCCTTTTGATTCAGCTGTTTTGAAACACTCTTTTTGTAGAATCTACAAGTGGATAATTGGAGCCCTTTGCGCCCTATGGTGGAAAAGGAAATATCTCCAAATAAACCCAGAAACTTTTTCGTGATGTGTGCATTCAACTCACAGAGTTGAACCTATCTTTTGATTGAACAGTTTTGAATCTCACTTTTTATAGAATCTGCAAGTGCGTATTTGGATTCCTTTGTGCCCTATGGTGGGAAAGGAAATATCTTCAAATAAAAAGTACACAGAAGCATTTTCAGAAACTTTTTCTTGATGTGTGAATTCAACTCACAGAGTTGAACCTATCTTTTGATTGACCAGTTTTGAATCTCTCTTACTGTAGAAACTGCAAGTGGATATTTGGACCTCTGTGAGGCCTACGGTGGAAAATCAAATATGTTCACATAGAAACTTCACAGAAGCATTCTGAGAAACTTCTTTCTGATGTCTGCATTCAACTCACAGGATTGAGCCATCTTTTGATTGAGCAGTTTTGAATCTCTCTTTTTGAAGAATCTGAAGAATCTGCAAGTGGATGTTTGCAGAGCTTTGAAGCCTATTATGGAAAAGGAAATATCTTCACATAAAAACTACACAGAAGCATTCTGAGAAACTTCTTTGTGATGTGTGCACTCTTCTCACAGAGCTGAGAATTTATTTTGATTGAGCAGTTTTGAAACACTCTTTTTGCAGAATCTGCAAGTGGATAATTTGAGCCCTTTGAGCTTTACTGTGGAAAAGCAAATATTTCAAATTAAAACTAACCAGAAACATTCTGAGAATCTTCTTTAGGATGTCTGCATTCAAATCACAGAGTTGAATCTATGCTTTGATTGAGCAGTTTTTAATCTCTCTTTTTGCAGAATCTGTTAGTGGGTATTTGGAGCCCTTTGCAGCCTAAGGTGGAAAAGGAAATATCTTCAAATAAAAACTACAAAGAAATAGTCTCAGAAACTTCTTTGCGATGTGTGCATTCATCTCACAGGGTTGAACCTATCTTACGATTGAGCAGTTTTGAAACACTCTTTTTGTAAAATCTGCAAGTTGATATTCGGAACGCTTTGAGGCTTACTGTGGAAAAGCAAATATCTTCAGATAAAAACTGCACAGAAGCATTCTGGAAAACTCTTTGTGATGCGTGCATTCATTTCACAGAATTGAAACTTTCTTTTGATTGAGCAGTTTTGAAACACTGTTTTAGTAAAATCTGCAAGTGGATATTTGGAGCCTATTGAGGACTATTGTGGAAAAGGAAATATTTTCACATAAAAACTACACAGAAGCATTCTGAGAAACTTCTCATTGATGTGTGCATTCATCTCAGAGAGTTGAAACTTTCTTTTTATTGAGCCGTTTTTAAACACTCTTTTTCTAGTATTTGCAAGTGGATAATTGGAGCCCTTTGAGTCCTATTGTGGAAAAGGAAATATCTTACCATAAAAACTACTCAGAAGCGTTCTGAGAAACTTATTTGTGATGTATGCATTCAACTGACAGAGTTCAACATATCTTTTGATTGAGCAGTTTTGAATCACTCATTTTTAGAATCTACAAGTGGATATTTGGAGCCCTTTGAGGCCTATTGTGGAAAAGGAAATATCTTCACATAAAAACTACACAGAAGCAGTCAGAGAAACTTATTTGTAATGTGTGCATTCATCTCACAAGGTTGAACCTATTTCATGATTGAGCAGTTTTGAAACACTCTTTTTGTGGAATCTGCAAGTGGATATTTGGATCGCTTTCAGGCCTACCATGGAAAGGCAAATATCTTCAGCTAAAAACCACACAGAAGCATTCTGAGAAACTTCTCTGTGATGTGTGCATTCAATTCACATATTTGAACCTCTCTTTTGAATGAGCTGTTTTGAATCTCTCTTTTTGCAAAATCAACAAGTGGATGTTTGGAGAGTTTTGAGGCCTATTGTGGAAATGGAAATATCTTCACATAAAAACTACACAGAAGCATTCTGAGAAACTTCTTTGGGATGCGAGCACTCAACTTTCAGAGTTGAACTTATCTTTTGATTGAGCAGTTTTGAATCTCTCTTTTTGCAGGATCTGCATGTGGATATTTGGAGCCCTTTGCAGCCTATTGTGGAACAGGAAATTTCTTCAAATAAGAACTACTCAAAAGCATTCTGAGAAACTTCTTTGTGATGTGTATTCATCTCACAAGGTTGAACCTATCTTATGATTGAGCAGTTTTGAAACATTCTTTTTGTGGAGTCTGCAAGTGGATATTTGGAGTGCTGTGAGGGCTTCTAGGGAAAATCAAATATATTCACATAAAAATTACACAGAATCATTCTGATAAACTCCTTTGTGATGTGTGCATTCAACTCACAGAGTCGAACCTATCTTTTGATTGAGCAGTTTTTAATCTCTCTTTTTGCAGAATCTGCAAGTGGATGTATGGAGAGCTTTGAGGCCAATTGTTGAAAAGTAAATATCTTCACATACAAACTAAAAAGAAGCATTCTAAGAAACTTCTTTGTGAGGCGCGCATTCAACTCACAGAGTTGAACTTATCTTCACATTGAGCAGTTTCAAATCGCTCTATTTGTAGAATCTGCAAGTGGATATTTGGAGCGTTGTGAGGCCTGCTTTGGAAAATCAAACATGTTCACAGAAAAGCTACACAGAAGCATTCTGAGAAACTTTTTCTGATGTGTTCATTCATCTCAAAGTGTTGAACCTATCGTTTGATTGAGCAGTTTTGAATCTCTCCTTTTGCAGAATCTGCAAGTGGATGTTTGGGGATCTTTGAGGCCTATTGTGTAAAAGGATATATCTTCACAAAGAAACTACATGGAAGCATTCTGAGAAACTCCTTTGTGAGGTGTCCATTCAACTCACAGAGTTAAACTTATCTTCTCATTGAGCAGTTTTGAGTCTCTCTTTTTGTGGAATATGCAAGTGGATATTTGGAGCCCTTTGCACCCTGTGGTGGAAAAGGAAATATCTTCAAATAAAAGCTACACAGAAGCATACAGAGAAACTTCCTTGTGATGTGTGCTTTCGTTTCACAGAGTTGAACCTTTCTTTTGATTTAGCAGTTTTGAAACACTCTTTTTGTAGAATCTGCAAGTGGATAATTGGAGACCTTTGAAGCCTATTGCAGAAAAGGAAATATCTTCATATAAAAACTACTCAGAAGCATTCTGAGAAACTTCTTTGTGATGTGTAGATTCAACTCACAGAGTTGAATCTATGTTTTGATTGAGCAGTTTTGAATCTCTCTTTTTGTAGAATCTGCAAGTGGATATTCGGAGCGTTGTGAGGCCCACTGTAGAAAATCAAATATGCTCACATAAAAACTACACAGAAGCATTCTGAGAAACCTGTTTGTGATGTGTGCATTCAACTCACAGAGCTGAAATTTTCTTTTGATTGAGCAGTTTTGAATCTCTCTTTTTGCAGAATCTGCAAGTGGATGTTTGGAGAGCTATGAGGCCTATTGTGGAAAAAGCTGTATCTTCACATAAAAACAATACAGAAGCATTCTAAGAAAGCTCTTTGTGATGTGTGCATTCGGCTCACAGAGTTGAACTTATCTTCTCATTGAGCAGTTTCGAATCTCTCTTTTTGTAGAATCTACAAGTGGATATTTGGAGCCCTTTACGCCCTATGGTGGAAAAGGTAATATCTTCAAATAAAATCGACACAGAAGTATTCAGAGAAACTTCTTTGTGATGTATGCATTCATCTCACAGAAATGAACTTATCTTTTGATTGATGAGTTTTGAATCTCCCTTTTTGCAGAATTTGCAGTTGGATATTTGGAGCACTTTGAGGCCAATGGTGGAAAAGCAAACATCTTCACATGAATACTACACAGAAGCATTCTGAGAAACTATTTTGAGATATGTGCATTCAACTCCCAGATTTTAAACTTTCTTTCATGGAGCAGTTTTGAATCTCTCTTTTTGCAGAATCTGCAAGTGGATATTTGGAGCCCTTTGCAGCCAATGGTGGAAAAGGAAATATCTTCAAATAAAAACTACACAGAAACATTCTGAGAAACTACTTCCTGATATGTGCATTCATCTCACAGGGTTGAACATATCTTATGATTGATCAGTTTTCAAACACTTTTTTTGTAGTATCTGCAAGGGGATATTTGGAGCGCTTTGAGGCCTACCATGGAAAAGCCAGTATCTTCAGATAAAAACTACACAGAAGCATTCTGAGAAACTCCTTTGTGATGTGTGCATTCATCTCAGAGTTGAACTTTTCTTTTGATTGAGCAGTTTTGATACACTCTTTTTGTAGAATCTGCAAGTGGATAATTAGAGCCCTTTTTGACCTATTGTGGAAAAGGAAATATCTTCACATAAAAAGTAGACAGAAGCATTCTGAGAAACTTCTTTCTGATGTGTGCATTCAACTCACAGAGTTGAACCTTTCTTTTGATTGAGTAGTTTAGAAACTCTTTTTGCAGAATCTGCAGGTGGATATTTGGAGCCCTTTGAGGCCTACTGTGGAAAACCAAATATCTTCACATAAAAACTACACAGAAGAATTCTGAGAAATTTCTTTGGCATGTGTGCATTCATCTCATAGGGTTCAACTTATCTTTTGATTGAGCAGTTTTGAATCTCTCTTTTTGCAGAATCTGCAAGTGGATATTTGGAGCCCATTGTGGCCTGTGGTTGAAAAGGAAATATCTTCAAATAAAAACTACACAGAAACATTCTGAGAAACTTCTTTGGGATGTGTGCCATCATCTCACAGGGTTGAACCTATCTTCTGATTGAGCAGTTTTGAAACAATCTTTTTGTATAATCTGCAAGTGGATATTTGGAGCACTTTGAGGCCTACTGTGGAAAAGCAAATATCTTCAGATAAAAACTACACAGAATCATTCTGAGAAACTTCTTTGTGATGTGTGCATTCATCTCACAGAGCTGAACTTTTCTTTCGATTGAGCAGTTTTGAAACTCTCTTTTTGTAGAAACTGCAAGTGGATATTTGCAGCTATTTGAGGCCTGTTGTGGAAAAGGGAATATCTTCCCATAAAAACCAGATAGAAGCATTCTGAGAAACTACTTTATGATGTATACATTCATCTCACAGAGTTGAAAGTTTGTTTTGATTGAGCAGTATTGAAACATCCTTTTTGTAGAATCTGCAAGTAGATAATTGCAGCCCTTTGAGGCCTATTGTGGAAAAGGCAATATCTTCACATAAAAATTACTTAGAAGACTTCTGAGAAAGGTTTTGTGTTGTGTGCATTCAACTCACAGAGTTGAAAATATCATTTGATTGAGCAGGTTAGAATCTCTCTTTTTGTAGAATCTGCAAGTGTATATTTGGAGCCCTTTGCACTCTGTGGTGGAAAAGGAAATATCTTTAAATAAAACCTACACAGAAGCATTCTCAGAAACTTCTTCCTGATGTGTGCGTTCAACTCACAGAGTTGAACCTAATTTTTGATTAAGTTGTTTTGAATCTCTCTTTTCGTAGAATCTACAAGTGGATATTTGGAGTGCTGTGAGGCCTTCTGAGGAAAATCAAATATGTTCACAGAAAAAGTACACAGAAGCATTCTGAAAAACTCCTTTGTGATGTTTGCATTAAACTCACTGAATTGAACCTACCATTTTATTGAACAGTTTTCAATCTCTTTTTGCAGAATCAGCAAGTGGATGTTTGGAGAGCTTCGAGGCCTATTGTGGAAAAGGACATATCTTCACTTAAATACTAAACAGAAGTATTCTGAGAAACTTCTTTGTGAGGTGTGAATTCAAAACTCAGTGTTGAACTTATCTTCTCATTGAGCTGATTTGAATCTCCCTGTTTGTAGAATCTGCAAGTGGATAGAAAAAATATATCTTCCAATAAAAGCAACATAGAAGCATTCAGAGAAACATCTTTGTGATGTATGCATTCAACTCAAAGGGTTGAAACTATCTTGTGATTGAGCAGTTTTGAATCTCTCTTTTTGTAGAATCTGCAGGTGGCTATTTAGAGCCCTTTGAGGCCTATGGTGGAAAACCAAATACCTTCGCATAAAAATTACACAGAAGAATTCTGAGAAACTCCTTTGGGATGTGTGAATTCAACTCACAGTGTTGAACCTATCTTTTGATTGAGCAGTTTTGAGTCTCTCTTTTTGCAGAATCTGCTAGTGGATATTGGGAGCCCTTTGTGGCCTACGCTGGAAAAGGAAATATCTTCAAAAAAAAAAACTACACAGAAACATTGTGAGAAACTTCTTTGTGATGTGTGCATTCATCTCACAAGTTTGAAGCTATCTCATGATTCAGCACTTCACACTTTTTTTAATTAATTAATTTATTATTATTATACTTTAGGTTTTAGTGTACATGTGCACAATGTGCAGGTTAGTTAAATATGTATACATGTGCCATGCTGGTGCGCTGCACCCACTAACTACTCACCTAGCATTAGGTATATCTCCCAATGCTGTCCCTCTCCCCTCCCCCCACACCACAACAGTCCCCAGAGTGTGATGATCCCCTTCCTGTATCCGTGTGTTCTCATTGTTCAATTCCCACCTATGAGTGAGAATATGCAGTGATTGGTTTTCGGTTCTTGCGATAGTTTACTGAGAATGATGATTTCCAATTTCATCCATGTTCCTACAAAGGACATGAACTCATCATTGTATATGGCTGTATAGGATTCCGTGGTGTATATGTGCCACATTTTCTTAATCCAGTCAATCATTGTTGGACATTTGGGTTGGTTACGTGTGCATGTGTCTTTATAGCAGCATGATATATAGTACTTTGGGTATATACCCAGTAATGGGGTGGCTGGGTCAAATGGAATTTCTAGTTCTAGATCCCTGAGGAATTGCCACACTGACTTCCACAATGGTTGAACTAGTTTAGAGTCCCACCAACTGTGTAAAAGTGTTCCTATTTCTCCACATCCTCTCCAGCACCTGTTGTTTCCTGACTTTTTAAGGATTGCCATTCTAACTGGTGTGAGATGGTATCTCATTGTGGTTTTGATTTGCATTTCTCTGATGGCCAGTGATGGTGAACATTTTTTCATGTGTTTTTTGACTGCATAAATGTCTTCTTTTGAGAAGTGTCTGTTCATGTCCTTCGCCCACTTTTTGATGGGGTTGTTTGTTTTTTTCTTGTAAATTTGTTGGAGTTCATTGTAGATTCTGGATATTAGCCCTTTGGCAGATGAGTAAGTTGCGAAAATTTTCTCCCATTTTCTAGGTTGCCTGTTCACTCTGATGGTAGTTTCTTTTGCTGTGCAGAAGCTCTTTAGTTTAATTAGATCCAATTTGTCAATTTTGGCTTTTTTTGCCATTGCTTTTGGTGTTTTAGATATGAAGCCCTTGCCCATGCCTATGTCCTGATTGGTAATGCCTAGGTTTTCTTCTAGGGTTTTTATGGTTTTATGTCTAATATTTAAGTCTTTAATCCATCTTGAATTGATTTTTGTATAAAGTGTAAGGAAGGGATCCAGTTTCAGCTTTCTACATATGGCTAGCCAGTTTCCCAGCACCATTTATCAAATAGGGAATCCTTTCCCCATTGCTTGTTTTTCTCAGGTTTGTCAAAGATCAGATAGTTGTAGATATGTGGCATTATTTCTGAGGGCTCTGTTCTGTTCCATTGATCTATATCTCTGTTGTCGTACCAGTACCATGCTCTTTTGGTAACTGTAGACTTGTAGTATAGTTTGAAGTCAGGTAGTGTGATGCCTCCAGCTTTGTTCTTTTGGCTTATGATTGACTTGGTGATGTGGCTCTTTTTTGGTTCCATATGAACTTTGAAGTAGTTTTTTCCAATTCTGTGAAGAAAGTCATTGGTAGCTTGATGGGGATGGCATTGAATCTGTAAAGTGCCTTGGGCAGTATGGCCATTTTCAGGATATTGATTCTTCCTACCCATGAGCATGGAATGTTCTTCCATTTATTTGTATCCTCTTTTATTTCCTTGATTAGTGGTTTGTAGTTCTCCTTGAAGAGGTCCTTCACTTCCCTTGTAAGATGGATTCCTAGGTATTTTATTCCCTTTGAAGCAATTGTGAATGGGAGTTCACTCATGATTTGGCTCTCTGTTTGTCTGTTGTTGGTGTGTAAGAATGCTTGTGATTTTTGTACATTGATTTTGTATCCTGAGACTTTGCTGAAATTGCTTATCAGATTAAGGAGATTTTGGGCTGAGACAATGGGGTTTTCTAGATATACAATCATGTCGTCTGCAAACAGGGACAATTTGACTTCCTCTTTTCCTAATTGAATACACTTTATTTCCTTCTCCTGCCTAATTGCCCTGGCCAGAACTTCCAACACTATGTTGAATAGGAGTGGTGAGAGAGGGCATCCCTGTCTTGTGCCAGTTTTCAAAGAGAATGCTTTCAGTTTTTGCCCATTCAGTATGATATTGGCTGTGGGTTTGTCATAGATAGCTCTTATTATTTTGAGATACGCCCCAACAATACCTAATTTATTGAGAGTTTTTAGTATGAAGTGTTGCTGAATTTTGTCAAAGGCTTTTTCTGCATCTATTGAGATAATCATGTGGTTTTTGTCTGTGGTTCTGATTATATACTGGATTACATTTATTGATTTGGGTATATTGAAACAGCCCTGCATCCCAGTGATGAAGCCCACTTAATCATGGTGGATAAGCTTTTTGATGTGCTGCTGGATTCGATTTGCCAGTATTTTATTGAGGAT
This sequence comes from Pongo abelii, assembly GCF_028885655.2. Taxonomy (NCBI): domain Eukaryota; kingdom Metazoa; phylum Chordata; class Mammalia; order Primates; family Hominidae; genus Pongo; species Pongo abelii. The sequence continues at coordinate 6,805,159 of NC_072000.2, read as the reverse complement.
TTTTGCGTCAACGTTCATCCAGGATATTGGTCTAAAATTCTCTTTTTTGGTTGTGTCTTTGCCCGGCTTTGATATCAGGATGATGCTGGCCTCATACAATGAGTTAGGGAGGATTCCCTCTTTTACTATTGATTGGAATATTTTCAGAAGGAATAGTACCAGCTCTTCCTTGTACCTCTGGTAGAAATCGGCTGTGAATCAATCTGGTCCTTGACTTTTTTTGGTTGGTAAGCTATTGATTATTGCCACAATTTCAGCTCCTGTTATTGGTCTATTCAGAGATTCATCTTCTTCCTTGTTTAGTCTTCGGAGAGTGTATGTGTCATGGAATTTATCCATTTCTTCTAGATTTTCTAGTTTATTTGCATAGATGTGTTTGTAGTATTCTCTGATGGTAGTTTGTATTTCTGAGGGATCGGTGGTGATATCCCCTTTATCATTTTTTATTGCATCTATTTGATTCTTCTCTCTTTTTTTCTTTATTAATCTTGCTAGTGGTCTTTCAATTTTGTTGATCCTTTCAAGAAACCAGCTCCTGGATTCATTAATTTTTTGAAGGGTTTTTTGTGTCTCTATTACCTTCAGTTCTGCTCTGATTTTAGTTATTTCTTGCCTTCTGCTAGCTTTTGAATGTGTTTGCTCTTGCTTTTCTAGTTCTTTTAATTATGATGTTAGGGTGTCAATTTTGGATCTTTCCTGCTTTCTGTTGTGGGCATTTAGTGCCATAAATTTCCCTCTACACACTGCTTTGAATGCATCCCAGAGATTCTGGTATGTTGTGTCTTGGTTCTCGTTGGTTTCAAAGAGCATCTTTATTTCTGCCTTCATTTTGTTATGTATCCAGTAGTCATTCAGGAGCAGGTTGTTCAGTTTCCATGTAGTTGAGCGGTTTTGAGTGAGATTCTTAATCCTGAGTTCTAGCTTGATTGCACTGTGAACTGAGAGATAGTTTGTTATAATTTCTGTTCTTTTACATTTACTAAGGAGAGCTTTACTTCCAACTATGTTGTCAATTTTGGAATAGGTGCAGTTTGTTGCTGAAAAAAATGTATATTCTGTTGATTTGGTGTGGAGAGTTCTGTAGATGTCTATTAGGTCCTCTTGGTGCAGAGCTGAGTTCAATTCCTGGGTGTCCTTGTTGACTTTCGGTCCCATTGATCTGTCTAATGTTGACAGTGGAGTGTTAAAGTCTCCCTTTATTAATGTGTGGGAGTCTAAGTCTCTTTGTAGTTCACTCAGGACTTGCTTTATGATTCTGGGTGCTCCTGTATTGGGTGCATATATATTTAGGATAGTTAGCTCTTCTTGTTGAATTGATCACTTTACCATTATGTAATGGCCTTCTTTGTCTCTTTTGATCTTTGTTGGTTTAAAGTCTGTTTTATCAGAGACTAAGATTGCAACCCATGCCTTTTTTTGTTTTCCATTTGCTTGGTAGATCTTCCTGCATCCTTTTATTTTGAGGCTATGTGTGTCTCTGCACGTGAGATGGGTTTCCTGAATACAGCACACTGATGGGTCTTGACTCTTTATCCAATATGCCAGTCTGTGTCTTTTAATTGGAGCATTTAGTCCATTTACATTTAAAGTTAATATTGTTATGTATGAATTTGATCCTATCATTATGATGTTAGCTGGTTATTTTGTGTGATAGTTGATGCAGTCTCTTCCTAGTCTCCATGGTCTTTACATTTTGGCATGATTTTGCAGCAGCTGGGACCGGTTGTGCCTTTCCATGTTTAGCGCTTCCTTCAGGAGCTCTATTAGGACAGGCCTGGTGGTGACAAAATCTCTCAGCATTTGCTTGTCTGTAAAGTATTTTATTTCTCCTTCACTTATGAATCTTAGCTTGGCTGGATATTAAATTCTGTGTTGAAAATTCTTTTCTTTAAGAATGTTGAATATTGGCCCCTACTCTCTTCTGGCTTATAGAATTTCTGCTGAGAGATCCACTGTTAGTCTGATGGGCTTCCCTTTGACGGTAACCCGACCTTTCTCTCTGGCTGCCCTTAACGTTTTTTCCTCCATTTCAACTTTGGTGAATCTGACAGTTATGTGTCTTGGAGTTGCTCTTCTCGAGGAGTATCTTTGTGGCATTCTCCATATTTCCTGAGTCTGAATGTTGGCCTGCCTTGCTAGATTGTGGAAGTTCTCCTGGATAATATCCTGCAGAGTGTTTTCCAACTTGGTTCCATTCTCCCCGTCACTTTCAGATACACCAATCAGACATAGATTAGGTCTTTTCACAGAGTCCCATATTTCTTGGAGGCTTTGCTCGTTTCTTTTTATTCTTTTTTCTCTAAACTTCCCTTCTTGCTTCATTTCATTAATTTCATCTTCCATCACTGATATCCTTTCTTCCATTTGATCACATCGGCTCCTGAGGCTTCTGCATTCTTCACGTAGTTCTCAAGCCTTGGTTTTCAGCTCCATCAGCTCCTTTAAGCACTTCTCTGTATTGGTTATTCTAGTTATACATTCTTCTAAATTTTATTCAGTTTTCATCTTCTTTGCCTTTGGTTTGAATATCCTCCCATAGCTCAGAGTAATTTGATTGTCTGAAGCCTTCTTCTCTCAGCTCATCAAGGTCATTCTCCATCCAGCTTTTATCCATTGCTGGTGAGGAACTGCGTTCCTTTGGAGGAAGAGAGGTGCTGTGCTTTTTAGAGTTTCCAGTTTTTCTGCTCTGCTTTTCCCCATCTTTTTGTTTTTTTCTAATTTTGGTCTTTGATGATGGTGATGTACAGATGGGTTTTTGGTGTGGATGTCCTTTCAGTTTGTTAGTTTTCCTACTAACCGACAGGACCCTCAGCTGCAGGTCTGTTGGAGTACCCAGCCGGCCGTGTGAGGTTTCAGTCTGCCCCTACAGGGGGGTGCCTCCCTCTTAGGCTGCTCGGCTGTCAGGGGTCAGGGACCCACTTGAGGAGGTAGTCTGCCAATTGTCAGATGTCCAGCTGCATGCTGGGAGAACAACTGCTCTCTTCAAAGCTGTCAGACAGGGACATTTAAGTCTGCAGAGGTTACTGCTCTCTTTTTGTTAGTCTGTGCCCCACCCCCAGAGGTGGAGCCTACAGAGGCAGGCAGGCCTCCTTGAGCTGTGGTGGGCTCCACCTAGTTCGAGCTTCTCAGCTGCTTTATTTACCTAAGCTAGCCTGGGCAATGGCGGGCGCCCCTCTCTCAGCCTCGCTGCCGCCTTGCAGTTTGATCTCAGACTGCTGTGCTAGCAATCAGTGAGACTCCGCAGGTGTAGGACCCTCTGAGCCAGGTGCAGGATACAATCTCCTGGTGCACCGTTTTTTAAGCCCTTCAGAAAAGCACAGTATTCGGGTTGGAGTGACCCGATTTTCCAGGTGCCCTCTGTCACCCCTTTCTTCGAGTAGGAAAGGGAACTCCCTGACCCCTTGTACTTCCCGAGTGAGGCAATGCCTCGCCCTTCTTCAGTTCACGCACGGTGAGCGCATCCACTGACCTGCGGCCACTGTCTGGAACTCCTAGTGAGATGAACCTGGTACCTCAGGTGGAAATGCAGAAATCACCTGTCTTTTGCATAGCTCATGCTGGGAGCTTTAGACCAGAGCTTTTCCTATTCGGCTATCTTCAGTTCACACTTTTTATAGAACCTGCAAGTGGTATTTTGTGTGCTTTTTGCCCATGGTGGAAAAGGAAATATCTTCAAATAACAAAATTAACAGAAGCTTTTCAAAAACTTCTTCATTATGTGTGCATTCAACAAAGAGTGTTGAATCTATCTTTTGATTGAGCAGTTTTGAGTCTCTCTTTTTGTAGAATTTGCAAGTGGATATTTGGAGCACTGTGAGGCTAACTGGAAAATCAAATATGTTCACATAAAAACTACAGAGAAGCATTCTGACAAACTTCTTTGTGATGTGTGCATTGAACACACAGAGATGAACCAATCTTTTGATTGAGCAGTTTTGAATCTCTCTTTCTGTAGAAATTACAAGTGGATGTTCAGAGATCTTGGAGGCCTATTGTGGAAAAGGGAATATCTTCAAATAAAAACTACACAGAAGCATTCTGAGAAACTTATTTGTGAGATGTGCATTGAACTCACAGAGGTGAACCTATCTTTTGATTTAGCAGTTTTGAATCTCTCATTTTCAGAATCTTCAAGTGGATGCTTGGAGAGCTTTGAGGCCTATTGTGGAAAAAGGAAATATCTTCACACAAAAACTACACAGAAGCATTCTGAGAAACTTCTTTGTGACGTGTGCATTCAACTCACGGAATTGAAATTGTCTTCTCATTGACCAGTTTTGGATTTCTCTTTTTGTAGAATCTGCAAGTGGATATTTGGAGCCATTTACGCCCTATGGTGGAAAAGGAAATATCTTCAAATAAAAACTACACAGAAGCATTAAGAGAAACTTCTTTGTGATGTATGCTTTCAACTAACAGAGTTGAACCTATCTTTTGAATGAGCAGTTTTGAATCTCTCTTTTGGGAGAATCTGCAAGTGGATATTTGGAGCCCTTTGAGGCCTATGGTGGAAAAGGAAATATCTTCAAATAAAAATTACACAGGAGCATTCTCAGAAACTTCTTCGTGATGTGTGCATTCAACTCACTGTGTTGAACCTATCTTTTGATGGGGCAGTTTTTAATCTCTCCTTTTGTAGTATCTGCAAGTGGATATTTGGAGTGCTGTGAGGTCTACTGTGGAAAATCAAATATGTTCACCTAACGACTACACAGAAGCATTCTGAGAAACTTCTTTGTGATGTGTGCATTCAACTCAAAGGGTTGAACCTATCTTTTGATTGAGCAGTTTAGAATCTCTCTTTTTTAGAATCTGCAAGTGGATATTTGGAGTGCTGTGAGGCCTACTGTGGAAAATTAAATATGTTCTCATAAAAACTATACAGAATCATTATGAGAATCTCCTTTGATGTCTACATTCAACTCACAGAGTTGAACTTATCTTTTCATTGAGCAGTTTTGAAACACTCTTTTTATACAATCTACAAGTGGATATTTGGAGCCCTTTGCACCCTATGGTGTAAAAGGACATATCTTCCGATAAAAACTACCCAGAAGCATTCTCAGCAACATCTTCGTGATGTATACATTCAAGTCACAGAGTTGAACCTATCTTTTGATTTTACTGTTTAGAATCTCTCTTTTCGTAGACTCTGCAAGTGGATATTTGGAGTGCTGTGAAGCCTACTGAGGAAAATCAAATATGTTCTCATAAAATCTACACAGAAGCATTCTGAGAAACTACTTTGGGATGTGTGCACTGAACTCACAGAGTTGAACCTATCTTTTGATTGAGCAGTTGAGCAGTATTGAATCTCTCTTTTTTCAGAATCTGCACGTGGCTGTTTGGAGAGCTTTGAGGCCTATTGTGGAAAAGGAAATATCTTCACGTAAAAACTACACTGAAGCATTCTGAGAAACTTTATGTGAAGTGTGCATTCAACTCTCAGACTTGAACTTATCTTCTCATTGAGCACTTTTGAATCTCTCTTTGTAGAATCTGCAAGTGGATATTTGGAGTGCTGTGATGCCTAATGTGGAAAATCAAATACGTTCACATAAAAACTACACAGAAGTATTCTGAGAAACTTCTTTGTGATGTGTGCATTCAACTCACAGAGCTGAACCTATCTTTTGATTGAGCAGTTTTGAATCTCCCTTTTTGCAGAATGTGCATATGGATATTTGGAGCCCCTTTTGACCTATGGTGGAAAAGGAAGTACCTTCAAAGAAGAACTACACAGAAACATTCTGAGAAACTTCTTTGTGATGTGTGCATTCATCTCACAGAGTTGATCCTATCTTTTGATTGAGCTGTTTTGAATCTCTCTTTTTGCAGAATCTACATGTGGATATTTTGAGCCCTTTGTGGACTACTGTGGAAAAACAAATATCTTCATATAAAAACTACACAGAAGCATTCTGAGAAACTTCTTTGGTATATTTGAATTCAACTCATAGAGTTGAACCTATCTTTTGATAGAGAAGTTTTGAATCTCTCTTTTTGCAGGATCTGTATGTGGATATTTGAAGCCCTTTGCAGCCTATGGTGGAAAAGGAAATATCTTTAAATAAAAACAACACAGAAATATTCTGAGAAACTTCTTTTTGAAACTTTCTTCTGATTGAGCAGTTTTGAAACTGTCTTTTTGTAGGATCTGCATGTGGATATTTGGAGCCCTTTGTGGCCTATGGTGGAAAAGGAGATATCTTTACATAAAAACTACACAGAAGCATTCTGAGAAAGTTCTTTGTGATGTGTGCATTCATCTTACAGAGATGAACTTTCTTTTGATTGAGCAGTTTGGAAACACTCTTTCTGTAGAATCTGCGAGTGGATATTTGAAGTGCTTTGAGTCCTATAGTAGAAACGGAAATGTCTTCACATAAAAACTACACAGTAGCATTCTCAGAAACTTCTTCGTGATGTTTGCATTCAACTCAAATAGTCGAAACTATCTTTCGATTGAGCAGTTTTGAATCACTCTTTTTGTAGGATCTGCAAGTAGATATTTGGTGCCCTTTGCAGCCTATTTTGGAAAGGGAAATATCTTCACATAAAAACTACACAGAAGCATTCTGAGAAACTTCTTTGTGATGTGTGCATTCATCTCACAGAGTTGAACCTTTCTTTTGACTCAGCAGTTTTGAAACATTCTTTTTGTAGAATGTGCATGTGCATATTTGGAGTGCTTTTAGACCTATTGTAGAAAAGGAAACATCTTCACATAAAAACTACACAGAAGCATTCTGAGAAACTTCTTTGTGATCTGTGCATTCATCTCACACAGTTGAACCTTTCTTTTGATTGAGCAGCTTTGAAACACTCTTGTTGTAGAATCTACAATTGCATATTTGGAACGCTTTGTGGGCTATGATGAAAAAAGAAATATATTCACATAAACACTACACAGAAGCGTGCTTAGAAACACTTTTGTGATGTATGCATTCATATCACGGAGTTGAACCTACCTTTTGATTCAGCTGTTTTGAATCTCTCTTTTTGTAGAATCTGCAGGAGTATATTTGGAGCCCTTTGCAGCCTATTTTGGAAAAGGAAATATTTTCACAAAGAAAATACACAGAAGCATTCTGAGAAACTTCTTTGTGGCGTGTGCATTCATATCACAGAGTTGAACCTTTCTTTTGAATAAGCAGTTTGGAAACACTATTTTTATAGAATCTGCAAGTGGATATTTGAAGCGCTTCGAGGATTATGGTTGAAAAGTTAATATCTTTACTTAAAAGCGACACAGAAGCATTCTCAGAAACTTCTTCATGATGTGTGCATTAATCTCACAGTGTTGAACTTTTTAAACTGAGCTGTTTTGAAACAATGTTTTTGGAAAACTTTCACATGCATATTTGGTGGGCTTGGAGGCCTATTATGGAAAAGGAAATATCTTCACATAAAAACTACACAGAAGCATTCTGAGAAACTTCTTTGTGATGTGTCCATTCATCTCACAGAGTTGAACATTTATTTTGATTGAGCAGTTTTGAAACACTCTTTTTGTAGAATCTGCAAGTGGACATTTGGAGTGCTATCAGGCCCATGTTGGAAAAAGAAATATCTTCACATAAAAACTACACAGAAGCATTCTGAGAAACTTCTTTTTGATGAGTGCATTCAACTCTCAGAGTTGAACCTATCTTTTGATAGAGCAGTTTTGAAACTCTCTTTTTGAAGAACTGCAGGGGAATATTTGGAGCCCTTTCTAGCCTATTGTGGAAAAGGAAATAAGTTCCCCAAAAAACTACACAGAAGCATACTGAGAAACTTCTCTGTGATGTGTAAATTCAACTCACAGTGTTGAACCTATCTTTTCATAGAGCAGATTTGAAACTCTCTTTTTGTAGAATCTGTAATTGGATATTTGGAGCGCTCTGCGGCCTATGGTGGAAAAGGAAATATCCTCACATAAGAACTACACAGAAGCATTCTCAGAAACTACTTTATGATGTGTGTATTCATCTCACAGAGTTCAATCTTTCTTTTGATTGAGCAGTTTTGAAACACCCTTCTTGCAGAATCTGCAAGTGAATTTTTGGAGCGCTTTGTGGCCTGTTTTGGAAAAGGAAATATTTTCACATAAAAACTGTACAGAAGCATTCTGAGAAACTTATTTTCAATGTGTGCACTAATCTCACAGAATTGAAACTTTCTTTTGATTGGGCAGTTTGGAAACACTCTTTTTGGAGAATATGCACGTGGATATTTGGAGCGCTTTGAGGCCTATGTTGGAAAAGGAAATATCTTCACACAAAAGCTACACAGAAGCATTCAGAGAAACTTCTTTGTGATGGGCGCATTCAATTGATGGAGTTGAACCTATCTTTTGAATGAACAGTTTTGAAACTCTGTTTTTTGTATAATCTGCAAGAGGATATTTGGAGACCTTTGTGACCTACGGTGAAAAAAGAAATATCTTCATTTAAAAACTACACAGAAGCATTCTGAGAAACACCTTTGTGATCTATGCCTTCATCTCACAGAGTTCAAATTTTCTTTTGATGAGCAGTTTTCAAACACTCTTTTTGTAGAATCTGCCAGTGGATATTTGCAGCTCTTTGAGGCCTATTGCTGAAAAGGAAATATCTTCCTATAAAAACTACACAGAAGCATTCTGTGAAACTTCTTTGTTATGTGTGCATTAATCTCACTGAGTTGAACCTTTCTTTTGATTCAGCAGTTTGGAAACACTCTTTTTGTAGAATGTGCAACTGGATAATTGGAGCACTTTGATGCCTATTGTCTAAAAGGAAATATCTTCACACAGAAACTACACAGAATGATTCTGAGAAACTTCTTTGTGATGTGTGCAATCAACTCACATTGTTGAACCTATCTTTTGATTAAGCAGTTTTGAATCTCTCTTTTTGTAGAATCTGCAAGAGGATATTTGGAGCCCTATGCGGACTATTTCGGAAATTGAAATATCTTCACATAAAAACCACACAGAAGCATTCTGAGAAACTCCTTTGTGATGTGTACATTCATCTCAGAGAGTTGAAATTTTCTTTTGATTGAGCAGTTTTGAAGCACTCATTTTATACAATCTGGAAGGGGATATTTTAAGCAATTTGAGGCCTACAGTGGAAAAGGAAATATCTTCCCATAAAAGCTACATGGAAGCATTCTCAGAAACTTCTTTGTGATGTGTGCATTTGCCTCACAGAGTTAAAGCTTTCTTTTGATTGAGCAGTTTTGAAACAATCTTTTTGTAGAGTTTGCAAGTGGATATTTGGAGTGCTTTGAAGCCTATTGTAGAAAAGGAATTATCTACTCATGAAAACTACACAGAAGCATTCTGAGAAACTTGTTGTGATGTGCGCCTTCATCACACAGAACTGAAACTTTCTTTTAATTGAGCAGCTTTGAATCTTTCTTTTTGTAGAATCTGCAAGTGGATAACTAGAACCCTTGTGGCCTATTTTGGAAGGGAATTATCTTCCATAAAAACTACACAGAAGCATTCTGAGAAACTTCTTTGTGATGTGTGCATTTATCTCACTGAGTTAAACCTTCCTTTTGATTGACCATTTTGGAAACACTCTATGTAGAGTGTGCAAGTGGATATTTGGAGGGATTTGAGGCCTATAGGGAAAAGGAAATATATTCACATAAAAATTACACAGAAGCATTCTGAGAAACTTCTGTGTGATGTGTGCCTTCATCTAACAGGGTTGAACATTTCTTTCGACTGAGAAGTTTTGAAACACTCTCTTTGTAGAATCTGCAAGAGGATATTTGGAGCAGTTTGAGGCCTAACGTGAAAAGGTAATATCTTCACATAAAAACTACACAGAAGCATTCTGAGAAACTTCTTCATGATATCAACATTCATCTCACAGAGTTGAACGTTTCCTTTGATTGAGGAATTTGGAAACCCTCTTTATGTAGGATCCACAAAAGTATATTTGGAGTTCTTTGAGTTCTATTGTGGAAAAGGAAATATCTTCAAATAAAAATTACAGAGAGCCATTCTGAGAAAATTCTTTGTGATGTGTGCATTCATCTCACAGAGTTGAAACTTTGTTTTGATTGAGCAGTTTTGAAACATCCTTTTTATAGAATCTGCAAGTGGATATTTGAAGGGCTTTGAGGCCTACTGTGGAAAAGGAAATATCTTCACATAAAAACTACACAGAAGCATTCTGAGAAACTTCCTTGTGAGGTGTGTATTCATCCACAGAGTTGAAGTTTTCTTTTGATTGATCAGTTTTGAAACACTGTTTTTGTATAATCTGCAAGTAGATATTTGGAGCACTTTGAGGCCTATGGTGGAAACAGAAATATCTTCACATAAAAACTACACAGAAGCATTCTGAGAAACTCCTTTGTGATGTGTGTATTCTTCTCACAGAGTTGATCTTTTCTTTTGATGTAGCAGTTTTGTAACACTCTTTTTTTAGTATCTGCAAGTGGATATTTGAAGCGCTTTGAGTAATATTGTGGAACAATAAATATCTTCACATAAAAACTACAAAGAAACATTCTGAGTAACTTCCTTGTGATGTGTGCATTCATTTCACAGAGTTGAACTTTTCTTTTGATTAAGCAGTTTTGAAACACTCTTTTTGTAGAATCTGCAGGTGGATATTTGGAGCACTTAGAGGCCTATGGTGGAAAAGGAAATTTCCTTACATAAAAGCAACACAGAAGCATTCTGAGAAACCCCTTTTTATATGTGCATTCATCTCCAAGAGTTGAATTTTTCTTTTGATTGGGCAGTTTATAAACACTCTTTTTGTAGAATCTGCAAGTGAATATTTGTAATGCTTAAATACCTGTTGTGGAAAAGGAAATATATTCACATAAAACTACACAGAAGCATCCTGAGAGACATCTTTGTGATGTGTGCATTCATCTGACAGAGTTGAACTTTTCTTTTGATTGAGCAGTTTTGAAACACTCTTTCTGTAGAATCTGCAAGTGGATATTTGGTGCTCTTTGAGGCTTATGATGGATAAGGAAATATCTTCACATAATAACTACAAAGAAGCATACTGAGAAACAGTTTTGAGATGTGTGCATTCAACTCACAGAGTTGAATTTATCTTTTGACAGGGCAGTTTTGAAACTCTCTTTTTGTAGAATCTGCAAGTGGATATTTGGAACCCTTTGCAGCCTATGGTGGAAAAGGAAATATCTTCCAATGAAAACTCTACAGAAACATTCTGAAAAACATCTTTGTGATGTGGGCATTCATCTCACGGAGTTCAGCCTTTCATTTGATTGAGCAGTTTTGAAACATTATTTTGCAGAATCCAGAAGTGGATATTTGGAGCTCTTTGAGGCCCATTGTGGAAGAGGAAATATCTTCACATGAAAACTACACAGAAGCATTATAAGAAATTCCTTTGTGATGTGTGCATTCATCTCACAGAGTGGAACTTTTCTTTCGATTGAGCAGCTTTGAAACACTCTTTTTGTAGAATCTGCGAGTCAGTATTTGGAGCACATTGAGGCCTATTGTGGAAAAGGAAATATCTTCACAAAAAACAACACGCAAGAATTCTGAGAATCTTCTTTGTAATGTGAGCATTCATCTCACAAGTTGAAACTAACTTTTGATAGTGTAGTTTTGAAACTCTTTTTTTGCAAAATCTACAAGTGGATATTTGAGCCATTTGCAGCCTATGGTGGAAAAGGAAATATCTTCACATAAAAACAACACAGAAGCTTTCTGAGAAACTTCTTTTTGATGTGTGCATTCATCTCACAGAGTTGAAACTTTCTTTTTGTGGAGCAGTTTTTAAACGCTCTTTTTGTAGAATCCCCAAGTGTATATTTGGAGCGCTTGGAGGTATACTGTGGAAAAGGATTTGTCTTCAAATAAAACTACACAAAATCATTCTGAGAAACTTCTTGTGTTGTGTGCATTCATCTCACAGAGTTGTAACTTTCATTTGATTAAGCAGTTTTGAAACACTCTTTTTGTAGAACTTCCAAGTGGATATTTTGAGCGCTTTGAGGCCTATGGTGGAAAGGGAAATATCTTCACGTAAAAATTACACAGAAGCATTCAGAGAAACTTCTTTGTGATGTATTCATTCATCCCACAGAATTGAACCTTTCTTTTGATTGAGTAGTTTTGAAAAACTTTTTTGTAGAATCCGCAAGTGGACATTTGAAGTGCTTTGAGGCCTATTGTGGAAAAGGAAATATCTTCACATAAAAACTACACAGAAGCTTTCTGAAAAAGTTCTTTGTGATGTGTGCCTTAATCTTGTGGAGTTTAAATTTTCTTTTGATTGAGCAGTATGGAAACACTTTTTTTTGTGGAAAATGCAAGTGGATATTCAGAGCACTTTGTGGCCTATGGTGGAAAAGGAAGTATCTTCACATAAAAACTAGACAGAACCATTTGGAGAAACTTCTTTGTGATGTGTGCATACATCTTCCAGAGTTGAACCTTTCTTTTGAATGAGCAGTTTTGAAACACTCTTTTTGTAGAATCGTCAACTGGATATTTTGAATGCTATGAGATCTTTGTTGGGCTAGGAAATATCTTCACATAAAAACTAGACAGAAGCATTCTGAGAAACTTCTTTGTATATGTGCACTCAACTCACAGAGTTGAGCATTTCTTTTCATTCAGCAGTTTGGAAACAATCTTTTTGTAGTATCTGCAAATGGATATTTGGAGCGCTTTGAGGCCTATATTGGAAAAGGAGATATCTTCACATAAAAACTAGACAGAAGCATTCTGAGAAACTTCTTTGTGATGTGTGCATTCATCTCATAGATTTGAACTTCTATTTTGATTGAGCAGTTTTTAAACACTCTTTTTCTATGATCTGCATGTGGATATTTGGAGTGCTTTGAGGCCTTGGGTGGAATAGGAAATGCCTTCACATAAAAAGTAGACAGATGCATTCTGAGAAACTTCTTTTTTTTATTGTACTTTAAGATTTATGGTAGATGTGCACAATGTGCAGATTAGTTACATATGTATACATATGCCATGCTGGTGTGCTGCCCGCATTAAGTCCTCATTCAGCATTAGGTATATCTCCTAATGCCATCCCTCCACCCTCCTTCCACCGCGCAGCAGTCCCCAGAGTGTGATGTTCCCCTTCCTGTGTCCTTGTGTTCTCATTGTTCAATTTCCACCTATAAGTGAGAACATGCGGTGTTTGGTTTTTTGTCCTTTCAATAGTTTACTGAGAATTATGATTTCCAATTTCATCCATGTCGCTGCAAAGGGCATGAACTCGTCATTTTTTATGGCTACATAGTATTCCATGGTGTATATATGCCACATTTTCTTAATCCAGTCTATTACTGTTGGACATTTCAGTTGGTCCCAAGTCTTTGCTATTGTGAATAGTTCCACAATAAACATATATGTGTGCATGTGTCTTTATAGCAGCATGATTTATATTTGTTTGCATATATACCCAGTAATGGGATGGCTGGGTCAAATGGTATTTCTAGTTCTAGATCCCTGAGGAATAGCCACACTGACTTCCACAATTGTTGAATCCATTTACAGTCCTACCAACAGTGTAAAAGTGTTCTTATTTCTCCACAGCCTCTCCAGCACCTGTTGTTTCCTGACCTTTTAATGAATGCCATTCTAACTGGTGTGAGATGGTATCTCATTGTGGTTTTGATTTGCATTTCTCTGATGGCCAGTGATGGTGAGCATTTTTTCACGTTTTTTGGCTGCGTAAATGTCTTCTTTTGAGAAGTGTCTGTTCATGTCCTTTGACCACTTTTTGATGGGGTTGTTTCTTTTTATCTTGTAAATTTGTTTTAGTTCATTGTAGATTCTGGATATTAGCCCTTTCTCAGATGAGCATGTTGTGAAAATTATCTCCCATTTTGTAGGTTGCCAGTTCACTGTAATGGTAGTTTCTTTTGCTCTGTAGAAGCTATTTAGTTTAGTTAGATCCCATTTGTCAAATTTGACATTTGTTGCCATTGCTTTTGGTGTTTTAGACATGAAGTCCCTGCCCATGCCTATATCCTGAATGGTAATGCCTAGGTTATCATCTAGGGTTTTTATGGTTTGGATTCACAGCTGAATTCTACCAGAGGTAAAAGGAGGAACTAGTACCATTCCTTCTGAACCTATTCCATTCAATAGAAAAAGAGGAAATCCTCCCTAACTCATTTTATGAGGCCAGCATCATCCTAATAACAAAGCTTAGCAGAGACAGAACAAAATAAGAGAATTTTAGACCAATATCCTAGATGAACATTGATGCAGAAATCCTCAATAAAATACTGGCAAACAGAATCCAGCAACACATCAAAAAGCTTATCCACCATGATCAAGTGGGCTTCATCCCTGGGATGCAAGGCTGGTTCAATATACACAAATCAATAAAAGTAATTCAGCATATAAACAGAACCGAAGACAAAAACCACGTGATTATCTCAATAAATGCAGAAAAGGCCTTTGACAAAATTCAACAACCCTTCCTGCTAAAAACTTTCAATAAATTAGGTATTGATGGGACGTATCTCAAAATAATAAGAGCTATCTATGACAAACCCACAGCCAATATCATACTGAATGGGCAAAAACTGAAAGCATTCTCTTTGAATACTGGCACAAGACATGGATGCCCTCTCTCACCACTCCTATTCAACATAGTGTTGGAAGTTCTGGCCAGGGCAATTAGGCAGGAGAAGGAAATAAAGGGTATTCAATTAGGAAAAGAGGAAGTCAAATTACCCTGTTTGCAGAAGACATGATTGTATATCTAGAAAACCCCATTCTCACAGCCCAAAATCTCCTTAAGCTGACAAGCAAATTCAGCAAAGTCTCAGGATACAAAATCAATGTACAAAAATCACAAGCATTCTTATACACCAATAACAAACAAACAGAGAGCCAAATCATGAATGAATTCCCATTCACAATTGCTTAAAACAGAATAAAATACATAGGAATCCAACTTAAAAGGGACATGAAGGAACTCTTCAAGGAGAACTACAAACCACTGCTTAATGAAATAAAAGAGGAAACAAAGAAATGGAATATCATTCCATGCTCATGGGTAGGAAGAATCAATATCATGAAAATGGCCATATTGCCCAAGGAAATTTATAGATTCAATGCCATCCCCATCAAGCTACCAATGACTTTCTTCACAGAATTGGAGAAATCTACTTTAAAGTTCACATGGAATCAAAAAAGATCCTGCATCGCCAAGTCAATCCTAAGCCAAAAGAACAAAGCTGGAGGCATCATGCAACCTGACTTCATACTACAAGGCTACAGTAACCAAAACAGCATGGTACTGGTACTAAAACAGAGATATAGATCAATGGAACAGAACAGAGTCCTCAGAAATAACACTGCATATCTACAAATATCTGATCATTGACAAATCTGAGAAAAACAAGCAAAGCTGAAAGGATTGCCTACTTAATAAATGGTGCTGGGAAAACTGGCTAGCCATATGTAGAAAGCTGAAAATGGATCCCTTCCTTACACCTTATACAAAAATTAATTCAACATGGATTAAAGACTTAAACGTTAGACCTAAAACCATAGAAACTACTTTTTGATGTGTGCATTCAAATCACAGTGTTGAACTTTTCTTTTGATTGAGCAGTTTTTAAACACTCTTTTTGTAGAATCTGCAATTTGATATTTGGAGCGCTTTGAGGCCTATGGTGGAGAAGGAAATATCTTCACATAAAAACTAGACAGAAGCCTTCTGAGAAACTTCCTTGTGATGTTTGCATTCATCTCACACAGCTGAAACTTTCTTTTGATTGAGCAGTTTTGAACAACTCCTTTTGCAAAATCTGCAATTGGATATTTGGAGCACTATGTGGCCTATGGTGGAAAAGGAAATATCTTCGCATAAAAACTAGACACAAGCATTCTGAGAAACTTCTTCATGATGTGTGCATTCAACGCACAGAGTTGAACCTTTCATTTCATTGAGCAGTTTTGATATACTCTTCTAGAATCTGCAAGTGGCTATTTGGAGTGCTTTGCAGCCTATAGTGGAAAAGGAAACATCTTCACATTAAAACTACACAGAAGCATTCAGAGAAACTTCTTTTTGATGTGAGCATTCAACTCACAGAGTTGAACCTTTCCTTTTATTGAGCAGTTTGAAAACAGTCTTTTTGTAGTATCTGCAAATGGATATTTGGAGTGCTTTGAGGCCTACAGTTTAAAAGGAAATATCTTCACATAAAAACTAGACAGAAGGATTCAGAGAAACTTCTTTGTGATGTGTGCATTCATCTCACAGATTTGAAACTTTCTTTTTATTGAGCAGTTGAGACACTGTTTTTGTAGAATCTGCAAGTGGATATTTGGACAGCTTTGCGACCTATAGTGGAAAAGGAAATATCTTCACATAAAAACTACACAGAAGCATTCAGTGTAACTTCTTTGCGATATGTGCATTCATCTCACGGAGTTGAAACTTTCTTTTGATTCAGCAGTTTTGAAGCACTCTTTTTGTGGAATCTGCTAGTGGATATTTGGAGTGCATTGAGGCCTAGGATGGAAAAGGAAATATCCTCACTTAAAAACTAGACACAAGCATTCTGAAAAACTTCTTTGTGACGTGTGAATTCATCTCACAGAGTTGAACATTTCTTTTGATTGAGCAGTTTGGAAACAGTCTTTTGGTAGTATCTGCAATTGGATATTTGGAGTGCTTTGAAGCATATAGTGGAAAAAGAAATATCTTCACATAAAAACTAGACAGAAGCATTCTGAGAAACTTCGTTGTGATGTGTGCATTCAACTCACATAGTTGAACGTTTCCTTTGATTGCACAATTTGGAAACAGTCTTTTGTCGTATCTGCAAATGGATATTTGGAGAGCTTTGAGGCCTATGGTGGGAAAGGAAATATCTTCAAATAAAAACTAGATAGAGGCATTCTGAGAAACTTCTCTGTGATGTGAGCATTCATCTCACAGAGGTAAACCTTTCTTTTGACAGAGCAGTTTTGAAACACTCTTTTGGTCGAATCCGCAAGAGGTTATTTGGAGCACTTTGAGGCCCATGGTGGAAAAGGAAATAACATCACATAAACACTAGACAGAAGCATTCTGAGAAAATACCATGTGATGTCTGCATTCCTGTGAAAGAATTCAACATTTCTTTGGTTTGAGGACTTTTGAAACACTCTTTTTGTAGAATCCACAATTGGATACTTGGAGAGCTTTGAAACCTATGGTGGAAAAAGAAATATCTTCACATAAAAACTAGACAGAAGAAATCTGAGAAACTTCTTCGTGATGTGTGCATTCACTCACAGGGTTGAAACTTTCTTTTGATTTAGCAGTTTGTAAACAGTATTTTTGTAGTATATGCAAATGGTTATTTGCGGTGCTTTGAGGCCTATAGAGGAAAATGAAATATCTTTACATAAAAACTAGACAGAAGAATTCTGAGAAACTTCTTTGTGATGCATGCATTCAATTCACAGAGATGAAACTTTCTTTTGATTGAGCAGTTTTGAAATCCTTTTTCATAGATACTGCAAGTGGATATTTGGAGATCTTTGAGCCCTTTGGTGGAAAAGGAAATATCTTCACATAAAAATTAGACAGAAGCATTCTGAGAAATTTCTTTGTGATGTTTGCATTCATCTCACAGAGTTGAACCTTTTTTTTGATTGAGCAGTTTTGAAACACTCTTTTTGTAAAATCTGCAAGTGGATGTCTGGAGCGCATTGGGGCCTATGGTGGAAAAGGAAACATCTTCACATAAAAACTACACAGAAGTAATCTGAGAAACTTCTTTCTGATGTGCGCATTCAACTCACAGAGTTGAAACATTCTTTTGATTGAGCAGTTTTGAAGCACACTTTCTGTAGAATCTGCAAGTGGATATTTGGAGAGATTTGAGGCCTACAGTGGAAAGGGAAATACCTTCATATAAAAACTTGACAGAGGATTTCTGAGAAGCTGGCTTTAATGTATACATTCATCTCACACAGTTGAACTTTTCTTTTGTTTAAGCAGTATTGAAACACTCTTTTTATAGAATCTGCAGGTGGATACTTGGAGGGCTTTGAGGTCTATGGTGGAAAAGGAAATATCCTCACATAAAAACAAGACAGAAGCATTCTGAGAAATTTCCTTGTGATGTGTGTATTCAGCTGACACAGTTGAACCATTATTTTGATTGAGCAGTATGGAGACAATCTTTTGGTAGTTTCTGAAACTGGATACTTGGAGCGCTTTGAGGCCTATGGTGGAAAAGGAAATATCTTCACATAAAAACTAGACAGAAGCATTCTGAGAAACTTCTTTGTGAAGTGTGCATTCAATTCATAGAGTTGAAACTTTCTTTAGGTTGAGCAGTATTGAAACACTCTTTTTGTAGAATCTGCAAGTGGATATTTGGAGCACTTTGTGGCCTCTAGTGGAAAACAAAATATCTTCACATAAATACTACAAAGAAGCATTCTGAGAAACTTCTTTGTGACGTGCACATTCATCTCACAGAGTTGAACCTTTCTTTTGATTGAGCAGTTTTGAAACACTCCTTTTGTAGAGTCTGAAAGAGCTTATTTGCAGTGCTTTGGGTGCTAAGGTGGAAAATAAATACCTTAACATAAAAACTAGACAGAAGCATTCACAGAACCTTGTTTGTGATGTGTGCATTCATCGCACAGAGTGGAACCTTACTTTTGATTGAGCAGTTTTGAAACACTATTTTTGTAGAATCTGCAAGTGGATATTTGGAGCGTTTTGAGGCCTAAGGTGGAAAAGGTAATATCTTCACATAAAAACTAGATAGAAGTATTCTGAGAAACATCTTAGTGATGTGTGCATTCATCTCACAGAGTAGAACCTTTCTATATATTGAGGAGTTTTGAAACCCTCTTTTTATGGATTCTGCATGTGGGTATTTGGGGTGCTTTGCAGCCCATGGTGAAAAAGGAAATATCTTTACATAAAAACTAGACAGAAGCATTCTGAGAGACTTCTTTGTGATGTTTGCATTCATCTCACAGAGTTGAACCTTACTTTTGATTGAGCAGTTTTGAAACACTCTTTTTGTAGAATCTGCAACTTGATATTTTTAGCAATTTGTGGCGTATGGTGGAAAAGGAAATAACTTCACACAGAAACTAGACAAAAGTATTCTGAGAAACTTCTTAGTGATATGTGCATTCAACTCACAGAGTTGAACCTTTCTTTTGATTGAGCAGTTTAGAAACACACTTTTTGTAGAAACTGCAAGTGGATATTTGGAGAGATTTGCAGCCTATGGTGAAAAAGGAAATATTTTAACATATAAACTAGACAGAAGCATTCTGAGAAACCTCTTTATAATGTGTGCATTCATCTCACAAAGTTGAAATTTTCTTTTGATTCAATAGTTTTGAAACACTCCTTTGTAGAATCTGCAAGTGGATATTTCAAATGCTTTGAGGTCTTTGGTGGAAAAGGAAATATCTTCATTTAAAAGCTAAACAGAAGCATTCTGAGAAACTTCATTGTGATGTGTGCCTTCATCTCACAGAGTTGAAACTTTCTTTTGATAGAGCAGTTTTCAAACACTCTTTTTGGAGGGTCTGCAAGTGGATATTTGGATCGATTTGAGGCCTACGATGGAAAAGGAAACATCTTCACTTAAAAACAAGACAGAGGCATTCTGAGAAATTTCTTTGTGATGTGTGCATTCATCTCACAATGTTGAACACTGCTTTAGATACAGCAGTTTTGAAACACTCTTTTTGTAGAATCTGCAAATAGATAGGGGCCTAAGGTGCAAAAGAAATATCTTCACATAAACACCAGACAGAAGCATTCTGAGACACAACTTTGTGATGTGTGCATTCATCTCTCCAGGCTCAACCTTTAATTTGATTGAGCAGATTTGAAACACTCTTTTTGTAGAACCTGCAAGTGGATATTTCGAGTTCTTTGTGGCCTCTAGTGGAAAGGGGAATATCTTCACATGATAATTAGACAGAAGCATTCTGAGAAACTTCTTTGTGATGTGTGCATTCATCTCACAGATTTAAACGGTTATTTTGATTGAGCAGTTTTGAAACACTCTTTTTGTAGAATCTGCAAGTTGATAATTGGAGTGCTCTGAGGCCTATGGTGAAAAAGGAAATATCTTCACATAAAAACTAGACAGAAGCATTCTGAGAAACTTCTTTGTGATGTGTTCATTCATCTCATGGAGTTGAGCCTTTCTTTTGATTGAGCAGTTTTGAAATACTCTTTTTGTAGAGTTTGCAAGTGGATATTTTGAGGGCATTGAGACCTATGGTGGAAAAGGAAATATCTTCACACAAAAATTAGAAACATTCTGAGAATCTGCTCTGTGATGTGCGTGTTCATCTCACAGAGTTGAAGATTTCTTTTGACTGAGCAGTTTTGAAACATTCTTTATAGAATCTGCTGGGGATATTTGGAAAGCTTTGGGGCCAATGGTGGAAAATGAAATATCTTCACATAAAAACTACACAGAAGCTTTCTGAGAAACTTCTCTGTGATGTGTGCATTCATCTCACAGAGGTGAACTTTTCTTTTGATTGAGCGGTTTTGAAAAACTCTTTTTGCAGAATCTGCAAATGTGTATTTGGAGCGCTTTGTAGACTATTGTGGAAAAGGAACTATCTTCACATAAAATCTAGGCAGAAGCATTCTGAAAAACCTCTTTTTGATGTGTGCATTCATCTCACAGAATTGAACCTCTCTTTTCATTGAACAGTTTTGAAACACTCTTTTTGTGGAATCTGTAAATGGATATTTGGAGCGCTTTGAGGCCTATGGTGGAAAAGAAATATCTTCACATAAAAACTTCACAGAAGAATCTGAGAAACTTCTCCATGATGTGCACTTTCATCTCACACAGTTCAAACTTTCTTTTGATTGAGCAGCTTTTAAACCCTCTATTTGTAGAATCTGCAATTGGAGACTTAGAGTACTTTGAGTCCTATGGTGGAAAAGGAAATGTCTTCACATAAAAACTACACAGAAGCATTCTGAGATACTCCTTTGTGATGTGCGCATTCATCTTACAGTGTTGAACGTTTCTTTTGATTGAGCAGTTTTGAAACCTCTTTTTGTAGAATCTGCAAGTGGATATTTGGAGTGCTTTGAGGCCTATGGTAGAAAAGGAAATATCTTCACTTAAAAATGACACAGAAGCATTATAAGAAATATCTTTCTGATGAGTGCATTCAACTCACAGAGTTGAACCTTTCTTTAGATTGAGGAGCTTGAAACACTCTTTCTTTAGAGTCTGCAACTGTATATTTGGAGCGTTTTGTGGCCTATGTTGGAAAAGGAAATTTCTTCAAATAAAAGGTAGACAAAAGCACTCTGTGAAACTTCTTTGTGATGTATGCATTCATCTCACAGATTTCAACCTCTCTTTTGATTGAGAAGTTTTCAAACACTCTTTTTGTTGAATCTGCAAGTGGATATTTGGAGTGCTTTGAGGCCTATGGTGGAGAAGAAAATATTTTCACATAAAAATTAGAGAGAAGCATTCTGACAAATTTCTTTGTGATGTGTGCATTCATCTCAGAGAGTTGAACCTTTCTTTTGTTTGAGCAGTTTTGAAACACTCTTTTTGTAGTACCTGCAAGCAGATATTTTGAGTAATTTCAGGCCTCTGGTGGAAAAGGAAATACCGTCACATAAAAGCTAGACAGAAGCATTCTGAGTAGCTTCTTTGTGATGTGTGCATTCATTTCACAGAGTTCAACCTTTCTTTTGATTGAGCAGTTTTGAAACACACTTTTTGTGCAATCTGAAAGTGGATATTTGGAGCCCTTTGGGGCCTATGGTGGAAAAGGAATTATCTTCCCAATAAACTAGACAGAATCATTCTAAGAAACTACTTTGCCATGTGTGCATTCATCTCTCAGAGTTGAATCTTTCTTTTGATTGAGCAGTTTTGAATCACTCCTTTTGTAGAATCTGCAAGTGGTTATTTGGAGCACTTTACGGACTATTGTGGAAAAGGAAAAATCTTCTCATAAAAACAAGACAGAAACATTCTGAGAAACTACTTTGTGATGTCTGGTTTCAACTCACAGAGTTGAAACTTTATTTTGTTTGAGCAGTTTTGAAACACATTTTTTGTAGACTCTGCAAGTGGATATGAGGAGCACTTTGTGGCCTAAGGTGGAAAAAGAAATATCTTCACATAAAAACTGGACAGAAGCATTCTGAGAAACTTCTTTTTGATGTGTGCATTCATCTCACCGACTTGAAAATTTCTTTTTATTCAGCATTTTTGAAACATTCTTTTTGTACAATCTGCAAGTGGATATTTGGAGAGCTTTCAGACCTATGTTGGAAACGGAAATATCTTCACATGAAAACTAGACAAAAGCATTTGGACAAACATCTATGTGATATTTGCCTTCATCTCACAGAGTCGAACTTTTCTTTTGATTGAGCAGTTTTTAAACTATCTATATGAAGAATCTGCAAGTGGATATTTGAAGATCTCTGAGGTCAATGCTGAAAAAGGAAATATCTTCATATAAAGATCAGACAGAAGCAGTCTGGGAAACTTCTTTTTATTGTGTGCATTCATCCCAAAGAGTTGACCATTTCTATTTATTGAGCAGTTTTGAAACACTGTTTTTTTAGAATCTGCAAGTGGATATTTGGAGCACTTTGAGCCCTTTGGTGGAAAAGGAAATATCTTCACATAAAAATTAGACAGAAGCATTCTGAGAAACTTCTTTGTGATGTTTGCGTTCATCTCATAGAGTTGAACCTTTCTTCTGATAGAGCAGTTTTGAAACACTCTTTTTGTAGAATCTGCAGGTGGATGTTTGGAGTGCATTGGGGCCTACGGAGGAAAAGGAAACATCTTCAAATAAAAACTACACAGTAGTAATCTCAGAAACTTCTTTGTGCTGTTCACATTCAACTCACAGAGTTGAAACTTTCTTTTGATTGACCAGTTTTGAAACAGTCTTTTTGTAGTATCTGCAAATGGATATTTGGAGTGGATTGAGGCCTATGGTGGAAAAGGAAATATTTTCACGTAAAAACTTGACAGAAGCATTCTGAGAAACTTTTTTGTGATGTGTGCATTCATCTCACAGAGTTGAAACCTTCTTTTGATTGAGCAGTTTTGAAACAGTCCTTTTGTACAATCCACAAGTGGATGTTTGGAGCCCCTTAGGGCCTATGGTGAAAAAGGAAATATCGTCCCATAAAAACTAAACATGAGAATTCTGAGAAACTTCTTTGTGATATTTGCATTCATCTCTCAGTGTTGAATCTTTTTTTTAATTGAGCAGTGTTGAAACACTGTTTTTCTACAATCTGCAAGTGGATATTTGGAGTGCTTTGAGGTCTATGGTGGAAAAGGAAATGTCTTCACGTGAAAACTAGACTGAAGCTTTCTGAGAAAGTTCTTTGTGATGTGTGCATTCAACCCACAAGGTTGAACCTTTATTTTGATTGAGCAGTTTTAAAACACAGTTTTTGTTGAATCTGCAAGTGGATATTTTGCATGATATGCAACATTTACTGGAAAAGGAATATCTTCACATAAATACTTGACAGGAGCATTCAGAGAAACTACTTTGTGATGTGTGTATTCATCTCACACAGTTGAACATTTCTATTAATTAAGCAGTTTTGAAGCACTCTTTTTGTAGAATCTGCAAGTGGTGATTGGAGCACTTTGAGGCCTATGTTGCAAAAGGAAATATCTTCACGTAAAAACTAGACAAAAGCATTCTGAGAAAGTTCTTTGTGATGTGTACATTCATCTCACAGAGTTGAAACTTTCTTTTGATTGAGCAGTTTTGAAACACTCTTTTTGTAGAATCTGAAAGTGCATATATGGATCGCTTTGAGTCCTGCAGTAGAAAAGGAAATATCTTCACATAAAAACAAGACAGAAGCATTCTGAGAAACCTCTTTGTGATGTGTGCATTGATCTCACAGTGTTGAACCTTTCTTTTGATTGAGCAGTTTTAAAACACTCTTTTTGTAGAATCTGCAATTGGATATTTGGAGCGTTTCAGGCCCATGGAGGAAAAGCAATTATCTTCACATAAAAACTAGACAGAAGTATTCTAAGAAATTTTTTTGTGATGTGTGCGTTCATCTCACAGAATTTAACCTTCCTTTTGACTGAGCAGTTTTTAAACACTCTATTTGTAGAATCTGCATGTGGATATTTGGAGCACCTTGAAGTCCATGGTGGAAAAGGATATATCTTCATATAAAAATTAGACAGAAGCATTTTGAGAAACTTCTTACTGATGTGTGTGTTCATCTCACAGAGTTGAAGATTTCTTTTGGTAGAACAGTTTTGAAACACTCTTTTTGTTGAATCTGCCTTTGGATGTTTGGAGCACTTTGGGGCCTATGATGGAAAAGGAAATATCTTCACATAAAAACTACTCAGAAATAATCTGAGAAACTTCTTTGTGATGTGTGCATTCAACTCACAGAATGGAATCTTTCCTTTGATTGATCAGTTTTGAAACGCTCTTTTTGTAGCATCTTCAAATGTATATTTGGTGCAGATTCAGGCATACGGTGGAAAAGGACATATCTTCACATAAATACTAGACAGAAGCATTCTGAGAAACTTATTTGTGATGAGTGTATTCAACTCACAGAGTTAAAACTTTCTTTTGATTGAGCAGTTTTGAAACACACTTTTGCAGAATCTGCCTGTTTATGTTTGCAGATCTTTGGGGCCTAATGTGGAAAAGGAAATATCTTCAGAAAAACTAAACAGAAGCATTCTGAAAAACTCCCTTTTGATGTGTGCATTCAATTCACAGAGTTGAACATTTCTTTTGATTGAGGAGTTTTGAAACACTCTTTTTGTGGTATCTGCCAACGGATATTTGGAGGAGATTGAGGCCTATAGTGGAAAACGACATATCTTCACATAAATACCAGAAAGAAGCATTCTGAGAAACTTATTTGTGATGTGTGTATTTAACTCACAGGGTTGAAACTATCTTTTGATTAAGCAGTTTTGAAGCACTCTTCTTGTAGAATCTGCAGATGGATATTTGGAGCGCTTTGAGGCCTATGGTGGAAAAGGAAGTATCTTCATATAAAAACTTGACAGAAGCATTCTGAGAAACTCCTTTTGATGTGTGCATTCATGTCACAGAGCTGAACCCTTCTTTTGATTGAGCAGTTTTGAAACAGTCCTTTTGTAGGATCTGCAAGGGGATGTTTTGTGAGCCATGGGGCCTATGGTGGAAAAGGAAATATCTTCACATAAAAACTAAGCAGGAGCATTCTGAGAAACTTCTTTGTGATGTTTGCATTCATCTCACAGAGTTGAATCTTTCTTTTAATTGACCATTGTTGAAACACTCTTTTTGTACAATCTGCAAGTGAATACTTGGAGTGCTTTGAGGCCTATGGTGGAAAAGACATATCTTCACATACGAAGTACACAGAAGCACTCTAAGAAACTTCTTTGTGATGTGTGTATTCACCTCACAGTGTTGAACCTTTCTTTTGATTGAGCAGTTGTGAAACACTGTTTTTGTAGAAACTGCAATTGGATATTTAGAGTACTTTGAGACCTATGTTGAAAAAGGTAATATCTTCACATAAAAAAGAGACAGAAGAATTCTGACAAACTTCTTTGTGATGTGTGCATTCATCTCACAGAATTGAATTTATCTTTTGATTGATCAGTTTTGAAACACTCTTTTTGTAGAAAGTGCAAGTGGATATTTGGAGCGCTTTGCGGCTTATGGTGGAAAAGAAATATATTCACATAAAAACTAGAAGGAAGCATTCTGAGAAACTTCTTTGTGATGTGTGCAGTCATCTCACAGAGTTGAACCTTTCTTTTTATTGAGCACTTTTGCAACACTCTCTTTGTAAAACCTGCAAGGGGATTTTTAGAGCGCTTTGAGGCCTATGGTGGAAAAGGAAATATTTTCCCATAAAAACTACACAGAAGCATTCTGAGAAACTTCTTTTTGATGTCTGCATTCTACTAACAGAGATGAAGCTTTCTTTTGACAGAGCAGTTTTGAAGCACTCTTTTTGTAGATTCTGCAAGTGGATATTTTGAGTGCTTTGCCACCTGTGGTGGGAAGGAATATATCTTTACATAAAAACTAGACAGAAGCATTCTGAGAAACTACTTTGTGATGTGTGCATTCATATCTCAGAGTTGAACCTTACTGTCAATTGAGCAGTTTGGATATACTGTTTTTGTAGAATCTGTAAGTGGGTATTTGGAGCCCTTTGCTTCTTACAGTGGAAAAGGAAATATCTTCACATAAAAACTAGAAAGAAGCATTCTGAGAAACTTCTTTGTGATGTGTGCATTCATCTCACAGAGTTGAACCTTTCTTTTGATTGAGCAGCATTGAAAAACTCTTTTTTTAGAATCTGCAAGTGGATATTTGGAGCTCTTTGTGACCTATAGTCAAAAAGGTGATATCTTCACATGAAAACTAAACAGAAAATTTCTGAGAAAATTATTTCTGATGTGTGCTTTAATCTCACAGTGTTGAAACTTTCTTTTGATTGGTCACTTTGGAATCAGTCTTTTCGTAGAATCTGCAAGTGGATATTTGGAGCGCTTTGAGACCTATGGTGAAAAAGAAATATCTTCACATAAAAAATAGACAGAAGCATTCTGAGAAACTTCTTTTTGAAGTGTGCATTCATTTAACAGACTTGAACCTTTGTATTGATTGAGTAGTTTGGAAACAGTCGTTTTGTAGACTCTGTAGAGGGATATTTGTCAGACCACTGAAGCCTCTGGGGAAATAGGAAATATCTTCAGATAAGAACTAGACAGAAACATTCTGAGAAACGACCTTCCGATGTGTGTATTCATCTCACAGATTTGAACCTTTCTTTTGATTGAGCAGTTTGGAAACTGTCTTTCTGTACTATCTGCAAATGAATATTTGGCATGCTTTGAGGCATACGTTGAAAAAGGAAATATATTCACATAAAAACTTGACAGAAGCATTCTGAGGAACTTCTTTTTTATGTGTGCATTCATTTCACAGTGCTGAACCTTTCTTTTGATTGAGTAGTTTTGAAACACTCTTCTTGTAGTATCTACAAGTGGATATTTGTAGTACTTGGGACCTACAGAGGAAAGGATATATCTTCACCTAAAACCTAGACAGAAGCATTCTGAGAAACTTCTCTGTGATTTTTGCATTAATCTCACCGAGTTCAACCTTTTTTTTTCTGATTGAGCAGTTTGGAAACCCTCTTTTAATAGAATCTGCACGTGTATATTTGGAGCGCTTTGTAGCCTATAGTGGAAAAGAAATAACTTCACGTAAAAACTAGACAGCAGCATTCTGAGGAACTTCCTGTGACTTGTGTGTTCATCTCACAGAATTGAATCTTTCTTTTGATTGAGCAGTTTGGAAACGTTCCTTTTGTAGAATTTGCAAGTGGATATTTGGAGGGCTTTGCAGACTACAGTGGAAAGAGAAATATCTTCACATTAAAACTAGACAGAAGCATTCTGAGAAACTTCTTTGTGATGTGTACATTCATATCACAGACGTAAACCTTTCTTTTGATGGAGCAGTTTGGAAACAGTCGTTTTGTACAATCTGCAAAGGGACATTTGTGAACCTATTGAGGCCTCTGGGACAATAGGAAATATCTTCACATAAAAACTAGACAGAAACTTTCTGAGAAACCTCCTTGTGTTGTGTGTGTTCATCTCACAGAGTTGAAACTTTCTTTTGATTGAGAAGTTTTGAAACACTCTTTTTATAGAATCTGCAAGTGGATAGTTGGAGTGCTTTGCACCTTATAGTTGAAAAGGAAATATCTTCACGTAAAAACTAGACAGAAGCATTCAGATAAACTTCTTTGTGATGTGTGCATTCATCTCACAGAGCTGAACCCTTCTTTATTTTGAAAAGTTTCAAAGAAGTCGTTTTCCAGAATCTGCAAAGGGATATTTTGGAGCCCTTTGTGGCCTCTAGGGAAACCGAACATAATTTCACATAAAAAATAGACAGAAACTTTCTGAGAGATTTCTTTGCAATGTGTACCTTCTTCTTACAGAGCTGAAGCTTACTTTTGATTGAGCAGTTTGGAAACAGTTTTTTGCAGAATTGGCAAATGGATATTTGGAGTTCTTTGCGGCCTCTGGTGGAAAAGGAAATATCTTTACATAAAAACTAGAGAGAAGCATTCTGAGAAACATCTTTGAGGTGTGTGCATTCAACTCACAGAGTTGAACCAATCTTTTGATTGAGCAGTTGGAAACTTTCTTTTTGTAGTATCTACAAATGTATGTTTGGAACGCTTAGAGGACTATATTTGAAAAGGAAGTATCTTCACATAAAAACTAGACAGAAGCATTCTGAGAAACTTCTTAGTGATGTGTGCATTCATCTGGGGGAGTTGAAAGACTCCTTTGATTGAGCAGTTTGGAAACAATCTTTTTGTAGTATCTGCATGTGGATATTTAGAGCGCTTTGTGGCCAATGATGGAAAAGGAAATATCTTCACACAAAAGCTAGACTGAAGCATTCTGAGAAATTTCTGTGTGATGTGTGCATTCATCCCACAGAGTTGGAACTTTCTTTTCATTGAACAGTTTCAAAACACTCTTTCTGTAGAATCTTCAAGTGGATATTTGGAGAGCTTTGCAGCCTCTTCTGGAAAAGGAAATATCTTCACATAAAAATTAGACAGAAACATTCTGAGAACCTTCTTTTTGATGGGTGCATTCATCTCACCACGTTGAACGTTTCCTTTGATTCAGCAATTTTGAAACACTCTTTTTGTAGAATCTGCAATTGGATATTGCAGCGCTTTGAGGCCTATGTTCAAAAGGAAATATCTTCACATAAAAACTAGACAGAAGCATTCTGAGAAACTTCATTGTGATGGATACATTTTTCTCACAGACTTGAAGCATTCTTTTGATTGAGTAGTTTTAAAACACTCTTTTTGTAGAATCTGCAGGTGGACATTTGGAGTGCTTTGAGGCCTACAGTGGAAAAGGAAGTACCTTAACATAAAAATTAGACAGAAGCATTCTGAAAAACTTCTTTGTGATGTTTGCATTCATCTCACAGAGTTGAACCTTTCTTTTGATAATGCAGTTTTGAAACATTCTTTTTGTAGAATCTGCAAGTGGATATTTGGAGCGATTGGTGGCCTACGATGGAAAAGGAAATATCTTCACATAAAAACTAGACAGAAGCATTCTGAGAAACTTCTTTCTGATGTGTTCATTCAACTCACAGAGTTGAACAACTGTTTTGTTAGAGCAGTTTGGAAATAGTCATTTTGTAGTATCTGCAAATCGATATTTGGAGTGCTTTAAGGCCTGTGGTGGAAAAGGAAAAATCTTCACGTAAAAATTGGACAAAAGCATTCTGAGAAATTTCTTTGTGATGTGTGCATTTCTCTCACAGATTTGAACATTTCTTTTGATTTAGCAGTTTTGAAACACTCTTTTTGTGGTATCTGAAATTGGATATTTCGAGCGCTTTGCAGATTCCAGTGGAAAAGGAAATATCTTCACATAGAAACTCGACAGAAGCATTCTGAGAAACTGCTTTGTGATGTGTGCATTCATCTCACCGAGTTCAAACTTTCTTTTTATTGACCAGTTTTGAAATACTCTTTTTGTTGAATCTGTAAGTGGATATTTGTTGTTATTAGAGGCCTTTTTTGAAAAAGGAAATATCTTCATATAAAAACTAGACAGAAGTATTCTGAGAAACTTCTTAGTGATGTGTGTATTCATCTCACAGAGTTAAACCACACTATTGATTGAGCAGTTTGGAAACAGACTTTTTGTAGTATCTGCATGTGGATATTTAGAGCACTTTGATGCCTATGGTGGAAAAGGAAATACCTTAACATAGAAATTAGAAAGAAGGATTCTGAGAAATTTCTTTCTGTTGTCTGCATTCATCTCACAGAGTTGAACCTTTCCTTTGATTGAACATTTTTGAAACACTCTTTTTGTAGTATCTGCAAGTGGATATTTGGAGTGCTGTGAGGCCTATGGTGGAAAAGGACATATCTTCACATAAGAACTGTAAAGCAGGTTTCCTAAAAACAACCTTGTGATGTGTGCATTCATCTCACAGAGGTAAGGGTTCATTTTCTCTGTTCAGTCTGGAAAATCTCTTCTTCTACAATCTGAAAAGGGGTATTTTTGAGCACTTTGAGGCCTATGTTGACAAAGGAAATATCTTCAAATACAAAGTAAAAAGAAAGTTTCTCAGATACTTTTTTGAGATATGTGCATTCATCTCACAGAGTTGAATCTCTCTTTTGATTGAGCAGTTTGGAAATGGCATTTTTACAGAATCTGCAAATGGATATTTTTGAGCACTTTGAGGCCTATGCAGAAAAAGAAGCATCTTCAAAGAAAACTATAAAGAAGGTTTCTAAGAAACTGTTTTGTGATGTCTTCATTCATCTCACAGATGTAAATGATTCTTTTCTTTTATCAGTTGGGAAACTCTGTTTTTTTAGAATCTGCTAAGGGATATTTGTGAGTGCATAGAGCCTTATGGTGAAAAAGGAATTGTCTTCACATAAAAACTAGACAGAAACCTACTGAGAAACTTCTTAGTGATGTGTGCATTCATCTCACAGAATTGAAACTTTCTTTTGATTGAGCAGTTTGGAAACATCTCTTTGTGGAATCTGTAAAGGGATATATCTGAGCACTTTGAGGCCTATGGTGAAAGAGAAAATATGTCCACATAAAAACTAGACTAAAGAATTCTGAGAAACTGCCTTGTAATGTATGCATTCATCTCACAGATTTCAACAATTCTTTTGATTGAGCAGTTGGGAAACCGTCTGTTTGTAGAATCTGCAAAGGTATATTTGTGAGCGCTTTGAGGTCTGTGGTTAAAAGGAAATATCTTCACATAAAAACTATAAACAAGGTTTGTGAACAACCTCTTTGTGATGTGTGCATTCATCTCACAGAGTTGAACCATTCCTTTGACTCAGCAGTTTGGAAAGAGTCTTTTTTTAGGATCTGCAAAGGGATACTTTTGAGCACTTTGAGGCCCGTGGTGAAAAAGGAAACACATTCACATAAAAACAAGATAGAAGCTTTATGAGAAACATCTTTTTGATATGTGTATTCATCCCAGAGAGGTGAACCTTTCTTTTGATGAGCAGTTTGGAAGCAGTATTTTGTAGAATTTCCAAATGGTTATTAGTTAGCACTTTGTGTCCTATGTTGAAAAAGGAATTATCTTTACATAAATACTAGACAGAATATTTCAGAGAAACTGCTTTGTGATGTGTGATATCATCCCACAGGGTTAACCATTTCTCTTCATTGAGCAGATTGGAAATTCTGCTCTTGCAAAATCTGCAAAGGGATATTTGTCAGTGCTTTGAGGCCTATGGTGAAAAAGGAATTATCTTCATGTAAAAACTGGACAGAAGCTTTCTGTGAAACAACTTGGAGATGTGAGAATTCATCTCACAGAATTGAAACATCCTTTTGATTGAGCAGTTTGTAAACAGTATTTTGGTAGAATCTGCAAAGGGATATTTGTGATGCTTTGATGCCTATGGTGAAAAAGAAAATATTTTCACATGAAAACTAGAGAAAAGTTTTCTGAGAAACCTCCTTGTGATGTGTGCATTCATCTCACAGATTTGAACCTTTCATTGGATGGAGCAATTTGGATACAGTATTTTTGCAGAATCTGTAAAGGCATATTTTTGAGAACTTTGAGGCTTATGATGAAATAGGAAATATCTTCACATAAAAACTAGACAGAAGCTTCCCAAGAAACTTCTTTGTGATGTGTGCATTCATCTCATAGAGCTCAACCATTCTTTTGATTGAACAGTTTGGAAACAATCTTTTTGTAGAATCTGCAAAGGGATATTTATGAGTGCTTTGAGGCCTGTGGTGAAAAAGGAAATATATTCACATAAAAAGTATAAACAAGGTTTCTCAGAAACAGCTTTGTGATGTAAGCATTCATCTCACAGAGGTAAAATTTTCTTTTCTCTGGTCAGTCTGGAAACTCTTCTTGTAGAGTTGGCAAAGGGATATTTGAGTCCTTTGAGGCTTATGGTGAAAAAAGAAATATCTTCACATAAAAATTAGAGAGAGGCTTTCTGAGAAACGTCTTTGTGATGTGGGAATTCATCTCACAAAGATGAAACTTACTTTTGATTGAGCAGTATGGAAACTATCTGTTTGTGGAATCTGCAAAGGGATATTTATGAGCATTTTGACGCCAATGGTAAAAAAGGAAATGTATTCATATAAAAGGTATAAAGAAGGTTTCTTAGAAACAGCTTTGTGATGTGTGCATCAATCTCACAGAGGTAAATGTTTATTTTCTCTGATCAGTCTGGAAACTCTGTTCTTGTAGAATCTGCAAAGGGATATTTGTGAGTGCTTTGAGGCCTATGGTGAAAAAGAAAATATCTTCACATAAAAACTAGACGGAAGAGTTCTTAGTGGCTTCTTTGTGATGTGTGCAATCATTTCACAGAGTTCAACCATTATTTTGATTGAGGAGTCTGGAAACTGCCTTTTTGTAGAATCTGCAAGGGATATTTTTCAGGACTTTGAGTGCTATGGTGAAAAAGGAAATATCTTCACATAAACAATGGACAGAAAATTTCTGAGAAACCTCTTTGTGATGAGTGCATCCATCTCACAGAGTTCAAACATTTATTTGGTTGAGCAGTTGGGAAGACGTCTTTTTGCAGAATCTGCAAAGGGATATTGCTGAGCACTTTGAGGCTTATGGTGAAAAAGGAAATACCTTCACATAAAAACTATAAAGAAGGTTTCTGATAAAATTCTTTGTGATGTATGCATTCATCTCATGGAGTTGAACTATTTTTTTGATTGAGCTGTTTGGAAACAATCTTTTTGTAGAATCTGCAAAGGGATATTTTTGAGCGTTTTGAGTCCTAGGGAGAAAAAAGAAATATCATCACATTAAAAGTATAAAGAAGGTTTCCGAGAAAGAGTTTTGTGATGTGTGCATTCATCTCACAGAGGAAAACATTTGTTTTCTTTGATCAGTCTGGAAATTCTGTTCTTGTAAAATCTGCTAAGGGATATTTGTGAGCAGATGGAGGCCTATGGTGAAAAAGGAAATGTCTTCATATAAAAATTACACAGAAGCCTCCTGCAAAACTTCTTAGTGATGTGTGCATTCATCTCACAGATTTGAAACTTTCTTTTCTTTGAGACGTTTGGAAACAGTCTTTTTGTAGAACCTGCAAAAGGCTATTTGGAGCACTTTGAGGCCTATGGTGAAAAAGGAAATATATTCACATGAAAACTAGACTGAAAGTTTCTGAGAAATTTTTGAGGTGTGTGCATTCATCTCACAAAGTTCAATAATTATTTTTACTGAGCAGTTTGGAAACAGTCTTTTTGCAGAATCTGCAAAGAGATATTTGTGAGGGCATTGAGGCCTAAGGTTTAAAAGGAAATATTCACATAAAAACTTAATAGAAGCTTTCTGAGAAACTTCTTTTTGAAATGTGCATTCATCTCACAGAGTTGAAACTTTCTTTTGATGAGCAGTGTGGAAACAGACTTTTTGTAGAATCTGCAAAGCAACAATTTTGAGCACTTTGCATCCAGTGGTGAAAAAGGAAATACCTTCACATGAAAACTAGACAGAATGTTTCTGAGAAACTGCTTTGTGATATGTGCACTCATCTCCCAGATGTTTCTGTTTCTTTTCATTGAGAAGATTTGAAACTCTTTTCTTGTAAAATCTCCAAAGGGATATTTATGAGCCCTTTGAAGCATATGGTGAAAAAGGAAATATCTTCACATAAAAACTTCACAGAAGCTTTCTGAGAAACATTCTGGTGATGTGAGCATTCATCTCACAGAGTTGAAACATTCTTTTGATTGAGCAGTGTGTGAAGAGTCTTTTTGTAGAATCTGCAAAGGGATATTTGTGAACCTTTTGAGGCCTATGGTGAAAAAGGAAATATCTTCACATAAAAACTAGAGAGAAGCTTTCTGAGAAACCTCTTTGTGGTGTGCATACATCTCACAGAGTTGAACCTTTCTTTTGATTGAGCAATTTGGTAAAAGTATTTTTGTAGAATCTGTAAAGGGATATTAGTGAGTACTTTGAGGCCAATGGTGAAAAAGCAAGTATCTTCACTTAAATTCTAGACAGAAGCATTCTGAGAAACTTCCTTTTGATGTGTGCATTCATCACACAGAGTTAAACCTTTGCTTTGGTTGAGCAGTTTGGAAACAGTCTTTCTGTAGAATCTGCAAATGGATATTTGGAGTGCTTTGAGGCCTATGGTGAAAAAGGAAATATATTCACATAAAAACTAGACTGAAGGTTTCTGAGAAACTTCTTTGAGATGTGGGCATTCATCTCACAGTGTTCAGTAATTCCTTTTATTGAGCGGTTTGGAAACAGTCTTTTTGTAGAATCTGCAAAGGGACATTTGTGAGGGCTTTGAGGTGAGGCCTATGGTGAAAAAGGAAATATCTTCACAGAAAAACTATAAAGAAAGTTTCAGAGAAACTTCTTCATGATGTGTGCATTCATCTCACAGAGTTGAAACATTCTTCAGATTGAGCAGTTTGAAAACAGTCTTTTTGTACAAACTGCAAAGGGATATTTAGGAGCGCATTGAGGCCTATTGTGAAAAAAGAATTATCTTCACATAAAAACCAGAAAGAAGCATTCTGAGAAGCTGCTTTAAGATATGTGTATTCATCTCACAGAGGTAAACATTTCTTTTCATTGAGCAGTTTGTAAATTCTGTTATTCTAGAGTCTACAAAGGGATATTTTTGAGTGCTTTGAGGCCCACATTGAAAAAGGGACTATCTTCACATAAAAACTAGTGAGAAGCTTGCTGGGAAACTACTTTCTGATGTGTGCATTCATCTAACAGAGTTGAAACTTTCTTTTGATTGAGCAGTTTGGAAAGTCTTTTTTTAGATTCTGCAAAGGTATATTTGGGAGCGCATTGAGGACTATGTTCAAAAAGGGAATATCTTCACATAAAAACGAGAAGGAGGTTTTCTGAGAAACTTCTTTGTGATGTGCACATTCGTCTCACAGTGTTGAACCACTCTGTTTATTGAGCAGTTTGGAAACATTCTTTTCATAGAATTTGCAAAGGGATATCTGGGAGCACGTTGAGGCATATGGTGAAAAAGGAAATATCTTCACATAAATAGTATAAAGAAATTTTCTGAGTAACTCCTTTCTGACATGTGCATTCATCACACAGAAGTAAAAGTTTCCTCCCATTGAGCAGTTAGTTTTTATGTGAAGATGTTTCCCTTTTCACCATAGACTTCAAACTGCCTATATATATCCCTTTGCAGATTCTACAAAAAGACTGTTTCCAAACGGCTCAAAGAAAGTTTCCACTCTGCGAGATGAATGCACACATCACAGAGAAGTTTCTCAGAAAGTTTCTGTCTACTTTTTATTTGTTGATACTCCCTTTTTCACCATAGGCCTCAAACCACTCATAAATAACCCTTTGCAGATTCTACAAAAAGACTGTTTCCAAACTATTCAATCAAAAGAAAGGTTCAACTCTGTGAGGTGAATGCACACATCACAAAGAAGCTTCTCAGAAAGCTTCTGTCTAGTTTTTATTTGATGATGTTTCCTTTGTCAATATAGGCCTCAAAGTGCTCACAAGTATCCCTTTACAGAATTTACAAAAAGACTGTTCCCAAACTGCTCAACCAAAAAAAAGCTTCAAATTTTTGAGATGAATGCACACATCACAAAGAAGTTTCTCAGAAAGCTTCTGTCCAGTTTTTATTTGAAGGTATTTCCTTTTTCACCATAAGTCTCAAAGCATTTAAATTATCACTTTGCAGATTCTACAAAAACATTTTCCAACCTGCACTATCTAAAGAAAGGTTCAAAGCTGTGAGAAGAAAGCACACATCAAAAAGAAATTTCATAGAATGCTTCTGTCTAGTTTTTATGTGTAGACATTTCCTTTTTCACCATAGGCCAAAAAGTGATCCCAAATATCCCTTTGTACATTCTACAAAAGGACTGTTTCAAAACTGCTCAATCCAAAGACAATTTCAACTCTTCGGAATGAATGCACACATCACAACGAAGTATCTCAGAAAGCTTCTGTCTAGTTTTTGTGTGAAGATATTTCTTTTTTCACCATAGGCTTCAAAGAACTCACAAATATCACAAAGCATGTTCTACAAAAAGACTCTATCCAAACTGGTCAATGAAAAGAACACTTCAAATCTGTGAAAAGAATGAGCACATCACAAAGAATTTTCTCAGAAAATTTCTGTCTAGTTTTTATGTGAAGATATTTCCATTTTCACCATAGACCTGAAATCACCTACATACGTCCCTTTGCAGATTCTACAAAAAGATTGTTTCCAAACTGCTCAATCAAAGAAAGCTTTCTACTCTGTGAGATGAATGCACACATCACAGAGAAGTTTCTCAGAAAGTTTCTATCTAGTTCTTGTTTGTCGATTCTCCTTTTTTCACCATAGGCCTCAAACTGCTCATAAAAAACCCTTTGTAGATTCTACAAAACGACTGTTTCCAAACTGCTCAATCAAAAGAAAGGTTCAACTCTGTGTGATGAATGCACACATCACAAAGAATTTTCTCAGAAGGCTTCTGTCTAGATTTTATTTGTGGATATTTCCTTTTTCACAACAGGCCTCAAAAAGCTCACAAATATCCCTTTGCATATTCTACAAAAAGACTGCTTCCAAACTACTCAATGAAAGAAAATTCAACTCTGTGAGATGAATGCACACATCACAAAGTGGTTTCTCAGAATACTTCTGTCCAGTTTTTATATGAAGATATTTCCTTTTTCACCACATGACACAAACCACTCAAAAACATCCCTTTGCAGATTCTCCAAAAAGACTCTTTCCAAACTGCTCAATCAAAAGAAAGATTCAACTCTTTGAGATGCATACACCCATCACAAAGAAGTTTCCCAGAAAACATGAGTCTAGTTTTTATGTGAAGATATTTCCTTTCTCACCATAAGCCTCAAAGCCTTCACAAATATCACTTTGCAGGTTCTATGAAAAGACTGTTTCCAAACTGCTCAATCAAAAGAAAGTTTCAACCCTGTGAGAGGAATGCATGCATCCAAAGAAGTTTTTTGGAAAGCTGCTGTCTATGTTTCATTTTTCGATATTTCCGTTTTCACCATAGGACTCAAACCACTGAAACATATCACTTTGCAGATTCTACAAAAAGACGGTTTCCAAACTGCCCAATGAAAAGAAAGGTTCAACTCTCTGAGAGGAATGCGCACATCATGAAGAAGTTTCTCAGAATGCTTCTCTCTTGGTTTTATGTGAAAATATTTCCTTTTTCACTGCAGAACTCAAACCACCCATAAATATCCCTCTGCACATTCTACAAAAAGACTGTTTCCAACCTGATAAGTCAAAAGAAAGTTTCAACTCTGTGAGATGAATGCATACATCACAAGGAAGTTTCTCAGATTGCTTCTGTCTACTTTTTATGTGAAGGTATTTCCTTTTTCACCATATGCCTCAAAATGCCTTCAAATAT
Source organism: Pongo abelii (assembly GCF_028885655.2). Classification (NCBI taxonomy): domain Eukaryota; kingdom Metazoa; phylum Chordata; class Mammalia; order Primates; family Hominidae; genus Pongo; species Pongo abelii. The sequence goes on along the minus strand of NC_072000.2, from coordinate 6,767,668 downwards.
CCCTTTACAGATTATACAAAAAGACTCTTCCCAAACTGCTCAATCAGAACAAAGGTTCAACTCTGTGAGATGAATGCACACATCTCAGAGAAGTTTCTTTGAAAGCTTCTGTATAGTTTTTATGTAAAGATATTTCCTTTTAAACGATAGGCCTCAAAGAGCTCAAAAATGTCTCTTTACAGATTCTACAAAAATACTGTTTTTGAACTGGTGAATCAAAATCAATGTTCAACTCTGTGAGATGAATGCACACATCCTAAAGAAGTTTCTCAGAAAGCTTTTTTATAGGTTTAGGTGAAGATATTTCCTTTTCCACCATAAGCCTGAGAGCATTCACAGATATCTCTTTGCAGATTGTACAAAAAGACTATTTAAAAACTTCTCAATCAAAACAAAAGGTCAACTATGTGAGATGAATGCACATATCACAAAGAAGTTTCTCAGAAAGCTTCTGTTTAGATTTTATTTGTAGATAATTCCTTTTTCACCATAGGTTTCAAATTGCTCACAAATATTCCTTGCAGTTTCTAAAAAAGACTTTTTCCAAACTACTCAATCAAAAGAGAGGTTCAACTCTGTGAGATGAACACACACATCACAAAGAAGTTTCTCAAAAAGCTTCTGTCTAGTTTTCATGTGAAGATAATTCCTTTTTCAACATAGGCCTCAATGGGTTCACAAATATCCCTATGCAGATTCTACAAAAGACTGTTTCCAAACCACTCAATCAAAAGGAAGATTCAACTCTGTGAGATGAATGCACACATCACAAAGAAGTTTCTCAGAGAGCTTCTGTCTAGATATTATTTGTGGCTATTTCCTTTTTCACCATAGGCCTCAAAGGGCTCACAGATATCCCTTTGCAGATCCTATAGAAACACTGTTTCCAACCTGCTCAATCTGAATAGGGGTTCAACACTGTGAGCTGAATGCACACATCCCAAAGAAGTTTCTCAGAATGCTGCTGTCTAGTTTTTATGTGAATATATTTCCTTTTTCACCATAGGCCTCAAATCGCTCACAAATGTCCCTATGCAGATTCTACATAAAGACAGTTTTCAAACTGCTCGATGAAAAGAAAGGTTCAACTCGGTGAGACAAAAGCACACAACACAGCGAAGTTTCTAAGAATGCTTCTGTCTAGTTTTTGTATGAAGATATTTCCTTTTTTACCATAGGCCTCAAAGGGTTCACAAATATCACTATGCAGATTCTACAAAAAGAATGCTTCCAAATGGATCAATCAAAAGGAAGCTTCAACTCTGTGAGATGAATGCACACATCACAAAGAAGTTTCTCAGAAAATTTCTGTCTAGTTTTTCTGTGAAGATGTTTCTTTTTTCACCATAAACCTCATATTGTTCACAAATACCACTTTGCAGATTATACAAAAAGCTCTCAAACTGCTCAATCAAAACAAAGGTTCAACCCTGTGAGATGAATGCACACAGCACAAAGAAGTTTCAGAGAAAGCTTCTTTCTAGCTTTTATTTGTGGATATTTCCTTTTTCACCTTAGGCCTCAAACTGCTCACAAATTTTTGCAGATTCTCCAAAGAGACGTTTTCAAACAGCTCAATCAAAAGACAGGTTCAACTCTGTGAGATGAATGCACACATCACAAAGAAGTTTCTCAGAATGCTTCTCTATATTTTTTTTGTGAATACATTACCTTTTTCACAATATGCCCCAAAATTTTCACAAATATACCTATGCAGATTCTATAAAAAGACTGCTCCCAAAATTCTGAATCAAAAGGAACCTTCAAATCTGTGAGATGAATGCATACACACCAAGGAAGTTTCTCAGAAAGATTCTGTTTAGTTTTCATTTGCATATATTTCCTTTTTCACCATATGCCTCAAAGCGCCCAGAAATATCTCTTTGCAGATTCTATCAAAAGACTGTTTCCAAAATGCTCAATCAAAAGAAAGGTTCAAACCCATGAGATGAATGCACCCATCACAAAGAAGTTTCACAGAAAGATTCTGTCCAGATTTTATTAGTGGATATTTCCTTTTTCACAATAAGCCTGAAAGGGCTCACAAAAATCCTTTGGCAGAATCTACAAAAACACTGTTTACAAACTGCTCAATCAAAAGAAAGTTTCAACTCTGTGTGATGAACACACACATCACAAAGAAGATTCTCAGAAAGATCCTGTCTAGTTTTTATGTGAAGATATTTCATTTTTCACCATAGATGTCAAACCTCCTACATATATACCTATGCAGATTATTCAAAAAGCCTGCTTCCAAACTGCTCAATCAGAAGAAAGGTTCCACTCTGTGAGATGAATGCACACATTACAAAGAAGTTTCTTAGAATACTTTTGTCTAGTTTTTATGTGAAGACATTTCCTTTTTCACTGTTTGCCAAAAATGGATCGCAATTATCCCTTTGCAGATCCTACAAAAAGATTGATTCAAAACTTCTCAACCAAAAGAAGGGTTCAACTCTGTGAGACAAATGTACACATCTCAAAGAAGTTTGTCAGAAAGCTTCTGTCAACCTTTCTGTGAATATATTTCTTTTCTCACCATGGGCCTCAAACTGCCCACAAATATACTTTTGCAGATACTTCAAAAAGACTATTTACAAATTGCTCAATCAAAAGAAAGGTAAAACTCTGTTTGATGAATGCATATATCACCAAGAAGTTTATCAGAAACCTTCTGTCTATTTTTCATTTGAAGATATTTCCTTTTTCACTGTAAGTATCAAAGTGTTCACAAATATCACTTTGCAGATTCTACAAATAGACTGTTTCTAAATTGCTCAATCAAAAGAAAGGTTCAACTCTGTGAATTGAGTGCACACATCACAAAGAAGTTTCTCAGAAAGCTTCTCTCTAGTTTTTATATGAAGATATTTCCTTTTCCACCATAGGCCCCAAAGCGCTCCAAATATCCACTTGTAGATTCTACAAAAAGATTGTTTCCAAGCTGTTCTATCAAAAGAAGGTTCAACTCGGTGAGAAGAATGAACACATCACAAAAAAGTTTCTCAGAAAGCTTCTATCTAGTTTTTAAGTGAAGATATTTCCTTTTTCACCATAGACCTCAAAGCTCTCTCAAATGTCTCTCTTCAGATTCTACAAGAAGATGGTTTCCAAACTTCTCAATCAAAAGGCAGGTTCATATCTTTGAGGTAAATGCACACATCACAAAGAAGTTTCTCAGAAAGCTTCTGTCTAGTTGTTATGGGATGATATTTGCTTTTTCACCATAAGCTTCAAAACCTTCAGAAATATCAGTTTTCAGATTGTACAAAAAGTGTGTTTCCAAACTGCTCAATGAATAGAAAGGTTCAACTCTGAGAGATGAATGCACACATCACAAAGAGGTTTCTCAGAAATCTTCTGTCTGGTTTTTATCTGAAGATATTTCCTTTGTCACCATAGGCCTCCTATCACTCACAAATATCCCTTTGCAGATTCTACAAAAAGACTGTTTCCAAACTGCTCAATCAAGAGAATGGTTCAACTCTGTGACACGAAGGCACACACCACAAAGAAGTTTCTCAGAACTATTCTGTCTAGTTTTTATGTGAATATATTTACTTTCTCACCATATGCCTTAAGACACTCACAAATATCCCTTTGGAGATGCTCCAAAAAGATGGTTTCCAAACTGCTCAATCAAAAGAAAATTCAACCCTGTGAAATGAATGCACACATGACAAAGAAGTTTCTCAGAAAGTTTCTGTGTATATTTTATTTGTAGATATTTCCTTTTTCACCATAAGCCTCAAACTGCTCACAAATATCCCTTTACAGAATCTACAAAAAGACCGTTTGCAAACTGCTCAATCAACAGCAATGTTGAAATCTGTGAGATGAATGCACACATCACAAAAAAGCTTCTCAGAAAGTTTCTGTCTATTTTTTATGTGAAGATATTTCCTTTTTCAACATAAGCCTCAAATCGTTCACAAATACCATTTTGAAGATTCTACAAAAAGACTGTTTCCAAACTGCTCAATCAAAAGAAAGGTTCAACTCCGTGAGATGAATGCAAACATCACAAAGAAGTTTCTCAGGAAGATTCTTTCTAGTATGTATTTGTAGACATTTCCCTTCTCACCATAGGGCTCAAACCGCTCACAAATATCCATTTATAGATCTACAAAAGACTCTTTCCAAACAGCTCAATTAAAAGAAAGGTTCAACTCTTGAGATGAATGCACACATCAAATAGAGGTTTCTTAGAAAGCTTCTGTCTAGTTTTTATGTGAATGTATTTCCTTTTTCACCATTAGCCTCAAAGCTTTCACAAATGTCCCTTTGCAGATTTTACAAAAAGACTGTTTCCTAACTGCTCAATCTAAAGATCAGTTCCAAACAGTGAGATGCATGCTGACATCACAAAGAAGTTTCTCAGAAAGATTCTGTCTAGTTTTTACCTGAATATATTTACTTTCTCACCTTTGGCCTCAAACCACTCAGAAATATCCCTTTGCAGATTTTCCGAAAAGACACTTTACAAACTGTTCAATCAAAAGAAAGTTTCAACACTGTGATATGAATGCTCACATCAAAAAAAAAGTGTCTCAGAAATCTTCTGTCTAGATTTTATTTGTGGAAATTTCCTTTTTCTCCATAAGCCATAAACTGCTTAAAAATATCCCTTTGCAGATTCTACAGAAAGACAATTTACAAACTGCTCAATCAAAAGAAAGTTTCAACTCTGTGAGATGAATGCTCACATCACAAAAAAGTGTCTCAGTAAGCTTCTGTCTAGATTTTATTTGTTGATATTCCCTTTTTCACTTTAAGCCATAAATCACTTAAAAATATCCCTTTGAAGATTCTACAAAAAGACTGTTTCCAAACTGCTCAATGAAAATAATGGTTAAACTCTGTGAGTTGAATGTGCGCATCACAAAGAAGTGTCACAGAAAGATTCTGTCCAGATTTTATTAGTGGATATTTCCTTTTTCACCATAAGCCTGAAAGGGCTCACAAATATCCTTTGGCAGAATCTTTAAAAAGACTGTTTACAAACTGCTCAATCAAAAGAAACATTCAGCTCTGTGTGATGAATGCACACATCACAAACAAGGTTCTCAGAAATATTCTGTCTAGTTTTTATGTGAAGATATTTCCTTGTTCAACATAGGCCTCAAAGCGCTCCAAATATCCAATTGCACATTCTACTAAAAGACTTTTTCCAAACTGCTCAATCAAAAGAAAGTTTCAACTCTGTGAGATGAAAGTGCACATCACAAAGAAGTTTCTCAGAAATATGTGTCTAGTTTTTATGTGAAGATAGTTCCTTTTTCACCACAGGCCTCAAAGGTCTCACAAACATCCCTTTGCAGATTATACAAAAAGACTTTTTCCAAACTCCTCAATCAAAAGAAATGTTTAAATCTGTAAGATGAATGCACACATCACAAAGGAGACTCTCAGAATGCTTCTGTCTGGTTTTTATGTGAAGATATTTCTTTTTCAGCATAGGCTTCAAACCACTCAGAAATATCCCTTTGCAGATCGCACAAAGAGACTGTTCCAAACTGCTCAATGAAAAGAAACTTCAATTCTGTGATGTGAATGAAAACATTACAAAGAAGTTTCTCAGAATGCCTTGGTCTAGTTTTTATGTGAAGATATTACCTTTTTCACCATAGGCCTCAAACTGCTCAGAAATATCCCTTTGCAGATTCTACAAAAAGACTGTTTGCAAACTGCTCAATGAAAAGAAACCTTCAACTGTGTGAGACGAAAGCACACATCCCTAGAAGTTTCTCAGAATGTTTCGGTCTTGTTTTTATGTGACGATATTTCCTTTTTCTCCATAGGCCTCAAATCCTTCCAAATATCCATTTGCAGATTCCACAAAAAGATTGTTTCCAAACTGCTCAATCAAAAGAAAGTCTCAACTCTGTGATATGAAAGCACACATCACAAAAATTTCTTAGAAAGCTTTTGTTTAATTTTATGTGTAGATATTTCCTTTTTCAGAATAGGCCTCAAAGTGATCAGAATTGCCCTTGCAGATTCTACAAATAGACTTTTTCAAAACTGCTCAGTCAAAAGAAAGGTTAAACTCTGTGAGAGGAATTTTTTCACCACTTGCCTCAAAATGCTACAAACATCCATTTGCATATTCTATGAATAGACTGTTTCCAAACTGCTCAAAATCAAAACAAAGGTTCAACTCCATGATATGAATGCACACATCACAAAGAATTTTCTTAGAAATCTTTTGTCTAATTTTTATGGGAAGATATTTCTTTTTCACCATAGGCCTCAAAGCACTGCAAATATCCACTTACAGATTCTACAAAAATACTGCTTCTAAACTGCTAAATCAAAGGAAAGTTCAACTGTGTGAGATGAATGCACACATCACAAAGAAGTTTCTCAGAAAGCTTCTGTCTACTTTTTATGTGAAGATATTTCCTGTTTCACCATAAACCTCAAAGGGCTCACAAACATCCCTTTCTGGATTCTACAAAAAACTGTTTCCCAAGGGCTCAATCAAAAGAAAGGTTCAACTCTGTGAGAGGAAACCACACATCCCAAAGAAGTTTCTCAGAAAGCTTCTATCTAGTTTTTATGTGAAACTATTTCCTATTTCACCATAAGCCTCAATGGGTTCACAAATATCCCTATGCATATTCTAAAAAAAGACTGTTTCCAAACTGCTCAGTCAAAAGCAAGTTTTAACTCCATGAGATGAGCACACACATCTCAAAGAAGTTTATGAGAATGCTTCTGTCTAGTTTTTGTGTGAAGATATTTCCTATTTCACTGTAGGCCTCAAAGTGCTCGCAAAAATCCCTTTGCAGATTTTATAAAAAGACTTTTTCCAAGCTCCTCTGTCTAAAGAAGGTTTCAACACTGTGAGATAAATGAACACATCACAAATACGTTTCTCAGAATGCTTCTATCTAGGTTTCATGTGAAGATATTTCTTTTTCACCATAGGGCTCAAACCACTCAGAAATATCCCTTTGCATATTGAACAAAAACACTATTTCCTAACTACTCAATGAAAAGAAAGTTTCAACTCTGTGAGGTGAATGCAAACATCACAAAAAAGTTTCTCAGAAAGCGTCTGTCTAGTTTTCATGTGAAGATATTTCCTTTTTCACCATAGGCCTCAAAGCCCACAAAATATCCATTTGCAGATTATACAAAAAGACTGTTTCCAAACTGCTCAATCCAAAGAATGGTTCAACTCTCTGAAATGAAAGAACACACCACAAAGGAGTTTCTCTGAAAGCCTCTGTCTAGTTTTTATATGAAGATATTTCCTGTTTCACCGTAGGCCTCAAAGCGCTCTCAAATATCCCTTTAAAATTCTGTGAAGAAAGTCATTGGTAGCTTGATGGGGATGGCATTGAATCTATAAATTACCTTGGGCAGTATGGCCATTTTCATGATATTGATTCTTCCTACCCATAAGCAAGGAATGTTCTTACATTTCTTTGTATCCTTTTTTATTTCATTGAGCAGTGGTTTGTATTTCTCCTTGAAGAGGTCCTTCATGTCCCTTGTAAGTTGGATTCCTAGGTATTTTATTCTCCTTGAAGCTATGCAGCCATAAAAAATGATGAGTTCATGTCTTTGTAGGGACATGGATGAAATTGGAAATCATCTTTCTCAGTAAACTATCGCAAGAACAAAAAACCAAACACCGCATATTCTCACTCATAGGTGGGAATTGAACAATGAGAACACGTGGACACAGGAAGGGGAACATCACACTCTGGGGACTGTTGTGGGATGTGGGGAGGGATGAGGGATAGCATTAGGAGATATACCTAATGCTAAATGACAAGTTAATGGGTGCAAAACCTCAGCATGGCACATGTATACATATGTAGCTAACCTGCACATTGTGCACATGTACCCTAAAACTTTAATTATAATAATAATAAAATAAAAATAAATATAAAAATAAATAAAAAATAAGAAAAAAATATCCCTTTGCAGATTCCACAAACAGACTGTTTCCCAACTGCTCAATCAAAAGAAAAGTTCAACTCTGTGAGATGAAAGCACACATCACAAAGTTGTTTCGCATAAAACTTATGTCTAGTTTTTATGTGAAGATATTTCCTATTCCACCGTAGGCCTCAAAGGGCTCACAAATATCCCTTTGCAGATTCCAAAAAAATACTGTTTCCAATTGCTCAATCAAAAGAAAGGTTAAGCTCTTTGGGATAAATGCACACATCACAAAAAATCTTTCTAGGAATGTTTCTTTATAGTTTTTATGTGAAGTTATTCCCTATTTCACCATAGTCCTCAAAGGGATCAAAACTATCCCTTTGCAGATTCTACAAAAATACCGTCCCCAAACTGCTCTATGAAGAGTAAGGTTCAACTCTATCAGATGAATGGAAAAAATCACAAAGAAGTTTCTCAAAAAGTTTCTGTCTAGTTTTCATATGAGGATACTTCCTATTTCACCATAGGCCTCAAAGGGCTCAAAAATATCCCTTTGCACATTCTACAAAAAGACTGCTTCCAAACTGATCAATCAAAAGAAAGCTTCTACTCTGTGAGAAGAAAGCACACGTCATAAGGAAGTTTCTCAGAATGCTTCTGTCTAGTTTTCTGTGAAGATATTTACTTTTTCACCATAAGCTGCAAACTGCACACAAATATCCCTCTGCAGATAGTACAAAAAGACTGTTTCTGAATTGTGCATTCATAAGGTTCTACTGTGTGAGATTAATACACACGTCAGAAATAAGTTTCTCAGAATGCTTCTGTCTATTTTTTATGTGAAGATATTTCTTTATCTCCATAGGGCTCAAAACGCTCAGATATATCCCACTGCAGATACTACAAAAAGACTGTTTCCAATCTGCTCAATAAAAAGAAAGCTTCTACTCTGTGAGAAGAAAGCACACATCATAAGAAAGTTTCTCAGATTGTTCTGTCTAGTTTTTATGTGAAGATATTTCCTATTTCACCTTATTCCTCAAAGGGCTGACAAATATCCCTTTGCAGATTCTACAGTAAGATGGTTTCCAAACTGATCGATGAAAAGAAAAGTTCAACCCTCTGCAAGGAATGGACACATCACAAAGAAGTTTCTCAAAGTTCATCTGTTTAGTTATTATGTGAAGACATTTCTTTTTCACCGTAGGCCTCAAACCACTCAGAAATATCCTGTTGCAGATTGTACAAAAAGACAGTTTCCAAACTGCTCAGTCAAAACAAAGGTTCAACACTGAGATGAATGCACACATCACAAAGACGTTTCTCAGAACACTTCTGTTTAGTTTTTATGTGAAGATATTTCCTTTTTCACCATAGACCTCAAAGGACTCCAAATATCCATTTGCAGATTCTGCAAAAAGAGTGTTTCCAAGCTGCTCAATCAAAAGAAAGATTAGACTCTGTGAGATGAATGCAAACATCACAAAGCAGTTTCTCAGAATGCTTCTGTCTAATTTTTATGAGAAGATATTTCCTTTTTCATCATAGGCCTTAAACTGCTCACAAATATCCCTCTGCAGATATTACAAAAAGACCGTTTCCAAACTGCTCAATCAAAAGAAAGGTTCAACTCTGCAAGATGAAAGCACTCATCAAAAAGAAGTTTCTCAGAAAGCTTCTGTCTAGTTTTTATGTGAAGATATTTCATATTTCAACAAAGGCCTCAATGGGCTTAGAAATATGCCTTTGCAGATTGTCCAAAGAGACTCTTTCCAAACTGCTCAATCAAAGGAAACGTTCAACATGTGAAATGAAAGTGCACATCACAAACAAGTTTCTCAGATGGTTTCTTTCTAGTTTTAATATGAAGATATTTCCTTTTTCACCATATGCTTCAGTGGGCTCAAAAATATCTCTTTGCAGATCCTACAAAAGGCCTCTTTCCAAACTGCTCTAACAAAGGAAAGTTTCAACTCTGTGAGGCGAAATCACAAATCACAAATAAGTTTCTCAGAAAGCTTCTGTCTAGTTTTCATGGGAAGATATTTCCTATTTCACCTTAGGCCATAAAGGGATAACAAATATCCCTTTACAGAATCTACAAAAAGACTGTTTCCAAACTGCTCCACCAAAAGAAAATTTCAACTGTATGAGACTAATGGATGCATCACAAAGCAGTTTCTCAGAATGCTTCTGTCTAGTTTTTATGTGAAGATATTTCTTTCACCATAGGCCTCAAACATCTAAGAAATATCCCTTTGCAGATTGGACATAAAGACTGTTTCCAAACTTCTCAATCAAAAGAAATTTTCAACTCTGTGTGATGAATGTACACATCACAAAGAACTTTCTCAGAATGCTTCTGTCTAGTTTTTATGTGAAGATATTTACTTTTTCACCATAGGCCTTAAACCGCTCCCAATTATCCCTCTGCATATTATACAAAAAGACTGCTTCCAAACTGCTCAATGAAAAGAAAGTTCAACTCTGTGGGATAAAAGCACACATCACAAAGACGTTCTTCAGAAAGTTTCTCACTAGATTTTATGTGAAGATATTTAGTTTTTCACCACAGGCCACAAAGCGCTCCAAATATCCATTTGCAGATTTTTCAAAAAGACTGTTTCCAAACGGATCAATCAAAAGAAAGTTTCAACTCTGTGAGATGAATGCAAACATCACAAAGAAGTTTCTCAGAATGCTTCTGTCTAGTTTTTCTGTGAAGATATTTCCTATTTCACCATGGCTGTCAATGGGTTCACATATATCCTTTTGCAGAGTCTACAGAAAGACTGTTTCTGAACTTCTCAATGAAAAGAAATGTTCAACTCTGGGAGATGAATGCACACATGAAAAAGAAGTTTCTCAGAATGCCTCTGTGTAGTTTTTATGCTAAGATATTTCTTTTTCACCGTAGACCTCAAACCACTCAGAAATATCCCTTTGCAGATTGTATGAAAAGATGGTTTCCAAACTGCTCAATGAAAAGAAAGATTCAACTCTGTGACATGAATATGCACATCACAAAGAAGTTTTTCAGAAAGCTTCTGTTTAGTTTTTAAGTGAAAATATTTCCTTTTTCACCATAGGCCTCAAAGCCCTCCAAATATCCTTTTGCAGAATCTACAAAAAGAGAGTTTCCAAACTGTTCAATGAAAAGATAGATTCAAGTCTGAGAGATGAAAGCACACATCACAAAGAAGTTTCCCATAATGCTTCTGTCTACTTGTTTTGTGAAGATATTTTCTATTTCAATATAAGCCTCAAAGGGTTCACAAATATCCCTTTGTAGACTCTACAAAAAAGACAGTTTTTGAACTGCTCCATGAAAAGAAAGTTTCAACTCTGTGAGATGAATGCACAAATAATAAATTAATTTCTCATAATGTTTCTGTCTAGTTTTTATGTGAAGATATTTCTTTTTCACCATAGGCATAAAACCGTCCAGAAATATCCCTTTGTAGATTCTACAAAAAGACTGTTTCCAAACTGCTCAATCAAAAGAAAGGTTCAACCCTGTGAGATGAATGCACATATAACAAAGAAGTTTCTCAGAAATCTTCTGTCGTGTTTTTATGTGAAGATATTTCCTTTCTTAACATAGGCCTCAAAGTGATCCAAATATCCATTTGCAGATTCTACAAAAAGACTGTTTCCAAACTGATAAATCAAAACTAATTTTTAACTCTCTGAGATGAAAGCACACATAAAAATGAAGTTACTCAGACAGCTTTTCTCTAGTTTGTATGTGAAGATATTTCCATTTCACCTGAGGCCATAAAGGGCTCAGTAATATTCCTTTGAAGTTTCTACAAAAAGACTGTTTCCAAAGTGCTCAATCAAAAGAAAGGTTCAACTCTGTGAGATGAATGCACACATCACAAAGAAGTTTCTCAGAATACTTCTGTCTAGTTATTATGTGAAGATATTTCCTTTTTCACCATAGTCTTTAAACTGCTGAAAAATATCCCTCTGCAGATACTACAAAAAGACTATTTCCAAACTGGTCCATCAAAGAAAGTTTCAACTCTGTGAGGTGAATGGACTCATCACAAAGTAGTTTCTCAGAATTCTTCTGTCTAGTTTTTATGTGAACATATTTCCTTTTTCACCGTAGGACTCAAATTGCTCCAAATATCCATTTGCAGATCCTACAAAAAGAATGTTTCCAAACTGCTCAATCAAAAGGTAGGCGCAACTCTGTGAGATGAAAGCACACATCACAAAGAAGTTTCTCAGAAAGCTTCTGTCTACTTTTTATATGAAGGTATTTCCTTTGGCACCATGGGCCTTAAACTGCTCACAAATATAACTCCGCTTATACTTCCAAGAGACTTTCTCCAAATTGCTAAATCAAAAGAAACGTTCAACCTTGTGAGATGAATGCACACATCACAAAGAAGTTTCCCAAAATGCTTCTGTCTAGTTATTATGTGAAGATATTTCCTTTTTCACTATAGTCTATAAACCACTCAAAAATATCCCTCTGCAGATACTACAAAAAGACTGTTTCCAAACTGGTCCATCAAAGAAAATTTCAACTCTGTGAGATGAATGGACTCATCACAAAGAAGTTTCTCAGAATTCTTCTGTCTAGTTTTTATGTGAACATATTCCCTTTTTCACCATAGGACCCAAATTGTTCTAAATATCCATTTGCAGATTCTACAAAAAGAATGTTTCCATACTTCTTAATCAAAAGAAAGGTGAAACTTTGTGAGACGAAAGCACACATCACAAAGAAGTTTCTCAAAAAGCTTCTGTTTACTTTTTATATGAAGGTATTTCCTTTTGCACAATAGGCCTTAAACTGCTCACAAATATAGCTCCGCTTATACTTCCAAGAGACTTTCTCCAAATTGCTAAATCAAAAGAAACGTTCGAATTTGTGAGATGAATGCACACATCACAAAGAAGTTTCTCAAAATGCTTCTGTCTAGTTTTCATGTGAAGATATTTATTTTTCACCATTGGCCTCAAACCACTCTGAAATATCCCTTTGCAGTTTGTACAAAAAGACGTTTCCAAACTGCTCAATGAAAAGAAATGGTCAACTATTAGAGATGAATGGAAATGTCACAAATAGTTTTCTCAAACATCTACTGTCTAGTTTTTATGTGAAGATATTTCCTTTTCCTTTATAGGCCTCAAAACGCTCCAAATATCCATTTGCAGATTCTACAAAAAGACTGTTTCCAAACCACCCCATAAAAAGAAAGGTTCAACTCTGTGAGAGGAAAGTGCACATCACAAAGAAGTTTCTCAGAAAGCTTCTATCTAGTTTTTATGTGAAGATATTTCATATTTCAACATAGGCCATATGGGGCTCACAAATATCCATTTGCAGATTCTAAGAAAATACATGTTCCAAACTGCTAAATCAAAAGAAAGGTTTAACTCTGTGAGATGAATGGACACATCACAAAGTAGTTTCTCAGAAAGCTTCTGTCTAGTTTTTATGTGAAGATATTTCTTTTTCACCATAAGCCACAAAAGGCTAAGAAATTTCCCTTTGCAGCTTCTACAAAAGACTGTTTCCAAACTGCTCAATCGAAAGAAAAGTTGAATTCTGTGACGTGAATTCACACATCACAAAGAAGTTTCTCAGAAATCTTCTGTCTAGTTTTTATGTGAAGATTCTTCCTTTTTCACCATGGGCCTCAAATAGCTCCAAATATCCATTAGCAGATTCTACAAAAAGACTTTCCAAACTGCTCAATCAAAAGAAAGATTCAGTACTGTGAGAATAAAGCACACATCACAGAGAAGTTTCACAGAAATCTTATGTCTAGTCTTTATGTGGAGATATTTCGTATTTCATCACAGGCCATAAAGAGCTCACAAATATCTCTTTGCAGATTCTACAAAACGACTGTTTCCAAACTGCTCAATCAAAAGAAATGTTCAACTCTGTGACATGAATGGACACATCACAAAGAAGTTTTTCAGATGCTTCTGTCTACTTTTTATGTACAGATATTTCGTTTTCACCATAGACCTCAATTTGCTCAGAAATATCCCTTTGCAGATTTTACAAAAAGACTATTTCCAAACTGCTCAAACAAAAGAAAAATTCAACTCTCTGAAATGAAAGCTCACATCACAAAGAAGTTTCTCAAAATGATTCTGTCTAGTTTTTATGTGAATATATTTCCTTTTTGACCTTAGGCCTCAAAGCTCTCCAAATATCCATTTGTAGACTCTTCAAAAAGACTGTTTCCAAAGTGATCAATCAAAAGAAAGGTTCAACTGTGTAGGATGAAAGCACACATAACAAAGAAGTTTCTCAGAAAGATTCTGTCCAGTATTTATGTGAAGATATTTCCTATTTCTCCATAGGCCTAAAGGGGATCACAACTATCCCTTTGCAGATACTACAAGAAGACTGTTTCCAAACTGCTCAATGAAAAGAAAGGATCAACTCCGTGAGGTGAATGCACAGATAAAAAAGAAGTTTCTCAGAATGCTTCTGTCTAGTTTTCATGTGAAGATATTTCTTTTTCACCACAGGCCTGAAACCACTCAGAAACATTCCTTTGCAGATTGCACAAAAAGAATGTTTCCAAACTCTTCAAAGAACAGAAAGGTTCAACTCTTTGATATGAATGCAAACATCACAAAAAGTTATCTCTAAAAGCTTCTGTCTGGTTTTTACGTGAATATTTAGTTTTTCAGCATAGGCATCAAACCGCTCACAAATATACACTTGCAGATTCTGTACAATGACTTGTTCCCAAACTGCTCAATGAAAAGTAATGTTCAAATCTGTGAGATGAAAGCACGCATCACAAAGAAGTTTCTCAGAAAGTTTCTGTCTAGTTTTTAGGTACAGATACTTCCTTTTTCACCTTATGCTGCAAAGCGCTCCAAATATCCATTTTCCGATTCTACAAAAAGAGTGTTTCCAAACGGCTCAATCAAAGGAAACGTTCAACTCTGTGAAATGAAAGCACACATCACAAAGAAGTTTCTCAGAATCCTTCTGTCTAGTTATTATGTGAAGACATTTTCTATTTCACTATAGGACTCAAAGGGCTCAGAAATATCCCTTTGCAGATTCTACAAAAGGACTGTTTCCAAACTGCTCAATCAAAAAGAAGGTTTGCAAACATTACAAAGAAGTTTCTCAAAAATCTTCTGTCTAGTTTTTATGTGAAGATATTTCCTATTTCACCATAGGTCTCAAAGGGCTCAGAAATATCCCTTTGCAGATTCTATGAAAAGGCTCTTTCCAAACTACTGAATGAAATGAAAGTTTCAAATCTGTGGGATGAATGCACACATCACAGAGAAGTTTCCTGGAATGCTTCTGTCTGATTTTTATGTGAAGATATTTCTTTTTCACCATAGGCCTCAAACCACTCAGAAATATCCCTTTACAGATTGTGCAAAAAGACTGTTTCTAAACAGCTCAATGAAAAGGAAGATTCAACTCTGGGAGATGAATGCAAACATCACAAAGAAGTTTCTCAAAAAGCTTCTGTCTGGTTTTTATGTGAAGGTATTTCCTTTCTCACCATAGGCCTCAAACTGCTCACAAACATCCCTTTGCAGATTCTACAAAAAGACTGTTTCCAAACTGCACAATGAAAAGAAAGGTTAAACTCTGTGAGATGAAAGCACACATCACAAAGAAGTTTCTCAGAATGCTTTTGTATAGTTTTGTGTGAGGAAGTTTCCTTTTTCACCATAGCAATCAAAAGAACGGTTCAAATGTGTGGGATGAATGCACACATCCCAAAGAAGTTTCTCAGAAAACTTCCGTTTAGTTTTTTGTGAAGACATTTCCTTTTTCACCATGGGCCTCAAAGCACTCCAAATATCCACTTCAGATTCTACAAAAAGAGTGTTTCCAATCTGCTCAATCAAAAGAAAGGTTCAGCTCTGTGAGGTGAAAGCACACATCACAAAGAAGTTTCTTAGAAACCTTCTGTCTAGTTTATATGTGAAGATATTTCATATTTCAAAATAGGCCTCAAAGGGCTCAGAAGTATACCTTTGCAGATGCTACAAAAAAAGAGTGTTTCCAAACAGCTCTGTCAAAAGAAATCTTTAACTTGGTGAGATGAATGCACACATTACATAGAAGTCTCTCATAATGTTTCTGTCTAGTTTTTTTGAGAAGCCATTTCCTTTTTCACATAGGCCTCAGTCTGCTCATTAATAGCCCTCTGCAGATACTAGAAAAAGAGCCTTTCCAAACTGCTCAATCAAAATAAAGGTTCAAATCTTTGAGATGAAAGCCCACGTCACAAAGAAGTTTCTCAGAAAGTTTCTGTCTAGTTTTTATGTGAAGATATTTCCTATTTCACCTTAGTCCTCAAAGGGATCACAACTATCCCTTTTCAGATTCTACAAAAAACTCTTTCCAAACTGCTTCATCAAAGGAAAGTTTCAATTCTGTGAGATGAATGCACACATAAAAAATTAGTTTCTCAGAATGCTTCTGTCTTGTTTTTATGTGAAGATATTACTTTTTCACCATAGGTCTCAAACTGCAAACAGATATTCCTTTGCAGATTGCACAAAATGTATGTTTCCACACTGCTCAATGAATAGGAAGTTTCAACTCAGTGATATGAATGCAAACATCACAAAGAGTTTTCTCAAAATACTTCTGTTTAGGTATTATGTGAAGATATTTACTTTCTCACCATAGGCCTCAAACTGCTCACAAATATCCCTTTGCAGATTCTACAAAATGACTTGTTGCCAAACTGCTCAATGAAAAGGAAGGTCCAAATCTGAGATGAAAGCACGCATCACAAAGAAGTTTCTCAGAAGTTTCTGTCTAGTTTTTATGTGCAGATATTTCCTTTTTCACCATAGGCCTCAAAGCACTCCAAATATCCCTTTGCAGATTCTACAAAAAGAGTGTTTCCAAACTGCTCAATCAAAAGAGAGGTTCAACTCTTTGAGATGAAAGCACACAGTACAAAGAAGATTTTCAGAAAGCTTTTGTCTAGTTTTTATGTGAAGATATTTCCTATTTCACCATAGGCCTCAATGGGCTCACAAATATCCCTTTGCAGATACTTCAAAAGGACTCTTTCCAAACTGCTGAATCCAAGGAAAGTTTCAACCCTGTGACATGAATGCACACATCACAAAGAAGTTTCTCAGAATGCTTCTGTCTAGTTTTTATGTGAAAATATTTTCTGTTCACCATAGGCATAAAACGTTGCAAATATCCATTTGCAGATTCTACAAAAAGACTGTTTCCAACCTGCTCAATCAAAAGAAAAGTTCAACTCTGTGAGATGAAGGCACACATGACAAATAAGTTTCTCAGAAAGCTTCTGTCCAGTTTTTATTTGAAGATTTTCCCTATTTCACCATAGGCCTGAAAAGGCTCACAAATATCCTTTTGCATATTCTAAAAAAAGACTGTTTCCAAACTACTCAATCAATAGAGAGGTTCAAATATGTGTGATGAATGCACACATCACAAAGAAATTTCTCAGAATGTTTTTGACTAGTTTTTATGTGAAGATATTTCTCTTTCACCATAGGCCTCAAATGGCTCAGAAATATCCCTTTGCAGCTTGTACAAAAAGACTGTTTCCAAACTGCTCAATCAAAAGAAAGTTTCAACACTGTGAGATGAATGCACACATCACAAAGAAGTTTCTCAGAAAGCTTCTGTTTAGCATTCATGTGAAGATATATCCTTTTTCACCATAGGCCTCAATGGGCTCAGAAATATCCCTTTGCAGATTCTACAAAAGGACTGTTTAGAAAACTGCTTAATCCAAAGAAAGGTTCAACTCTGTGAGTTGAATGCATACATCTCAAAGAAGTTTCTCATAACGGATCTGTCGAGTTTTTTTTTGTGAAGATATAACCTTTTCAACCATATGTCATAAACTGCTCATGAATATCCCCCTGCAGATACTACAAAAAGACTGTTTCCAAACTGCTGCATCCAAAGAAATGTTCAACTCTGTGAGATGAATACACCCATCACAAAGAAGTTTCTCAGAATGCTCCTGTCTGGTTTTCATGTGAAGATATTTCCTTTTTCACCATGGGCCTCAAAGTGCTCCAAATATCCATTTACAGACTCTACAAAAAGAGTTTTTCCAAACTGCTCATTCAAAAGAAAGGTTCAACTCTGTGAGATGAAAGCACACATCACAAAGTAGTTTCTCAGAAAGCTTCTGTCTAGTTTTTATGTGAAGATATTTCCTATTTCACCGTAGGCCATAAAGAGCTCACAAATTTTTTTTGCAGATTCTTCAAAAAGACTGTTTCCAAACTGCCCAATCCAAAGAAAGGTTCAACTCTGTGAAGTGAATGGACACATCACAAAGAAGTTTCTCAGAATGCATCTATCCAGTTTTATGTGAAGATATTTCTTTTTCATCCTAGGCCTCAATGGGCTCAGAAATATCCCTTTGCAGATTCTAAAAAAGAACTGTTTCCAAACTGCTCAATCTAAAGAAAGGTTCTCCTCCGTGAGTTGAATGCACACATCACAGAGAAGTTTCCCAGAATGCTTCTGTCTACTTTGTATGTGAAGGTATTTCCTTTTTCACCATAGGCCTCAAACCGTTCACAAATATCCCTCTGGAGATACAACAAAAGGACTGTTTCCAATCTACTAAATCAAAAGATAAGCTCAACAACGTGAGATGAATGCACGCATCACAAATAAGTTTCTCAGAATGCTTCTGTCTTGTTTTAATGTGAAGATATTTCCTTTTTTCACCATAGGCCTCAAAGCACTCCAAACATCCACTTGCAGATTCCACAAAAATACTGTTTCCAAGCTGCTCTATCAAAACAAAGGTTCAACTCTGTGAGACGAAAGCACACATCACAAAGAAGTTTCTCACAAAGCTTCTGTCTAGTTTTTATGCAACGATATTTCCTATTTCACCACAGGCCTCAATGGACTCAAAAATATCCCTTTCAGATTCTACAAAAAGAGTGTTTCTGAACTTCTCAATGAAATGAAAGTTTCAACCCTGTGAGGTGAATGCACACATAAAAAAGAAGTTTCTCAGAATGCTTCTGTCTAGATTTTATGTGAAGATATTTCTTTTTCACCATAGGCCTCAAACTGCTCAGAAATATCCCTTTGCAGATTGAACCAAAAGACTCTTTCCATACTGCTCAATGAAAAGAAAGATTCATCTGTGTGAGATGAATGCACACATAAAAAAGAAGTTTCTCAGAATGCTTCTGTCTAGTTTTTATGTGAAGATATTTCCTTTTTCACCATAGTCCTTAAACCATTCACAAATATCCCTCTGCAGATACTACAAAAAGACTGTTTCCAAACTGCTCCATGAGAAGAAATGTTCAACTCTGTGAGATGAATGCACACATAAGGAAGAAGTTTCTCGGAATGATTCTGTCTAGTTTTTATGTGAAGATAATTCTTTTTCACTACAGGCATCATACGGCTCAGAAATATCCATTTGCAGATTGTACAAAAATACTGTTTCCAATCTGCTCAATCAAAAGAAAGGTTCTGCTCTGTGATATGAATCCAGGCATCACAAAGAGATTCTCAGAAAGCTTCTTTTTGTGTTTTTGTGAAAATATTTCCGTTTTCACCATAGGCCTAAAAGAGCTGCAAATAACCATTTGTGGATTCTACAAAAAGACTGTTTTGAAACTGCTCAATCAAAAGAAAAGTTCAAGTCTGTGAGATGAAAGCACACATTGCAAAGCCTTTTCTCAGAAATATTCTGTCTAGTTTTTATGTCAAGGTGCTTCCTGTTTCATCATAGGCTGTGAAGGGCTCACAAATATCCATTTGCATATTTTAAAAAAAGACTGTTTCCAAACTGCTCAAAGAAAAGAAAGGTTCAAATCTGTGAGATGAATGCACGCATCAGAAAGAACTTTCTCAGAATGCTTCTGTGTAGTTTTTATGTGAAGATATCTCTTTTTCACCTTAAGTCTCAAATGGCTAAGAAATATCCCTTTCCAGATTTTACAAAAAGACTGTTTCCAAACTGCTCAATAAAAAAAAGTTTCAACACTGTGAGATGAATACACACATCAAAAAGAAGTTTCTCAGAAAGCTTCTGTTTTCTTTTTATTTGAAAATATTTCCCTTTTCACCATAGGCCTCAATGGGCTCAGAAATATCTTTTTGCAGATTCTACAAAATGACTGTTTAGAAAACTGCTGGATCCAAATTACACCATTATGGCTCACACACTGCAGCCTCAACCTCTCGAGGGTTAGGCGATTCCTCAAGGGATCCTACAGCCTCGGCCTCCCAAAGTGTTGGGGTTACAGGCATGAGCCACCAGCACCCGGCCTGAGTTAATACATCTGGTCTCACTACGTCTTAACCACACACCCATGAAGAACTCAACTCAAGAGAAAGTTGGCAAGAGACTCTCAGCATTCTCTCCCGAAATCAGTGAGGTGGATGGCAGACGTGTGTCCCGAGCTCCTGGGGTTTTAGGTGACCATGTGTAGACGAGAGATTTCCAATGTTTCCAGAGAGGCACGAGCCACAGTTATTCGGGGCATCGGAACACGAGATGGGGTTTCTGACAGCAACTTAATGGCCAGGAAGGTCCAGAATCTGCCAAGGCCCATGTCCCAGGGTGGGGCCAATGGAACCCAAGGTAGAGGGAGTCAGCGGTCCTCACAGAGAGGACTCCAGCCCTAGGCTCCGCTGTGCAGACCAAATCAGAAGGAAGAGACACCTTCGTCCTACATTCCACATCCCTCCACTGAACTTGGGAGTGGATCTGTTTCCCAAACATAAGGTGACTTTCGCTTTGCAATGGATCACAAGGGGCCAGGCTTTCCAGAGTCAGCCGGATAAAGAAGTCACTCTGGCTCGGCCACCCCATTCCCCCGGTAACTGGTGAATTTAAATGAGACGAGGCTGGCCGGGCCAGAGCCGCTACAGGGGGGAGGGGGGTGGGTGGGGTGGGGTTTTCCTAAGGCACTGCAGAAATTGGGCCTTTGCTTAGAGGATGACAGTGCTGCAGGAACCCGTCCAGGCTGCTATATGGCAAGCACTAAACCACTATGCTTACCGAGATGGGGTTTTCCTCACAGAACGCCTTTATGCAGAAGTACACTCAGAAGAAGCCTTGTTTTTAATGGCGACCTGTTCTTACCACCCAGGAAAGGCCTATAAAGCATATAGACTCTTGAAAAGACACAGTTGTCCTACACTGCAATGCAAATACCTGCTTGCAAAATGTTGTGTTGATCTCAGTAAGCTTGCAGACTGGGAACAAATCTTATCTGGTGGAGCGTTTAATAAGCAGAAAAGCCATGATGATATTGTTACTGAGTTTGGTGATTCAGTTTGCTTTCCCCTTCCATTGTTGGGACGTGTATATTGCAAGACAGATCGGCTTGCTAAAGGAAAAGAATGTTACCAAAAGAGGCTTAGTTTAAATCCTTTCCTCTGGTATCCCTTTGAATCATTATGTGAAATAGGTGAAAAGCCAGATCCTGACCAAACATTTAAATTCACATCTTTACAGATCTTTAGCAACTGTCTGCCCAACTCTTGCACAACACAAGTACCTAATCACAGTTTATGTCACAGGCAACCTGAGACCATTCTTATGGAAACACCCCAGGACACAACTGAATTAAACAGAGTCAATTTAGAATCCTTCAATTCAAAGTACTCCTTGAATACAGATTCCCCAGTGTCTTTTATTGATTCAGCTGTAATTTCACCTGAAACTGTCCCACTGGGAAGAGGAACTTCCATATTATCTAAACAGGTTCAAAATAAACCAAAAACTGGTCGAAGTTTATTAACAGGACCAGCAGCTTAGTCCATTTACCCCACGTTTTGGGATTTTGCCATTAGAAACCCCAAGTCCTGGAGATGGATCTTATTTACAAAACTACACTAATACACCTTCTGTAATTGATGTGCCATCCACCGGAGCCCCTTCAAAAAAGTCTGTTGCCAGAATTGGCCAAACTGGAGCAAAGTCTGTCTTCTCACAGAGTGGAAATAGCCAAGAGGTAACTCCAATTCTTCCACTAACAGAAAGTTCTGGTCCATAAATAACTACAACACCTCAGGTAATGAGCCCCACTATGACATCTCCCCCAAATGCACTGCATCGAAGAAGTTCATGACTCTTTACTAGTGACAGTTCCACAACCAAGGAGAATAGGAAGAAGTTAAAAATGAAGTTTCCACCTAAAATCCTAAACAGAAAAACAAAAAGTAAAACTAATAAAGGAGGAATAACTCAATCTAATATAAATGACAACCTGGAAATTACAAAATTGGACTCTTCCATCAATTCAGAAGAGGAAATATCCACAATCACACCTCAGATTCAGGCTTTTAATCTACAAAAAGCAGCAGCAGAAGGCTTGATGAGCCTTCTTCATGAAAGGGGGAAAGGTTATTTAGCTTTATGTTCATACCACTGCAAAGAAGCTAAAAATATTTTGAGCCATCTACCTTCTCACCACTACAATACTGGTTGGGTACTGTGCCAAATTGGAAGGTCCTATTTTGAACTTTCAGAGTACATGCAAGCTGAAAGAATATTCTCAGAGGTTAGAAGAATTGAGAATTATAGAGTCAAAGGCATGGAAATCTACTCTACAACACTTTGGCATCTTCAAAAAGATGTCACTCTTTCATTTCTGTCAAAAGACTTAACAGACATGGATAAAAATTCGCCAGAGGCCTGGTGTGCTGCAGGGAACTGTTTCAGTCTGCAACAGGAACACGATATTGCACTTAAATTCTTCCAGACAGCTATCCAAGTGGATCCAAATTATGCTTATGCCTGTACTTTATTAGGGCGAGAGTTTGTCTTAACTGAAGAATTGGACAAAGTGTTAGCTTGTTTTCGAAATGCTATCAGAGTCAATCCTAGACATTGCAATGCATGGTAAGTGGTAATGAATTGTAAAGACAAAGTCTTGTTGATGGTGCTGGTATCACTGATTTTTCTTGTTAGATAGCTTTTTATTGTCATGAACTTTCTTACTAATACTTAAGAATGGTACATACTGGTCAATAACTTCAAACTAACTTTTTTTATGAAATGTATGTCTTTAATAAACTCTTCAGTTAACTAATGATAATAGAATACGTGATGCTTATACTCAACAGTTTCAGTCTTCTACAAAACTTTTGCAGATACTGTAGTTGTGTTTTGTTTGTTTGCTTGTTTAGTTTTGTTACTTGATTTGTTACATTTTCTTCGAACACAAAATTGGTGATTGGGACAAAAAGTGCTTGGGAAATTGGAAAGGAATAGCATAATTCACTTATTGGATAATAGAAAAAAACACTGAAAAAGTTCACTAGTTGCTTTTTGACAACGTTCCAGTTTATTCAGTTACTATTAAGAACTTAATGTATCCTTTATTTAGCAGTATCTCTGTTTTACTTTTTTGTATTTGTGTATAAGTAGACACATAGGAAATTACTACCCAGGTCATATTGTTATCAACTGAATAACATATGAAAAAGTTTGGTCCTACTTCTGCCTCAACACCATACTTACTGTTGACATTTATTGTATTTCTCTGGACTGACTTAAAAGTTTAAATATCAAGAGAAGGCCAGGCATGGTGGCTCATGCCTGTCATCCCAGCACTTTGGGAGGCCAAGTCGGGCAGATCACAACGTCAAGAGTTCGAGACCATATGGTGAAACACCGCCTATATTAAAAGTATAAAAATTAGCTGGGCATGGTGGCAGGCCCCTGTAGTCCCAGCTACTCAGGAGGCTGAGGAAGGATAATCACTTGAACCTGGGAAGTGGAGGTTGCAGTGAGCCAAGATTATGCCATTGCACTCCAGCCTGGGCAACAGAGTGAAACGCCGTCTCAAGAAAAAAATAAAATAAAAATAAAATAAAATAAAATAAAATAAAATAAAATAAATATCAAGAGAAAGTATAATTCTGAAGTAGTAACTCTGCGGAAGCTTTTTTGTCAGATACGGTTATCTTTGGGGTTAGTTATTATAGCAATTGGGTTTTAACACTTGATTTGCTTCTAAATCTGAAACATTATATTACTAAAATATCTTTTGATTTGTGATTATGTTGTTTAATGGATTATATATCATTTTGCAGTAGTAGTTGCAGTGCCTGAAAGATTGCCAAAAAAAATAGTGCTAGCTATTGCTGACCAATGTAACAATCAACTTGCCAATATTGCCATCTCTTCCAATAGCTATGTTCTCCATAATATTTTAAGAACTCAGTTCTTCATAAGGCTTGTGTTGTTTTTGATTTTTTCCCAAGTCTGGTGGATCCTTGTGCTGTTCTTTTTTAAATGTGTATTGTCTGTCCAGCTATTTTGCAGGAGTCATATTCTTAAAAACCTTAACCATATCAAAAATTGTGTTTAAAGGAGGATTATTCAGACTGGCATGCTTTTAGTAGGAGGAGTTTAAATGCTGACGCATTTAGGTAACTCTAAATACTGAGCAACTTTATTCTATCTACAAAATAGATAGTCTTTCTTTTCTTTTCACTTTCACTATCATTTAATACCTTTTCTTCATCTATAACACAATTATAACGATATACAAAGCCACTCAAATAAAGCAGATATATTGTGCTTTAAAAAAAAAAAAGAAGTCATTATATGGCACACAATGAGGTGTGACTCAAATCTAGAATCTCCAGTGAAAACCAATGAAACAGAGTCAAATCCCGTGTCTACTAAAAATAAAAAAATGAGCCAGGTGTGGTGGTGCTGAGGCAGGAGAATCACTCTAACCCAGGAGACAGAGGTTGCAGTGAGCTGTGATCACACCACTGTACTCCAGCCATGGGGGGGACAGAGCAAGACTCCGTCTCAGAAGCAAGCAAACACAGAAAGCCAATAAAGTTGTTTAACTCAATGTGTCAGGCTCAGGTCTCTTGACAGGATACATCCAGCACCCAGGGAAACGTTGATGGGTGGGATGGAATCTATTTTGTGGCCTCAAGGAAGGGTTTGAGAGACAGTCCCACAAACGTGACGGCCTAAAGAAGCCCCTCCGCCCAAGAAGCGATATTCATTTGTATCCTGTAGCCACCCACGAGGGAGAATCAGGCTCCCTACAGACCCCCAACCCCCACCCCACCCCACCCCAACCCACGCCCCCGCTTCGTGAAATGAGCTCTCACTCCATCAGGCTCTATTCAGGCCGTGTGGTTTTGTAACCTCCAGCGTGTGTGCCTGGGTTGTGGGGTGGGGTTGTGGCGGCTGTGGACAGAGGAGGGGAAAAAGTGGTGGTGTCCCGTGGGTGCCCAGTACGTGGGACGTGGGTGGGGTGGCCAGAGCCTAGGGAACTCATTGCCTGTCAGGACATCTCCCCTCCTGGTTCCCTCTCTGACCTACGCTCCACATCTCTGCAGTTCAGTGGGGATCTTGTGGGTGGAAGTCACCATCCCTTTGGACTTTAGCCGAGGAAGGCCGGGCTCCCAAGAGTCTCCCCGCAGTCGGGGCCTTGGGCAGGCTCACAAGGATGCTGAAGGTAACAGTTGGTGACAGTGATGTAAGTTGGAGGTCTCGGGCCAATGCAGAGGTATCCATTTGACCTCAGTGGGACAGGTCAGCTTTGTGGAGTCCCGTGCTTCCTTCCAGAGACTCATCCAGTGCTAGCAAGCATGGTCCCGAGGATCCCAGCTCCCAGCAGAAGCACTTTTTTTCACACAGAATCCTGGGCAGGAAAGTTCTCAGCAGGTTTAGACCTCCTAGCCAAAAAGATAAAGCCACTTCTGGGATTTTTTTTCAAAGAGGCAGTGGTTCCACAATGGGCCATGGGTAGTTGTGGAAATGGAGAGAAGTGTTTGCAGATACATATTTCAGACAGAACGGACAGGGTTTGGTCATAGGTCATGAAGGACATGAGCAGATGCACATTGAGAAAACCCTCCCAGCATCCTAGGTGAACAGAGGTATGATTTTTTGAGACAGTTGAGCTAGATGCAACCCCAGATTTTAGGGTTGGATCTTTATTAATATGTAGTATCTATGAGGTATCAAAGTCCAGAAATCAACTCTCCAGTTCTGTACAGCATTTTGTAGGGAGATCAAATCTGGGATGTCTAAAGTTAAGAATTCAGGCCGTGGTAATGAATTAAATTAGATGTACTTGAACTTATTTTGCCAAGAAAGAGAGGGCAGGAGATAGAGAGAGCCAGAGAGTGAGTGAGCAAGAGAGAGAGAGAGACACAGAGACAGAGACAGAGAGACAGACAGAGAGACACAAAGATACACAAAAAGAGAAAGACAGAGAGAGACAGAGAGATAAAGACACAGAGAAAGACACAGATGGAAAGAGACAGAAAGAAACTGAAAGACAGACAGAGACAGAAAGAGAGAGAGATAGACAGAGAGAGAGACAGACCGACAGGCAGCCAGACAGGCAGAGAAAGAGAGTAAGACAGAAAGCAGACACACACACACAGAGAGACAGAGACAGTTGGAGTGACAGAGAGAAAGAAAGAGAGAGACAGACAGAGGGAAAGAGACAGAGAGAGAAAGAGACAGACAGAGGGAGAGACAAAAACAGACAGAGAGAGAGACAGACAGAGACAGAGACAGAGAGAAACAGACAAGGAGAGAGAGACAGACAGACAGGAAGAGAAAGACAGTAAGACAGAAGACAGACACAGAGAGAGAGAGACAGAGAGACAGAGACAGAGAGACAGACAGGCAAAGAGAGAGAAAAAAACAGACAGACAGGGAGAGAGAGAGACAGACAGGGAGAGAAAGAGAGAGATACTGACAGACAGGCAGAGAAAGAGAATAAGACAGAAGACAGACACAGTGAGAGAGACAGAGAGAGAGACAGAGACAGTGAGACAAAGAAAGAAAGAGAGATACAGACAGACAAAGAGACAGACAGAGAAAGGCGAGACGGACAGAGAGAGACAGAGAGAGAGAAAGAGAGAGAGAGGCAGGCAGAGAAAGAAAGAAAGAAGACAAACACCATGAGAGAGACAGGCAGAGAGAGAGACACACAGAGACAGAGAGACAGAGAGAAAGAAAGAGACAGACAGAGATAAAAACAGAGATGGACAGAGAGAAACAGAGAGACAGGGAGAGAGAGAGACAGACAGGCAGAGAGAGAGAGACAGAAAGGCAAAGAAAGGGAGTAAGAGAGAAGACAGACACAGTGAGAGAGACAGGCAAAGAGAGAGAGAGAAAAATAGACAGGCAGAGAGAGAGAGAGAGACAGAGAAAGAGAGACAGAGAGACAGAGAGAGGAGGAGGAATGACGTGGTCAGGAAATAAATACACATATTTTATAACGCTTTTGATTCCGTAAAGGGTGGCCGGAGTGGGCTTTGAAAACAACAACAACAGCAACAAGAGCAGCAGCAGCAGCAGCAGGAGCAGCAGCAGCATTCGCTTATGGATTTCTAGAAAATAAGATGTTCTGAAGTAAACATCAACCGACTCTCACTACACGTTGAGAGATTCACAAAAGCGCTAGTTAACAACAGGAGAAAACAGCAGCTAACATGTCTTGGGGAAAAGATACGTCTTCCTGAAAATTAGGGATTTCTACTTCACCTGAAAAGAAATACATACCAAAAAAGAAAAACAAGAACAAAACAAAACAAAACAACAAACACGGGCCAAGGCACCATCCCTGGAAATCTTAAGTGAGCAAAGTATTAGTTTTCAGAAAACGTTTCTATTATGGGCAAATACTAAGAACGCCCAGACTAGAGCTGTGACGCCATTCCCATTGTGAAACTATACTGGCTGGAGGGCGGAGAAACTAAAACATCATGTTATAAGGTGATGGAGACCCAGCCAGGGTGAAGCTTTCCTAGGGAGGGAGGCCTGAGGAGGGAAGTGGGGGGAAAACCCCACAACAGCAGGCCCGCCCACTTGCCCACGTGGGTCAAGGGCTATGCCATCGGTCTGAACTCCCTACAGGGAAGTGGGACCGTGCCACCCCCATCTTCAAAAACGGTGGCCACTGAGTGAGGCCTGATGACCACCGTTGCAAATGTCAGCCTGGCAAGAATGAGATTGCCGGTAATGGGTGGGGGAAGGTGAAAGAAGAGGGAGGCACACCAGGGTGGCTCCGGAAGGTTTCCAAGCAGGGTGTTGGGAGGCGGGGGGTGGGGGGTTTGGGGGGAACCCGCCTAACTGACTCACTAAATGAAGGTAAAGGGACGTGGGTAGTGGGGGGAGCCGGGGGGCGACTTGAAAATTAAAGTGACCCCTCCTAAAACCCAAGTAGAGGAGTCTATGCGCATGAAAGAAACCAACACACAAAGAAAACTAAAGCGCTGATAAAAGAACAATAGGGCCCCCCCCAGGGCGGAGGTTCCCTAGGCAACCAGGGAGAGAGGGAGGGACCTCCAGAAGGGAGAGAGAGAAACCCGTTGCCCAGGCTTAGTGAAGTAAGCAAGACCTCCCTCCATATCACCTAGACTTTCAATAACAGTGGCCGCTAGATGATGCCCGAAGACAACCGATGCCTGCAAGTGTCAGTCAGCATGGAAAAGAATGCATTTATTTATTTATTTATTTATTTATTTATTTATTTATTTGTTTGTTTGTTTAGAGACAGAGTCCTACTCACTCTACAGCCCGGGCTGTAGTGCAGTGGCACGATCTCGGCTCACTGCAGTCTCCGCCTCCCAGGTTCAAGTGATTCTCCCACCTCAGCCTCCCGAGTAGCTGGCATTACAGGCGCATACCCCACCATGCCCTACTCAGTTTAGTATTTCTTGTAGAGACGGGGTTTTACCGTGGTGGCAAGGCTGGTCTCGAACTCCCAACCTCAAGTGATCCCCCGCCTCGGCCTCCGGAAGTTCTGGGATGACAGACGTGAGCCACCACGCCCGGCCTTAACCATGTATTTTTGAGTCGAGGAGCTTATCGCGGAAATACGAGAAGTAGGGACGCCACACGTGACAGAGAGAAAAGTCTGAAAATGCCCCTTCCATCCAAGTGGGGACCCGGCCTCGACCTCCCAAAGTCATACACCGAGTGGTGAAGCATAGCAAGGACCGTCTGTCTGGATTCCTCCCGGCCTCTCTAAGCAGGCCCTTCTCACTTTCATGGAAGGGGCAGGGCCCTCTCCATCATGAGGGGTCTGACAGACTGACAGAGAAAGAGACAGACATAGAAAGACAGAGATGGACAGAGAGAGACAGAGAGAAACAGACAGAAAGAGAAAGAGACAGAGACAGAGACATAGAGAAACAGACAGGAAGGGAGAGAGACAGAGAGAGAGACAGACAGACAGAAACAGACGGAGAGGAAACAGAGAGAGAGACAGAGAAAGAGAGAAACAGACAGACACACAGAGACAGACAGAGAGAAAGAGAAAGAGAGAGACAGAGAGAGAGAGAAAGGGAGGGAGAGAGAGACAGACAGACAGGCAGAGAAAGAGAGTAAGACAGAAGACAGACACAGTGAGAGAGACAGGCAGAGAGAAAGAAAGAGACAGAGAGAAAGAGAGAGACAGACAGAGAAAGAGACAGACAGAAAGAGACAGAGATGGACAGAGAGAAACAGAAAGAGAGAGACAGAGATAGAGAAAGAGACAGAAACAGACAGACAGGGAGGGAGAAAGACAGAGACAGAGAGAAACAGACAGAGAGAGAGGGAGAGAGTGAGAGATATATAGAGAGAAAGAGAAAGAGGGGGGAGAGAGAGACAGGCAGGCACAGAAAGAGAGTAAGACAGAAGAGAGACACAGTGAGAGAGACAGGCAGAGGGAGAGAGAGACAGAGACAGAGAGAAAGAAAGAGAGAGACAGACAGAGAAAGAGAGAGACAGAGATGGACAGAGAGAAACAGCAAGAGAGAGAGACAGAGAGAGTGAGAGTGAGAGAGACAGAGAGAGAGAGAAAGACAGGGAGGGAGAGAGACAGACAGAGAGAGAGAGACCGACAGGCAGAGAAGAGAGTAAGACAGAAGATAGGCACAGAGAGAGAGAGAGAGAGGAAAGAAAGAAAGAGAGAGACAGGCCGGGTGTGGTGGCTCATTCCTGTCATCCCAGCACTTTGGGAGGCTGAGGCGGGTGGATCACGAGGTCAGGAGATCGAGACCATACTGGCTAACTCGGTGAAATCCCGTCTTTACTAAAAATACAAAAAATTAGTCGGGCTTGGTGGCGGGCGCCTATAGTCCCAATTACTCGGGAGGCTGAGGCAGGAGAATGGCGTGAACCTGGGAGGTGGAGTTTGCAGTGAGCCGAGATGGTGCCACTGCACTCTAGTGTTGGCAACACAGTGAGACTCCATGTGAAAAAAAAAAGAGAGAGAGAGACAGACAGACAGAGAAAGAGACAGGCAGAGACAGACAGAGAGAAACAGACAGAAAGAGAGACAGAGCGAGAGAGAACAGAAAGGCAGGCAGAGAGAGAGACAGACAGGCAGAGAAAGAGAGCAAGACAGAAGACAGACACAGTGAGAGAGACAGGCAGAGAGAGACAGACAGAGACAGACAGAAAGAGAGACTGACAGAGATGAGACAGAGAGACAGAAACAGACAGAAAGAGAGACTGACAGATAGAGAGTGAGAGAGAGAGGGAGAGAGACAGAAAGGGAGGAAGAGGGACAGACAGAAAGAGAGACAGACGGGTAGAGAAAGACAGTAAGACAAGATAGGCACAGAGAGAGAGAGAGTGAGAGAGACAGACAGAGAGACTCAGAAAAAGAAAGAGAGAGACAGACAGAGAGACTCAGAAAAAGAAAGAGAGAGATAGAAAGACAAAAACAGAGACAGACAGAGACAGACAGAGAGAAACAGAGACAGACAGAGACAGAGAGAAACAGACAGAAAGAGAGAGACAGAGAGAGAGAAACAGACAGGGAGGGAGACAGAGAGAGATAGGCAGAGAAAGAAAGTTGGACAGAAGACAGACACAGTGAGACAGGCAGAGAGAGAGAGAGACAGAGATAGAGAGAAAGAAAGAGACAGAGAAAGAGACAGATAGAGAAAGACAAAGACAGACAGAGAGAGACAGAGAGAAACACAGAAATAGAGAAGGTCCTAGCCGAGTAGTGATATAGTGCCTTTTCTTTCATTTTCTCTTTCTTTTCTGGTTTTCTTTTCTTTTCTTTTCTTTTTTTGTTTTCTTCTCTTCTCTTTTCTTTTCTTTCTTTTCTTTTCTTTCTTTCTTTCTATTTATTTATTTAGAGACCAAATCACACTCTGTCATCCAGGCTGTAGTGCAGTGGCGCCATCCCGGGTCACTGCAACCTCCGCCTGCCAGGTTCAAGTGATTATCCTGCCTCAACCTCCCGAGTAGCTGGGATTACAGGTGCCTGCCCCACCGCGCCCGACTCAGTTTCGTATTTTCAGTACAGAGGGGGTTTCACCATGTTGGCTAGGCTGGTCTTCAACTCCTGACCTCGTGACCCACCCAACTCGGCCTCCCAAAGTGCTGGGATGACAGACGTGAGCCACTACTTTCAGTGTACAGTGCCATTTATTAGAAATCACTCATGGGAACACGCACTTATAGGTCATGTGTAGATATTTTATTTATTTATTTATTTACTTATTTACTTATTTATTTTTTGCACGGGAAGGTGGGGGGACGGAGTTTCGCTCTTGCTGCCCAGGCTAGAGTGCAATGGCATAGGGGACGCAAAGAGTCAACCCATGGCAGAGAGGACACGTCATTCTGAGTGTAAGGGCCGCAGCGAAAGGTTGCAGGGCCGGCACTTTTAAAGGCTTAAATCCCTGCGGCTCAGACCTGTCGTCGCAGCACTTTGGGAGGACCAGGAGGGCAAATCACTTCAGGTCAGGAGTTCAATACCAATGCGGCCAACATGGAGAAACACCATCTCCACTAAAAATAGAAAAATTAGCCGTCTGTCATGGTGCGCGTCTGTAATCCCAGCTACCGAAGAAGAATCACTGGAACCCGGAAAGCAGAGGTTTCAGTGAGCCAAGAGAGCGCCACTGCACCGCAGCCTGGGTGACAGAGTGAGAGAGACTCAGTCCAAAAAAAAGAAACGAAGAAAAAAAGAAAGAACAGGCCCAAATACTACATTGTCGCTGAATGTTCCCCCAAAAGGCCGGAAACCCCCGACTCAGGTCAAGGAGGTGGTGTTTCGTTTCACTTCTCTCTCTCTCTCTTTCCTTCTCTCCCTCTCTCTCTCTTTCTCCTCTAACTTTCATTTCTTGTTCAAGCATACACGTGCAAGATTGTTACGTAGGTAAACTTCTGATATGAAGTTCAGTGTGCAGATGATTTCATCACCCAGACACTGAGCGCAGTACTCGACAGTTTTCATGTTTCATTTTGTTTTGGTTTCTCCTGAAGCTGTCTCTCTGTCCACCCGTCCTCCCTCAAGTAGGCTCCCGCGTCCCTCGTGTCCCTCGTTCTGCCCACGCAGAACTTTCATCTATAAGTTCCCACTTATGGATGAGAACACGCGGTATTTAACTGATTGTTGCTTTCATCTTCGGTGGTGGCGGTGAAAGAGGCATGACACTAAATCGACCCTTAGGACGTTCCCCTCTGTCCCCACCCCACACCCCCTCCCCCTACACACCCTCATTCCTGCACACACTCCTCAAAAGCAGGAAAGGAAGAAAGACAGAAATTAAAGTAAGAGGTCAGCCTCCAAGGTGGTGGAGGGAGGGGATCTCAAAGGGTGAGCAAGCGATGGGGGTCAGGGGATATCTTGGCTGAGCTTGCAACAATGGGAGAAAGAGTTTCCAGCCCCACCACATCCCGTAATCCTCAGCCGTAGCCAGCCTCTGGGTGGGGTTTTGCCTGTAAAACTTCTGAATGGAGAGAAACCCCAGGCAATGGAAGGCATCAGCTCCAAGTCCAGGAAGTCAATAGGGCTTTGTGCATTTGAATGGGGCTTTAGAAGGCGGTGCTGCAGCTTCCAAAGCATTGCACCTCGCCTTGCCTCACCTCGCCCAGAGTGAGACTCCATCTCAAAATCAATCAATCAATCAACCAATAATAAAAAAATCATCAATGAAAGAAAGAAAGAAAGAAAGAAAAGAAAGAAAGAAAGAAAGAAAGAAAGAAAGAAAGAAAGAAAGAAAGAAAGAAAAGAAAGAAAGAAAGAAAGAAAGAAAGAAAGAAAGAAAGAAAGAAAGAAAGAAAGAAAAAAGAAAGAAAGAATCAGTACAGTGGTCATGGTCGTGAATCATTCCCCGGAGTCCAGGCGCAGTGGCTCACGCCTGTCACGCCAGCACTTTGAGGCACTGGGTCAGGAGGGTTGCAACAAAATGATGAGACCCTGTCTGTGGAAAAACATTGAAAAATGAAGGCCAGGCTCGGTGGCTCATGCCTGCCATCCCAGCACTTCGGGAGGCTGGGGAGGGCGGATCACCTGAGGTCGGGAGTTCAAGACCAGCCTGACCAACATGGAGAAGCCCCGTCTGCACTAAAAATACAAAATCAGCCAGACGTGGTGGCGCATGCCTGCAGTCCCAGCTGCTGGGGAGGCTGACGCAGGAGAATTGCTTGAACCCAGGAGGCAGAGGTTGTGGTGGGCCAAGATCAAGCCATTGCACTCCAGTCTGGGCAACCAGAGAGAAACTCTGTCTCGGGAAATAAAATAAATAAATAAATAAAAATTATCTAGGCACAGTGGCGCATGCCTGTGGTCCCAGGTACTCTACTCTGGAGGCTGAGGTGGAAGGATCACTTGAGTCCAGGAGCATCCATGCTGCAGTGAGTGAGTTATGATGGCACCACTGCCAGGGTGACAGAGTTAGACGCTGCCTCTAAATCAGTCAATGAATCAATCAGATCACTGGAAGGCGCTGTCTGTGTCTTACTTTCAAAGGGTGTCTCTTTAGGCCAAGCAGGCATGGTGCCTCATGCCAGTAATCCCGGCACTTTGGAAGGCTGAGGCAGGAGGAAAGAAGAAAGGGAGGAAGGGAGGAAAGAAGAAAAGCAGGAGGGCAGTCAGGCAGGAAAGGAAGGAAGGAAGGAAGGAAGAAAGAAAGAAAGAAAGAAAGAGAGGGAGAGAGGGAGGGAGGGAGGGAAGGAGAAGAAGAGAGAAGAAAAGAGAAGAAAAAGAAAAGAAAAGAAAACGGGGAGGGGCATATCTCCTTGACTGGTGACTGCCCAGGATACAGCTGACTGAAGCCTCGACCTGTGGGGCCTCAAGTGTTCTTCTCCTTACCTCAGCCTCCCGAGTAGCTGAGACTACATGCAGGTATTACCACGCAAAACTAATCTTATAATAATATTATAATTATTATTGAGACAGAGTCTCGCTCAGTCTCAATAATTGCCATGGCAGGATGTCAGCTCACTGCAACTTCGGCCTCCCTAATTCAAGCAACTCGCCTGCCTCAGTCTCCTGAGTAGTTGTGATTACAAGTCTATGCCACCAGAACTGGTAATTGTTCTATTTTTCATAGAGATGGGGTTTCACTATGTTGGCCAGCCTGGTCTTGAATTCCTGGCCTCAAGTGATCAACCCACCTTGGCCTCCCAAAGTGCTGGAATGACAGGCGTGAGCCACTGTGCCCAGCCCAGATGATCTTTTTTATAAATTGTAGAGAAGGAGTTTTGTCAACCGCCGGGTGGAGTGTGGGGTGGGTTTTACTCAGACTGCGTACTGTGAAAACAGTAAATTAGTGTGGTTTGTGAGCTAGATGTGGAAATTGTGTGTGTGTGTGAGAGAGAGAGAGAGACCAATCCCACCATGAGGACGCGGAAATGGTGTTTGATTTGGGTACCTGCCTATTCACCTGTCTGTGTGTAGATGACTGAAGACTCCACAAATGAAGGTCAGCAGTATCTATTGAGCTGTTTCTCCCTCTCATGCCTCTCATGTGTGTGGTGGAGAAAGGAAAGAAAAGAGGTTCTGATGGGAAGTTGTCTTCATGCCTGAGGAAGCTGAAGGCAGGCTGACAGGACGGAGGACATCCTATGTGACATTTCCATACCTGGACACCCTTTACAATGCTGGGGCTGCCAGTCCACCCTGTATGTCAACATATCCCCAAGAACAGCATGGTACGGGGTGGTCCAGTCTCAT
This sequence comes from Pongo abelii, assembly GCF_028885655.2. Classification (NCBI taxonomy): domain Eukaryota; kingdom Metazoa; phylum Chordata; class Mammalia; order Primates; family Hominidae; genus Pongo; species Pongo abelii. The sequence continues at coordinate 6,732,838 of NC_072000.2, read as the reverse complement.
CCCATCCGGCCCACCCAGGGAATCTGGTGGAAGTCTTCACTGGAGGATTCGACACCATGGAATACTATGCAGTCATAAAAAATGATGAGTTAATGTCATTTGTAGAGACATGGATGAAACTGGAAACCATCATTCTCAGCAAACTATCGCAAGGACAAAAAACCAAACACCGCATGTTTTCACTCATAGGTGGGAATTGAACAATGAGAACACATGGACACAGGAAGGGGAACATCACACACCAGGGACTGTTGTGAGGTGGGGGAAGGGGGGAAGGACAGCATTAGGAGATATACCTAATTCTAAATGACGAGTTAATGGGTGCAGCACAACAACATGGCACACGTATACATATGTAAAAAACCTGTACGTTGTGCACATGTACCCTAAAACTTAAAGTATAATAATAATAAAATTTTAAAATAAGAAAAAAGAAAGCGTCATCGCAGTTCCCTTGGGGTCACCAGGCAACGGCCCGCCAGGGGAGGGTGGTGGGACATGAACGGGGGCGGGGCATCAGCCTCAGAGCTCCCTGGAAGGTGGCAGGCAGCCGGTGGGGGACGCTGAGCCAGAGACGTCTGGCAGGATATAGATCTGGAAGGTGCATCAGTCCTCTCCCATACCTCTCCCACGGAAAATCCCACAGCGGCGGTGGGAGCCTTGGCTGGGGGAGAAGCAGGGACAAGGGGGAGAGGGAAGGAGGTCCCCGGGAGGATTTAGCACAGAAAACCCACCCAGGCAAGCTCCCTCCCTCCTATCGGTTCCAAGGTACACCCTGGGAGGCGGCAAGAGAAACGTTCACCCCATATTTTTGTCTTTCTCTTTTTTTTTTTTTTTGTCTTTTCCATTTTACAAGAGATGCTCATTTCAACAACCAGGTGGTGGATGTGATGGGAGAAGTGTCAAGGCCAGGAGACCAACCTGATCAACTGAGCAACACAAGTAGGAGAGCCCAGCTGAAAAAAATGAAAAAAAAGGGGGAGGAGGGGGAAAGAAAAGAAAAGAAAAAAGAAAAACAATCACCAAGAAAGTTAAAATTCTCTAATGGTGTAGGCACAAAAAAGAGTGATTTCACGTCTTTTCCCACAACATGGATAGAGCTGGAAGCAAGTATGTACCCAGTGAACTGCCTTCTGCTTAAAAGTGGGAGGTAAACAGTGAGTACGCACAAGGTCATCAAGATGGAAATAAAAGACACTCCAAAAGGGAGGAGGAGAACAACAGGGGGATGAGGGATGAATAAATCGCCCGTCAGAGACAACGTTTGCCACGTGGGTATCGGATACACTGGAGGTCCACTTCTACATCCGGAGGCAGTAGTATGCTGATCTAACAAACAAGCAGGTACACCCCCTAAGTCTGTAAAATACCAAAACAACGACGACAGCATCAGCAGCAGCAGCAGCAACAGCAACAACAGAACAGAAGCTGGAACACAAAACTACCACCACCACCACCACAATCACCAGTTGGGGGTTGGGGGAGGGTGGCCGCGCTCCAAGCCCTCAGGCTCAGTCCCCTCGGGTTTAAAAAAGAAAACGGCAGACTCATTCCTGCCTGTAGGCAGGAAAAATCCAATCAATGTTCTCCATTGCTAGAAAGGGAAGTAGAATAAGGAGAAGGGCTTATTGATCTTGTGATCGATCGTGGCCATACATGTAGGAAAAAATTAAATACAGACAGCAACACTTTCTACACTGTTCAAAAGCATCGTAGATCAGACGCACCACACTCCATGGGGCTTGTGCCACTAGAAAGAAAAGACAGGTCGGGCGCGGTGGCTCATTCCTGTCATCCCAGCACTTTGGGAGGCTGAGGCAGGTGGATCACGAGGTCAGGAGATCGAGACCATCCTGGCTAACACGGTGAAACCCCATCTCTACTAAAAATACAGAAAATTAGCTGGGCCTGGTGTGGGCGTCTGTAGTCCCAGCTACTCGGGAGGCTGAGGCAGGAGGATGGTATGAACCCGGGAAGCACAACTTGCAGTGAGCCGAGATAGAGCCACTACACTCTGGCCTGGGCTAAAGAGCGAGACTCCATCTCAAAAAAAAATATATATATATCCAAGCATAGTGCTGCATGCCTGTAGTCCCAGCTACTCAGGAGGCTGTGGTAGAACAATCACTTCACCCAGCAGTTTGAGGCTGCAGTGAGCTATGATCATACCACTGCACTCTGGCCTGGGTGACAGAGAGAAACCCCTTCTCAAAACAAAGAACAACCAAAAACTTTCAAGAATACTCAGAGATAGTGTAGGTTTGGTTCCAGACAACCACAATAAGGCAAATGTTACAATCAAATTAGTCACATAAACTTTTTGTTTCCCAGTACTTATAAAAGTTGTGCTTAAACTGTGTTGTAGTCTAATGAGTATTTAATAATTATTAATTAATTAATTAGTAATCACATTATGTCTAAAAATCCATGTACATACCTTAACTTAAAATATCTCATTGCTGAAAAATACTAATGAATATCTGAACCTTACCAAGTCATAATCTTTTTGCTGGTGAGTGAAGGGGCAGCCTGCTCCTCCACACTTGTGGGTATTTCTAGTCAAGTGGGACGAGAGACTGAGAAAATAATTAAGACACAGAGACAAAGTATAGAGAAGCACTAGTAAGCCCAGGGGACCAGCACTCAGCATACCAAGGACCTGCACAGGCACCGGCCTCTGAGTTCCCTCAGTTTTTATTGCTTATTATTTTCATTATTTGAGCGAAAAGGAATGTAGTAGGAGAGCAGGGTGATAATAAGGAGAAGTTTTTATTGCTTATTATTTTCATTATTTCAGCAAAAAGGAATGTAGTAGGAGAGCAGGGTGATAATAAGGAGAAGGTCAGCAAAAAACATGTGAGCAAAATAATCTATGTCAATTAAGTTCAAGGGAAGGTACTATGACTGGACGTGCACGTAAGCCAGATTTATGTTTCTCTCCACCCAAACATCTCAGTGGAGTAAAGAATAACAAAGCACATTACTGCAAACATGTCTGCCCTCCCATCATAGGGCGGATTTTCTCCTATCTCAGAATTGAATAAATGTACAATCGGGTTTTATACTGAGACATTCAGTTCCCAGGGGCAACCAGGAGACAGTGGCCTTCCTCTATCTCAACTGCAAGAGGCTTTCCTCTTTTACTAATCCACCTCAGCACAGACCCTTAACGGGTGTCGGGCTGCGGGACAGTCACGTCTTTCTCATCCCATGAGGTCATATTTCAGACTTTCACATGGGGAGAAACCTTGGACAATATCCCGCTTTCAAGGGCAGAGGTTCCTGCGGCTTTCTGCAGTGCATTTTGCCCCTCGTTTATTAAGATTAGAGAATGGCGATGACTTTTACCAAGTATACTGCTTGTAAACATTTTGTTAACAAGGCACGTCCTGCACAGCCCTAGATCCCTTAAACCTTGATTTCATACAACGCATGCTTTTGTGAGCTCCAGGTTGGGTCTGAGTGGCTGGGGCAAAGTGGCTGGGGCAAAGCGGCTGGGGCAAAGCTACAAATTAACAACATTTCACCAAAGCAATTGTTTAAAGTACAAGTCTTTTTCAAAATGGAGTCTCTTATGTCTTTTCTTTCTATATAGACACAGTAACAGTCTGATCTCTCTTTCTTTTCTCTACAGTGAGGGTCTTGCCTCTATGTTGATGGCTGCTGACTGATCAGTATGGGGGATGCTGAAGTTTGGGTACCTGTGTCAATTTCTTAAAACAATGAAGTTTGTTCCTTTCACAAAAGATTTCCCTATAGCATGTGATGCTGTTTGATAACATTTTTTCCACAGTAGAACTTCCTTCAAAATTGGAGTAAACCCTCTCAAACCCTGCTGCTGCTTTATCCACTAGGTTTATGGAATATTCTAAATCCTTTGTTATTATTTCAACAATGTTCATAGCATCTCCACCTGGAGTAGATTCCATCTCAAGAAAATATTTTCTTTGCTCATCCATAACAAGCAACTCGCCACTTGTTCAAGTTTCATTATGAGTTTACAGCAATTTAATCTCATCTTAAGGCCCTAATTCTAATTCTGATTGTCGTGCAATTTCTACCACATCTGTAGGGACTTCTTCCACTGACATCCTGAGCCCTCAAAGTCATCCATGAGGGCTGGAATCAACTTCTTCAAAACTCCTTTTAATGTTGATATTTCAACCTCCTCCCATCAAACACAAATGTCCTTAATGGCATTTGCTATTAAGGACATTTGTGATTCACAGGAGGAGTTTGAAATATCATGAAGGGATTAATGGTGAAACCTTTCCAAAAGGTTTTCAATTCAGTTTATCCAGACTCATCAAAGAAATTACTATCTATGACAGCTATACCTTTACAAAATGCATTTATTATTTAATAAAAACACTTGAAAGTCAAAACCACTCTTTGATCCACAGGCTGAAGGATAGATATTGTATTAGCAGCCATGAACATAACATTAATTTCCAAGTACATCTCCATCTAAGCTTCTGGGTAGCAAGGAGAATTATTAATAAGCAGCAATCTTTTTTCCTTTTTTCTTTTCTTTCCTTTTTTTTCTCCTTTATATAGTTTCCCTCTTGTTGCCCAGGATGGAGGGCAGTGGCGTGGTCTTGGCTCACTGCAACTTCCGCCTCCAGGGTCCAAGCCATTCTTCTGTGTCAGCCTCCCAAGTAGCTGAAATTACAAGTACCACCACCATGCCCAGCTAATTTTTTTGTATTTTTATTAGACATGGGGTTTCATAAATTTCGCCAGGCTGGTCTCCAACTTCTGACCTCAGGCGATCCAACCACCTCGGCCTCCCAAAGTGCAGGGATTATAGGTGTTAGCCACTGCACCAGGCCAAGCAGCAATCCCTTTAAAGGACTCGTGTTTTTTTTTTTTTTTTCTGAGCAGTAGGTCTCAATAGTGGGATTAAAATATTCAGTAAACCATACTGTTAACAGTTATGTTGTCACTCAGACTGTGATATTCCATTTCTAGAGCACAGAAAGAATAGATTTTGAATAATTCTTAAGAGCCCTGAGATTTTCAGAGTGGTCAATGAGCATTGGTTGTAACTTAAAGCCACCAACTGCAGTGGTCCTCAAAGACAGTCAGCCCATCCTTTGAAGTTTTGAAGCCATGTGTTGACGTCTCTCTAGCGATGAAAATTTTACATCTTCAGTAAGCTTAATCATTTCTAGCTTTTTACTTAAAGTGAGAGACGTGCAATTCTTCCTTCCATTTGAGCTCTTTGAGGCCACTGTGGTTACTAATTAACACCCCCAGTGGGTGTCATCCTCATCCCTCCTCAATCGAGTTCACCCACATCTCTGCGTGGGGAACGGGACTTTCTGCACCACACACGCCCTGCATGCCTGGGGCTCTCCCACAGGGGGCTTTTGTGAGCCAGGTAGCAAGGGCCGTCCCCCCGCTCCAGCCCAGCCAGGCAGTGCAGGCAGAAGGAATCTCTCAACCTGCCATTGCACGTGGGAATTTTTGTGTTCACTGCCCTGGCTCCTCTGGAAGTAGGACTGTCTCACCCTCAGACACCTCGGTGGCCTCCACACCCCAACAAATGCCAGGAGGACGAGGATCCCAGCACGGCAGCCTGCTGGGCGTGTGCTCAGTGGGACAGCTTGGGCCCCCTCAAGCTGAGTCACAGGGGCAAGGTGTGTTTGCACCACCCACGTCCCACCGGAGTCCGCGGTGGGTCTGGAGCCCCAGGTCGCCAGGGCGGGGTGGGAAACCAAAGATGGGGCACCTCCACCTCCGAAGCTAGCGACCCCGGACTCCTCCGCATCAAGCACAGATGCAAGCCATCCAGGCACCTCTCAACCGCTCCGGGAGCCGGGGCACTCTTCTACACTCACCTCCAGCTTGTTAGATAAGCTCCTGTCAACCCCAGAGTTTCAGCAAAAGGCACAACCTTTCCTAGGCCCGGCGCCACTGGGGAAGCTGAAGGAAGTGGAAGAGCCCATTCCGCTGGAACCACTCCTCAGCCAGGAAGAACACCGGGCTCTGCTGGAGAAGCTTTAGGAAGCGGGGTGGGGGCGGGGTGGGGGCAGGGCGGCCGCCTCTCTTTCGTGGTGAACCTCTGACTCGGTATGGAGAGGCGTGTCTTCCCTTCCAGCTGACCTGCCTAGGATCGCTGAGTTCCAGGTCCCATGAGAGACTCCACTAAGAGGAGGGCTGTCATTCTTTCTTGAGCATCCTGGGGATCCCAGGGCCCGTCCAGGTACCGGGAGATGGAGTGTCTACTGCTCATGCGCGGGTGAGCAGGCAGCAGCCTACGTTTTCTAACCAGCTCAGGCAGAGCTCTCATCCCTTCCCTCTTGTGCACCCGCCGCGTTCTTCAGTGGGGCGGTCGGAGACCTCCATCCCGGGAAACACTGGCCTGGGCAGGTGCCAAGCCTACTCTTCTTTCCGCGTCTCGCCACCTCTGTCTCCCTGCCCCACCGTCACTCGCCTACCCTTGCCCAGCCAGCTTCCTCGGCTTCACCGTGGAGTGCCTGATAGCTAAATGCAGACCCGAGACCCCACGCAAACTGGGGTTCTGCCCTTTATACGCGGGAGGGAACTCAGGCAGATATGGGGAGAGGAACGGAGACAGAGAGGGAAGGAGCGATGGAGGGAGAAAAGAACGGATGGACCCAGGGACCTTGGAAGTTTTGGAAGGATAGGAGGGAGAGAGGGAAGGAGGGAGGGAGGGAGGAAGGGAGGAACTGAGGGAGGGACGGAGGGAAAGAGGGAGGGAGGGTGGGAGCAAGAAACAAAGGGGGGAAGGCAGAGAGAAAAGCGGTCTTCTTCCTCCAGGACCAGCAGGATCTTGCACTCCGGGAAGATGTTGGGTGCCCAGGGCAGGCTAAGTGCTCGGCCCACAGCCGCGTCGGCCTGCAGGGCTCTCACCGGCCCTCTGGATCGCCAGCCTGGGTTACTTCATCTGGGAGCGATTCAGACGAATTTCGTCTCCAAAGGAATAAGCGAATTACCCAGGGAGCAATGAGCCGAGATTCGGGTGATTGTCCATTTTTCATCCACATGGTTCACAGATGAGATAGCCCCACGTTGAGCCTGCAACGGAGCGCGAGGTGGATAGTCCCGCCCACACAGGAGTCACACTCAGGCCGACTGAAGCATGGTTTCGGGTTCCACGTTCCTTTGTCTTCTGCAAGGGGACCTTTTGCTCATGTGTCTCTAGCCCCCGAAAGCGTGACCATTTTGACTGTTTGTTTCCCGAGCTCTGTGGGGACACAGAAACCTCCAGAGAATAGTGGAAAAGCAGCATTGTGTTTTCGCTCTCCTTTCCAGTTTCCTCTTTGGAAACAGGTCATAGTGGAGACTCCCCATTTCTTACGAAACAGGAAACCATCGTCAGGCCGTGATGCACCGGGCGTTTCTTTTCTCTGTAGTTTCGCTCTCGTTTTCTACATGAAAATGAACGAGATTCGTAAGGAATCAGAAAAGAATTTGTGGTACACAAGTCTTGACTACTGTTGCATTCCATTTTGAAATCACTTTGCGCTAAAACAACAGTTTTCCAAGATTTAAAGAAAAATAGATTTTATAAAAGGGATTCTTTTATTCACTCAATACATAATTTAAGTTACTGAGAGTAACAAGTGATATTTTTTCCACTATAATTTGCTCTGATGAAAGAAATAATTCTTTTAACTCCTCACAAATGCTTCATTTTGAGGACTAAAGGAATTCTCAGTAGGCATTCTTTCTTCTTGATCTCAGTTATTTGTCTCTAAAATATGTCAAGTTAGCTTTTAAAGATTCAGGGAGGGGCAGTTTCATGATTTTTTTCACTCAGAAAATTTTGAGGTGGCTCCTCTGGCTTCATCGCTTCACTGTGATCTTTTTCTTCCTCTTCTTTGCTATCTTCTTCCATTTTTTCATCCTCCTCACTGTCTAGAGGCTGAAGATTAAGCTGATTACCCACAAATACATAAGTGGTAATTCTCTGTTTAACTATTTCTTTTCCTTTTGGGTGGAGCCCTTTGAGGAATCCCCTTGGCCTGCATCTCATCATTTATGAAATTTCTAAGTGTGGGTCGAATGTAAATACAAGCCAAGTCCTATAGATTCCTGACAGTGATTCCTTACAGATTTGTAGTGGTGAGTGTTAGATTTAATTTTATATAAGGGTTAAATAATAGTTAAGCTTATGTAACCTGATCTGAATTTGCATTTCCTCTATGAAAACTTCATTTATCTAATAAGGAAATCAAATGATTGTAGACCTATTTACCTTACTTTTGTTGCAATCACTGTTGCTGTGTTGCTGTATATATATTCTGGGCAATATATGAGTGGAATAACAATACAAAATATTGAATAATTTAGATTTTAAAAGTCCCAAAAACTTCATGAAATTTTACAGCACTGCTACTTTTGCTTTTGAATCTCTTTCCAAAAGACATGAGTAAAATATTGACTTCTCTCACACAGATTTTAAGAGCAAAGCAAGTGAATTATTAAAATAGGAAGTATGTACTTAATGCAGCTTTTTATATGGACCCTTTACAATTTCAGTATTTTTAAAAATGAGGTTATCTTAACTCTCTAGAATTTTTTTTATTTTTATTATACTCTAAGTTTTAGCGTACATGTGCACAATGTGCAGGTTAGTTACATATGTATACATTTGTCATGCTGGTGTGCTGTACTCATTAACTCGTCATTTACAAGTAGGTAAATCTTCTAAAGTTATCCCTCCACCCTCCGCCCACCCTACGACAGTCCCCAGAGTGTGATGTTCACCTTCCTGTGTCCCTGTGTTCTCATTGTTCAGTTCCCACTTATGAGTGAGAACATGTGGTGTTTGGATTTTTGTCCTTGCGATAGCTAACTGAGAATGATGATTTCCAATTTCATCCATGTCCCTACAAAGGACATGAACTCATCATTTTTTATGACTGCATTGTATTCCATGGTGTATATGTGCCACATTTGCTTAATCCAGTATATGATTGTTGGACATTTGGGTTGGTTCCAAGTCTTTGCTATTGCGAATAGTGCCACAATAAACATACGTGTGCATGGGTCTTTATAGCAGCATGATTTATAGTCCTTTGGGTATATACCCAGTAATGGGATGGCTGGGTCAAATGGTATTTCTAGTTCTAGATCCCTGACGAATCGCCACACTGACTTCCACAATGGTTGAACTAGTTTACAGTCCCACCAACAGTGTGAAAGTGTTCCTATTTCTCCACATCCTCTCCAGCACCTGTTGTTTCCTGACTTTTTAATGATCGCCATTCTAACTGGTGTGAGATGGTATCTCATTGTGTTTTTGATTTGCATTTCTCTGATGGCCAGTGATGGTGAGCATTTTTTCTTGTGTTTTTTGGCTGCATGAATGTCTTCTTTTGAGAAGTATCTGTTCATGTCTTTCACCCACTTTTTGATGGGATTGTTTGTTTTTTTCTTGTAAATTTGTTTGAGTTCATTGTAGATTCTGGATATTAGCCCTTTGTCAGATGAGTAGGTTGCGAAAATTTTCTCCCATTTTGTAGGTTGCTTGCTCACTCTGATGGTAGTTTCTTTTTCTGTGAAGAAGCTCTTTAGTTTAATTAGATCCCATTTGTCAATTTTGGCTTTTGTTGCCATTGCTTTTGGTGTTTTAGACATGAAGTCCTTGCTCATGCCTGTGTCCTGAATGGTAATGCCTAGGTTTTCTTCTAGGGTTTTTATGGTTTTAGGTCTAAAGTTTAAGTCTTTAATCCATCTTGAATTATTTTTTTGTATAAGGTGTAATGAAGGGATCCAGATTCAGCTTTCTACATGTGGTTAGCCAGTTTTCTCAGAACCATTTATTAAATAGGGAATCCTTTCCCCATTGCTTGTTTTTCTCAGGTTTGTCAAAGATCAGATGGTTGTAGATATGCGGTGTTATTTCTGAGGTCTCTGTTCTGTTCCATTGATCTGCATCTCTGTTTTGGTACCAGTACCATGCTGTTTTGGTTACTGTAGGCTTGTAGTATGGTTTGAAGTCAGTTAGCGTGATGCCTCCAGCTTTGTTCTTTTGGCTTAGGATTGACTTGGCAATGTGGGCTCTTTTTTGGTTCCATATGAACTGTAAACTAGATTTTCCAATTCCGTGAAGAAAGTCATTGTTAGCTTGATGGTGATGGCATTGAATCTATAAATTACCTTGGGCAGTATGGCAATTTTCACGATATTTATTCTTCCTAACCATGAGCTTGGAATGTTCTTCCATTTGTTTGTATCCTCTTTTATTTCATTGAGCTGTGGTTTATAGTTCTCCTTGAAGAGGTCCATCACATCCCTTGTAAGTTGGATTCCTAGGTATTTTATTCTCTTTGAAGCAATTGTGAATGGGAGTTCACTCATGATTTGGCTCTCTGTTTGTCTTTTATTGGTGTATAAGAATGCTTGTGATTTTTGTACATTGATTTTGTATCCTGAGACTTTGCTGAAGTTGCTTAACAGCTTAAGGAGATTTTGGAATGAGAAAGTGGGGTTTTCTAGATATACAATCGTGTCATCTGCAAACAGGGACAGTTTGACTTCCTCTTTTCCTAATTGAATACCCTTTATTTCCTTCTCCTGCCTCATTGCCCTGGCCAGAACTTCCAACACTATGTTGAATAGGAGTGGTGAGAGAGGGCATCCCTGTCTTCTGTTAGTTTTCAAAGGGAATGCTTCCAGTTTTTGCCCATTCAGTATGATATTGGCTGTGGGTTTGTCATTGATAGCTCTTATTATTTTGAGATATACCCCATCAATACCTAATTTATTGAGAGTTTTTATCATGGAGGGTTGTTGAATTTTGTCAAAGGCCTTTTCTGCATCTATTGAGATAATCATGTGGTTTTTGTCTTTCGTTGTGTTTATAAGCTGGATTACATTTATTCATTTGTGTATATTGAACCAGGCTTGCATCCCAGGGATGAAGCCAACTTGATCATGGTGGATAAGCTTTTTGATGTGCTGCTATATTTGGTTTGCCAGTATTATATTGAGGAGTTTTGCATAAATATTCATCAAGGATATTGGTCTAAAATTCTCTTTTTTGGTTGTGTCTCTGCCCAGCTTTGGTATCACGATGATGCAGGCCTCATAAAATGAGTTTGGTAGGATTCCCTCTTTTTCTATTGATTGGAATAGTTTCAGAAGGAATGGTACCAGTTCCTCCTTGTACCTCTGGTAGAATTCGGCTGTGAATCCATCTGGTCCTGGACTCTTTCTGGTTGGTAAGCTATTGATTTTTCCTCAATTTCAGAGCCTATTATGGGTCTATTCAGAGATTCAACTTCTTCCTGGTTTAGTCTTGGGAGGGTGTATGTGTCGAGGAATTTATCCATTTCTAATAGATTTTCTAGTTTATTTGCATAGAGGTGTTTGTAGTATTCTCTGATGGTAGTTTGTATTTCTGTGGGATCGGAGATGATAACCCCTTTATCATTTTTTATTACGCCTTTTTGATTCTTCTCTATTTTCTTCTTTATTAGTCTTGCTAGCGGTCTATCAATTTTATTGATGTTTTCAAAAAACCAGCTCCTGGATTCATTGATTTTTTGAAGGATTTTTGTTTCTCTATTTCCTTCAGTTCTGCTCTGATTTTACTTATTTCTTGCCTTCCGCTAGCTTTTGAATGTGTTTGCTCTTGCTTTTCTAGTTCTTTTAATCTTGATGTTAGGGTGTCAATTTTGGATCTTTTCTGCTTTCTCCTGTGGGCATTTAGTGCTATAAATTTCCCTATACACTGCTTTGAATGTGTCCCAGAGATTCTGGTATGTTGTGTCTTTGTTTTCGTTGGTTTCAAAGAACATCTTCATTTCTGCCTTCATTTTATTATGTACCCAGTAGTCATTCAGGAGCAGGTTGTTCAGTTTCCATGTAGTTGAGTGGTTTTGAGTGAGTTTCTTAATCCTGAGTTCTAGTTTAATTGCACTGTGGTCTGAGAGACCGGTTGTTATGATTTCTCTTTTTTACATTTGCTGAGGAGAGCTTTACTTCCAACTATGTGGTCAATTTTAGAATATGTGTGGTGTGGTGCTGAAAATAATGTATATTCTGTTGATTTGGGGTGGAGAGTTCTGTAGATGTCTATTAGGTCCGCTTGGTGCAGAGCTGAGTTCAATTCCTAGGTATCCTTGTTGACTTTCTGTCTCGTTGATCTGTCTAATGTTGACAGTGGAGTGTTAAAGTCTCCCATTATTATTGTGTGGGAGTCTAAGTCTCTTTGTAAGTAAATCAGGACTTGCTTTATGAATCTGAGTGCTCCTGTATTGGGTGCATATATATTTAGGATAGTTAGCTCTTCTTTTTTAATTGATCCCTTTACCATTATGTAATGAGCTTCTTTGTCTCTTTTGATCTTTGTTGTTTTAAAGTCTGTTTTATCAGAGAGTAGGATTGCAACCCCTGCCTTTTCTTGTTTTCCATCTGCTTGGTAGATCTTCCTCCATCCTTTTATTTTGAGCTTATGTGTGTCTCTGCACGTGACATAGGTTTCCTGAATACAACACCCTGATGGGTCATCACTCTTTATCCAATTTGCCAGTCTCTGTCTTTTAATTGGAGCATTTAGTCCATTTACATTGAAAGTTATATGGTTATGTGTGAATTTGTTCTTGTCATTATGATGTTAGCTGGTTATTTTGCTCGTTAGTTGATGCAGTTTCTTCCTAGCCTCGATGGTCTTTACAATTTGGCATGATTTTGCAGTTGCTGGTACTGGTTGTTCCTTTCCATGTTTAGTGCTTCGTTCAGGAGCTCTTTTAGGGCAGGTCTGGTGGTGACAAAAATCCCTCAGCATTTACTTCTCTGTAATGTATTTTATTTCTCCTTCACTTACGAAGCTTAGTTTGGCTGGATATGACATTCTGGGTTGAAAATTCTTTTCTTTAAGAATGAGGAATATTGGCCCCCACTCTCTTCTGGCTTGTGGAGTTTATGCTGACAGATCTGCTGTTAGTCTGATGGACTTCCCTTTGTGCATAACCCGACCTTTCTCTCTGGCTGCCCTTAACATTTTTTCCTTCATTTCATCTTTGGTGCATCTGAAAATTATGTGTCTTGGAGTTGCTCTTCTCGAGGAGTATCTTTGCAGTGTTATCTGTATTTCCTGAATCTGAATGTTGGCCTGCCTTGATAGATTGGGGAAGTTCTCTTGGATAATATCCTGCAGAGTGTTTTCCAACTTGGTTCCATTCTCCCCGTCACTTTCAGGTACACCAATCAGATGTAGATTTGGTCTTTCCACATAGTCCCATATTTCTTGGAGGGTTTGTTTGTTTCTTTTTATTATTTTTTCTCTAAACTTCCATTCTCGCTTCATTTCATTCATTTCATCTTCCATCACTGATACCCTTTCTTCCAGTTGATTGCATCGGCTCCTGGGACTTCTGCATTCTTCACCTAGTTCTTGAGCCTTGAATTTCAGCTCCATCAGCTCCTTTAAGCACTTCTCTGTATTGTTTATTCTAGTTATACATTCGTCTAAATTTTTTTCAAAGTTTTTTAACTTATTTGCCTTTGGTTTGAATTTCGTCCTGTAGCTCGGAGTAGTTTGATCATATGAAGACTTCTTCTCTCAACTCATCAAAATCATTCTCTGTCCAGCTTTTTTCCATTGCTGGTGAGGAACTGTGTTCCTCTGGAGGAGGAGAGGCACTCTGCTTTTTAGAATTTTCAGTTTTTCTGCTCTGTTTTTTCCCCATCTTTTTGGTTTTATCTACTTTTGGTCTTTGATGATGGTGATGTACAGATGGGTTTTTGGTGTGGATGTCCTTTATGTTTGTTAGTTTTCCTTCTGTCAGACGGGACCCTCAGCTGCAGGTCTGTTGGAGTTTGCTAGAGGTCCACTCCAGACTCTGTTTGCCTTTATAACAGCAACAGTGGCTGCAGAACAGCGGATTTTCATGAACCGCGAATGCTGCTGTCTGATCGTTCCTCTGGAAGTTTTGCCTCAGAGGAGTAGCCGGCCGTGTGAGGTGTCAGTCTGCACCTACTGTGGGGTGCCTCACACTTAGGCTGCTTGGAGTTCAGGGATCAGAGACCCACTTAAGGAGGCAGTCTGCCTGTTCTCAGATCTCCATCTGCATGCTGGGAGAACCATTGCTCTCTTCAAAGCTGTCAGACAGGGATATTTAAGTCTGCAGAGGTTACTGCTGTCTTTTTGTTTGTCTGTGCCCTGCCCCCAGAGGTGGAGCCTACAGAGGCAGGCAGACCTCCTTGAGCTGTTGTTGTCTCAACCCAGTTCGAGTTTCCCGGCTGCTTTGTTTATCTAAGCGAACCTGGGCAATGGCGGCACCCCTCCCCCAGCCTCACTGCTGCCTTGCAGTTTGATCTCAGACTGCTGTGCTAGAAATCAGCGAGACTCCATGGGTGTAGGACCCTCTGAGCCAGGTGCAGGATATAATCTCCTGGTGAGCCGTTTTTTAAGCCTGTCAGAAAAGTGCAGTATTAGGGTGGGAGTGAACCGATTTTCCAGGTGCTGTCTGTCACTCCTTCCTTTGACTAGGAAAGGGAACTCCCTGACCCCTTGCACTTCCCATATGAGGCAATGCCTAGCCCTGCTTCGGCTCACACACGGTGCACTGTACCCACTGTCCTGTGCCCACTGTCTGGCACTCCCTAGTGAGATGAAACCGGTACCTCAGATGGAAATTCGGAAATCACCCATCTTCTGTGTCACTCACACTGGGAGCTGTAGACCTCAGCTGTACCTATTCCTCCATGTTGGCTGCCCCCACTCTCTAGAATTTTAAATTATATTTAGAAATGTTTTTTCTATAGTTCACTGTATAAAGTATTTGTTTTTTTTAGAAAAGCAAAATCATCGTTATGTGTGACTCTTGATAGGCCACAGAACGAGTGAATGAGCATGAGTGAGGCCACTTTCTTAGATGTCTGTAAGTAGAAGGGCCATGGTAGACCTGGTCAGCAGATGCACTTTAGCAGATGGAACTTCTAGTTTCCCTGAATATTCATCCTTGACAAGGTAGGGCTGAGCCTACATTTGCTTTGGATCTTTCTAGTACAAGAAATATTCACAGAAATTGTATGTAGATAGCTTTTTTTTTTTTTGGAAAATCCTGTTCAGAATCATAATGTAATCTTTGGGACTCATGCCATGCTCATTTGACTTCTTCCCATATTTTTTATGTTTCTTTTGGTAAAACTATAATGGTTTTCATTTTTTACTTAATATCACACAATTAAACTGTCCATATTTGAGCTTTCTTGTAGCTTATCAGTGATAAAAAACAGGTAGTAACTGCCGTTGTTTGTTTGTTTGTTTTCCTAATAAGGCCTGAAAACAGCCATTCCTTATTAAGAAAGTGTGCAATGTAATATATTTGCTAGAGTTACATGGATTATATATTTCTTAAAGGGAATAATTTGAGAGTATCATGGATTACCACCAGGATTATTATTACAGTAGTTGCTCAGATCAGTTTAAGGAAGCCCAATCAATGTATAGTGAAAGGATTATTATCTGTCTGCTAAGATTCAGATACAGTTTCAAAAATCTCAGCCCCAGTAATTCCACAACATCTGAAAACAAGTGTTTGTGATCATGTGTAAACATGAAATTGTTCCAAGTAACTGAGGATATTTTAGTTATGTGAAAGACAGTATCAATGGAAGGTTATTTGTTTTATACCAGTGGCTAGGATGGTGGAACTGGGGTTATTTCTACAGTTATTCTTAGATGATTAGTAAACGGTTAAGAAATGTCCCATATCATTTGTATCTAGGAAAGAAAAAAATCAGTATCATACTGTTGTCATCTGTCAGAAATGTTCACTTTATTCTGAATTAAATGTGGCTTTTGAAGTTACCTTGAATTCCTGGTGACCACACGTTTTTATCTGGAAAACCTGGGGAAAGTTGTCTGTCCCATCTACCCTGCTTTTTTTTTTTTTTTTTTCTCTGTTGGAACTGCTGTTTAGATGATGCTTTTACTATGTAGGAGAGAGTTTTTGTTAAGAATATATTTGAAGATAGGCTTTTCCGTATTGTCTTTCATTCTTTGACTTTGGCAAAGTGTACAGTAGATTTTCGTGATCATTGCATACTTCTTGTAACTGAAATGTATTTTTATATTTTTAAATGCATTCATTTTGCACTTGTGACTTTATTGTTGACTTTAAGAGGTAGAAATAAGAAATGAAAATTTAAAAAAACGAAAATAAATGAGATCCACACACCTGCCTGTGTGAGACTATCACGGCAACAGCGACACCCACAAGCATTGCTGCCTTCATGGAGTGGGCATGGAAAACTCAAGATATCATGGAGGTTCAGTTCTACACGCCACGCTTCCAAGGTGGTTTCTCCCTGAAATCGTGTGTGAGCCCAGAGAGAAACTTCCAGTTTCTGTAGAATTCTGGAGAACTCAGAGAGCCAGCCCCGGAAGCCCCCCTTTCCCGGCTGATCTGGCCCGACCTTCACCTACCACACAAGGCCCTGGTCTGTGGTTTCTGGCTTCAGAGGGAGGATTACCCAGGGCCCTTAGGTGCTCATGCATATTCGTGAAGGGGTGAAGCTGGTGGGTCTTTATAAGGGCCACTGGCGGGATTGGACTCCTGACTGGCCTGTGTGCAGCACAAAGGCCAACAGAGGCACGTGGGAGCCACCAGCCACTCTCTGCCCATGTCTGTCCATGACATTCTGGCCAGGTGCCCTCGCGATAGCTCTCCCAACACCTTCTGACAGCCCCTTCCCTCCGGAAGCCTGAGGACGAGGACAGCAAAGGAGACTCGTTTGTAACCTGAACAAAATAGATGCCCTGCCAGCATGCTTTGAGCAGAACCCTTACCCGAACTGGCCAGAGAGACCTGCCTTTTAGAGTCCAGGATTCAGTTTTCGTGTCAGAATCGAAAGTTCAGGCATCCAGGCCAGGGTGGCAGGGAACCCGTGCATGCAGGCAGCCTGTGCAACATGGCCCACCAAGGTGCCACCCTCCCTCCTTTGTCACATTCACCCCCACCAGGGCGTAGGGAACAGGGGGCTTTCTTGAGTCAGACAGCAAGGCTCGCCCCTCTGCTGCAGCCCAGTGAGGCTTCACATGCAGAAGGAATCTCCCAACCTGCCGTGGCACACGGAGATTTTGGGTTTGCTGCCCTGCCTTCTTCAGAAGTGGCGCTGTCCCACCCTCAGACACCTGGGAGACCTCCGCACCCAAACTGATGGCAGGGGGACCAGGATCCGCACTACTGTGTCTTTCTGGGTGTGTGCTCAATGGGACAGCTTGGGCTGCTCACGTTGAGTCAAACAGATGGCAGGGGTACCAGGACCCACAGCAAGGCGGCCTTCTGGGTGCCTGCTCAGTGGGACAACTTGAGCCACTCAGGCTGAGTCACAGGAGCAAGGTGTGCTTGTACCGCACACGTCCCAAGTGAGTCCATATTGGGGCTGGGGCCAGGGTCTCCAGGTCGCCAGGGCACTTGGGGACACGAAGCCGAGGCACATCTACCTCCACAGCTGACGCCCGTGGAGGCCTCTGCATGTCAGAAGCAGATGTAAGCCATCCAGGCACCCTCCCAACCACTACAGGAGCTGAAGCATTCATCTGCACTCACATCCACCCTGTTATATGAGCTCCTGTCGACCCCAGAATTTCAGCAAAAGGCACATCCTTTCCTAGCAACAGAGCCATTGGGGGAGTTGAAGGACGTGGAAGATCCCACTTTTCTGTAACCACTCGTCAGCCAGGAAGAACACTGGGCTCAGCTGGAGGAGCTTTAGGATGCGGGGTTGGGACAGGATGGGGGCAGGGGGCTGGCCCTTCTTTTGCAGTGAATCTCTGGCTCGGTATGGAGACCTGTGTCTTCCCTTCCAGCTGACTTGTCTAGGATCCCTGAGTCCAGGTCCAGCGAGAGACTCCACAGAAAGGAGGGCTGTCATTCTTTCCTGAGCATCTCAGGGATTTCAGAGCCAGCACAGGTACTCAGAGATGGGCCGTCTACTGTGCATGCGTGGGTCCGCAGGCAGCCAGCTAGGGTTTGGGACCAGCCCAGGCAGGGCTCTCCTCCCTTCCCCAGCCCCCCCACACCGTATACTCCCCCCGCCCTCGCGTTCTTCAGTTGTGTAGGCGGAGATCTCCACCCTGGGAAACACCGGCCGGGGCAGCGGCCAGGCCTGCTCTCCTTTCTGCGGCTCAACTCCACAGCCTCCCTGCTCCACCATCACTCACCCACCCGTGCCCTGCCATCTTCCCCGGCATCATGTGGAGTGCCTGGCAACTAAATGTAGACCTCGAGATCTCTCACAACCTGTGGTTCTGCCCTTTCTAGGCGGGAGGGAAGCCAGCCAGAGATGGGGAAAGGAATGGAGACAAAGTGAGTGGGAGTGACAGAGGGAGGAAAGGGCGGATGAACGGAGGGACCTTGGAAGGGATGGAGGGAGGGAAGGAAAGTAAAAGAGAAAAAGGGAGGGAGGGTAGGAGGGAGAAAGGGAGGTATGGATGGACGGAGAGAGGGAAGGAGAGAAGAACAGAGGGAGGGAGGGAGAGAGGGAGAGAAGGAAGAATAGAGGGAAGGATGGACAGAGGGAGAAAAGAAGCAAGAAACAGAGAAAGGAAGGCAAAGAGAAAAGCCGTCTTCTGCCTCCAGGACCAGCAGCACCTCGAACTCCGGGAAAATGTTGGGTGCCCAGTGCAGGCTGAGTGCTCGGCCAAAGGCCGCGTAGGCCGACAGTGCCCTCACCGGCCCTTAGGATTACCAGCCTGGGTTACATCAACTGGGAGCGATTCAGACGAATTCCGCCTCCCAAGGAATGAGCGAATTCCTGAAAGAGCAGAGCTGAGACTCGAATGGTTGTATGTTTTTCATCCACATGGTTCACAGATGACATATCCCCACGCTAAGCCTGCAACAGAGTGCGAGGCAGATACTCCCATCCACACAGGAGTCACACTCAAGCCGAGTGAACCATGATTCCGGATTCCACGTTCCTTTGCCCTCTGCAAAGTGGTCTGTTGCTCACTGGCCTCTGGCCCCCGAAAGCATGACCATGTTGACTGTTTGTTTCCCGAGCTCTGTGGGGACACAGAAACCTCCAGCGAAGCGTGGAAAGGCGGCATCGTGTCTTTGCTCTCCTTTCCAGTTTCCAAACAGGCCATTTTGGAGACTCCCCATGTTGCAGGAAACAGGAATCCTTTGTCAGGCTGTGATGCCACAGTCCCCTGCCCTGGCTCCAGGCCCACCAGGCGGCCTCACTTTCACTGACACTCCAGGCCTTCCACTGGCTCACGAGGTCCCAAGATTACAACACATGGGTGCGGCTCAGGAGAGGGTGTATTTGGAGGTGTTAGGGCTCAAGGCCCACAGTCCTGGGATCCCCTCTGGTCCTCTGCCTTACCGCGGAAAAATTGTTTTGGATCCCTCGCTGCCCGTCCTGCAAGGCCCGCTCTTGCCCCACACACCCAGAGCCGCCAGGGCTGCCCAGGGTCGAACAGCCTGCTCAGCCGTTTTTCTCACAATGCCCACACCATCATCGCTTGTCCCGAAGAGGACCCGCCTGTGGCCAACGGGACTAGAAGGCCCTGCTTTGCTCCAGGTGGCACTAGAGCCCCAGCAGCCTGATCCCGGGAAAGAGGGGCTGACGGATACCCAGACACACCACACCAACAGTACGAGCAAACCCACCACGACACACACACAGATACACATAGGTGCACGTGCACAGGCACACAAGCACACACTCGGACACACACACAAGGACATACAGACAAAGACACAGACACAGCTTGAAAGAGAGCTAGGGAGACTGGGATGAAGAGATAGGAATGTGGGGAGAGAGAGAAAGGTGGAGGAGGAGAGAGACAGAAGAGTGAGAGGTGGAGGGGGAAATAGAGAAAGGGAGATGGTGAGGGAGTTGTAGAGCAAGAGAGACAGAGCCTTGGAGAGGGAGGCTCTGCTCAGGTAGACAGGGCACCTTTGAGCAGGCCGGGGTGAGGTGGAGGGTGCTTGGGCCAGGCTAGAACAGGGGGTCAGGACTGCCCAAGCGGGAAAACCAATGGAGCCCTGAGACGTGATTTTATTTTTTCTTGGATTGGTTGGTTGCTTTGGGGATGCATTTCGTAGGGTCCTTCTGTCTCCTTGGTGTGGTGGTCCCTGAGATTTGTAGAGTGCACCCGTCCATCTGGTGGAAGCAGTGGCACTGAGCATGTCCATGTGGTCAGGCCTGGGTCTCTCTCGTGTCCTGAGGACTAGAGTTTACACAAAGTCAGTGGCAATGGGAAATAGGGTGCACACGGACGGATTTCTTCGTGGCTGGTAAAGACAATGTCCTTCCCTCAGGGAAAGCAGCCCACGTGTTCTGGAGCGGAGGTCTTGGCTAGCGACTCTGGGACCCGCTGCCCCAGCTTGGATGGTTGCAGTGGCGCTTGATCAATGAATTGAATTGCCTGGGGTCCGGGGAGTGGGAAGACAACGCAGAGGGCAGTAAACCCTAGCCTGCGCCTTCAGGGTCTACTACCAGCCACAGCGCCCCGGCTGGAGCCGGGCTCCTGGTGGGGCTGTAGCCAGGCGGAAGAGGTGGGATGTTGCCCCCTGGCGGTATTGCAGCTGCGGATCCCCACGAGGAGGTTTCATCTCGACATAAATATTTTTCTTTCTTCAGCTGATATGTATCCTTAATTTTAGATTAGTGGTAACTGCACAAATTTACAGGCACAAAATATGATTGCCCACACCTTATAATCGCATTACCACCTCGCATTACCATCACCTTTCCCCCTCCTCACCACCCTCAACCCGTAGACTAGGTCTCGCCATGTTGCCCAGGCTGGCCTCAAACTCCTGGGCTTAAGTGATATGCCTGCCTTGGCTTCTCAAAGTGCTGGGATCAGAGGTGTGAGTCCCCATGGCCAGACAACCACCACCAAGTTTTGATTCAGCAGCACTGGGTCGTGGAGCTAAGGACCCAGAAATTTAGAAAAGTTTTTAAATATCATAATTTCTCTGTGAGGAAATAGTATTTGGTATTACATTTTTAGACTCTTTTATAATGTTCTGTTTTTTTCCACTGAGCACAGGACTAAGTAGTAATTGGAAAATCACAGCATAAGTCATATTACTTTTTCTAATACAGAGTCCTTCGCTGTTCTCTAAGCTAAACTTGATCACCTACATTGAGAAAAAGAAAAAGCCCCAGAGTGTGAGGAGACAGGAGATAGTAGCCAAACATCCAAAGAGGTGGGAGTGAATAAGGCAGATGACACGGATGAGATATCCAAAGGTCAAGGAGAAAGCCAGATCTTAAAGTGTGGTTTGCGAAGTTATGCTCCAATGGAAATCTTTTCTGAGAAGCCCTGAATTCTTTCTCTTGCTTTCATTAGAGACAAACATCTTCTGCCCCATGCTCTTCAATTTTCTAGGACTGGACTTCCACTTCAATGATCATTCATCTAAGTTACAAAGAAAATCAAACCCTTTGCATGGCTTGCAAGTGACTGGAGGACCTGACTGCTTGCTCTTTTATTGCTTTTGAGGACATGGGACCATCTGTGATTTTTAAGGAACTCTATGTTAAACATTTTCTAATTTCCATTTTGAATCTTGTCTAAAATGTGTAAGAGTAGTGGAGATATTGGGATTTGGTTTAGAAATTGCAGAGACACCACATCCAGGTGTCATATGTTTTCTGCTTTATAATTTCATATCCTGTGAAGGTTTCAAATGTGATTCTACGGAAATTCATACTCAATAATTTTATCAGAACACTAAGCATCTGCCCCATATAATAAAACCTAATGTTATTTTACTTCAAAATTTTAAGTTTTTGGTATATATTGAGGCTAAAACTGTAAACACTCTGTGCCATAATTCCTAAACTGTAATATGGTTTAATGTATCTACTTTCTACATTTAAAACATGTACTTTGCCATTGAGTAACTTAGAATATTGCTGAGCATGTATTAAATACCCATTTGTTTCCTGATTTTTAAATAGTTATCATTTTATAATTTTCTCTTGTTTAGTTTGAAGCTTACTAGGATTTTGTCATTGATATGTATGTGTATATATATATATATATATATATATATAAACACACACAAGTATATACATAACAACTTATGTAATTGATATATACATATATGTTTTATATATGTGTATGTACACACTTATGTGAATATATGCATGTGTACATAACACTAATTTTTTGACCAATAAAAATTGCATAATTATGTTTTGACTACATTATAATAATTTGATAGGTATATATATTGTAAAATGTTTAATACAATTAAGTTGATGAAAAGTTATGTCACCTCACATGGTTATGATTTTGCAGTGAGAGCATTTGAGGTCTCCTACTGTTGTAGCAAATTCTAAGCATAAAAAACACTGTTATTAACTACATTTTAAAGCTATACATTAGACCACCAAAACTTATTTATCTTATAACTGAAAGTTTGTACTGTTTGAACACCTTATCATTTTTTCTACCTCCAGGCCTGGTCTTTACCATTGTACTCTCAGCTTCTGTGAGTTCAGGCTTTTTAAATTCTCAATTTAAGTGAGAACATACACTGTTTGTTTTTCTGTGCCCAACTTATTTTGTGTAGCATAATGTACTCAGGTCCATTCATGTTGTTGAAATAGCAGAATTTCATTCTTTTTTATGGGTGAATAATATGTGGTTGTCTATTTATACCACATTTTCCTTATCCATTCATCATCTACAGATAAGTCATTTAAAAAAAAAAAAACTACCCTTGACAGTTGTGAATAACGCTTCATTGAATACAGGGGTGCAGATTATTTTTGAGATGCTGATTTTATTTTGTTTATAGACAGAAGTGGAATTTCGAGATTGTATGATAGTTCAATTTTTTAAAATAACCTGCATACTAATTTTCATAATGACTCTTCCAATTTACAACTCATTAAGACTGTACAGAAATATTTTGTCACATCCTTGTTAACACTTGTCATATTTCTTTTTTTGATATTAGCCATTCCAACTGCTGTAAAGTGATATCTTTTGATTTGCAATTTTCTCATGAATGGTAATGTTTAGCATATTTCTACACACCTGTTGGACATTTGAATATGTTTGTAAAAAATATTTAGTCTTGCTCGGTGGAGCCAAGATGGCTAAATAGGAACAGCTCCAGTCTACAGATCCCAGCTTGAGTGACGCAGAAGATGGGTGATTTCTGCATTTCCAACTAAGGTACCAGGCTCATCTCACTGGGGAGTGCTGGTCAGTGGGTACTGGACAGTGGGTACAGTGCGCCACACATAAACCAAAGCAGGGTGAGGCATCGTGTCACCTGGGAACTGCAAGGGGTCAGGGAATTCCCTTTCCTAGTCAAAGAAAGGGGAGACAGATGGCACCTGGAAAATTGGGTCATTCCCACCCTAATACTGCACTTTTCCAATAGGCTTCACAAATATCACACCAGGAGATTATATCCTGCACCTGGCTCAGAGGTTCCTATGCCCACAGAACCTCGCTCATTGCTAGCACAGCAGTCTGAGATCAAACTGCAAGGTGGCAGTGAGGCTGTGGGAGGTGTGCCTGCCATTGCTCAAGCTTGAGTAGGTAAACAATGTGGCTGGGAATCTCGAACTGGGTGGAGCCCACCACAGCTCAAGGAGGTCTGCCTGCCTCTGTAGGCTCCCCCTCTGGAGGCAGGGCACAGACAAACAAAATACAGCAATAACCTCTGCAGATATTAATGTCCCTGTCCCACAGCTTTGAAGAGAGTAGTCATTCTCCTAGCATGCAGCTTAAGATCTGAGAATGGGAAGATTGCCTCTTCAAGTGGGTCTGAGACCCCTGAGTAGCCTAATTGGGAGGCACCCCCCAGTAGGGTTGGACTGACACCTCACACGGCCAGGTACTCCTCTGAGACAAAACTTCCAGGGGAAAGATCAGGCAGCAGCATTTTTGGTTCAACAATATCCGTTTTTCTGCAACTACCACTGCCAATACCCAGGCAAACAGGGTCTGGGGTGGACCTCCAGTAAACTCCAACAGACCTGCAACTGAGGGTCCTGACTGTTAGAAGGAAAACTAACAAACAGAAAGGACATCCACACCAAAAGCCCATCTGTACATCACCATCATCAAAGACCAAAGGTAGATAAAACCACAAAGATGAGGAAAAAAAGAGCAGAAAAACTGGAAACTCTAAAAATCATAGCACCTCTCCTCCTTCAAAGGAACGCAGCTTTTCACCAGCAATGGAACGTTGCTGGATAGAGAATGACTTTGACGAGTTGACAGAGGAAGACTTCAGAAGATCAAACTACTCCAAGCTAAAGGAGGAAGTTCAAACCAATGGCAAAGAAGATAAAAACTTTGAAAAAAAATTAGAAAAATGGATAACTAGAATAACCAATGCAGAGAAGTCCTTAAAGGACCTGATGGAGCTGAAAACCATGACACCAGAACTACGTGATGAATAAACAAGCCTCCGTAACCAACGCCATCAACTGGAAGAAATGGTATCAGCGATAGAAGATGAAATGAATGGAATGAAGCATGAAGAGAAGTGTAGAGAAAAAAGAATAAAAAGAAACGAACAAAGCCTCCAAGAAATATGGGACAATGTGTAAAGACCAAATCTACGTCTAATTGGTGGACCTGAAGGTGACGGGGAGAATTGAAACAAGTTGCAAAACAATCAGCAGGATATTATACAGGAGAAATTCCCAAATCAAGCAAGGCAGGCCAACATTCAAATTCAGGAAATACAGAGAACACCACAAAGATACTCCTCGAGAAGTGAACTTTAAGACACAACATTATCAGATTCACCAAAGTTGAAATGAAGGAAAAAATGTTAAGGGCAGCCAGAAAGGTCGGATTACCCACAAACGGAAGCATATCAGACTAACAGCAGATCTGGTAGCAGAAACTCTATAGGAAAGAAGAGAGTGGAGGCCAATGGTCAACATTCTTAAAGAAAAGAATTTGGACCCAGAATGTCATATCCAGCCAAACTAAGCTTCAGAAGTGAAGGAGAAATAAAATCCTTTACAGACAGGCAAATGCTGAGAGATTTTGTCAGCACCAGAAATGCCGTAAAAGAACTCCTGAAGGAAGCACTAAACATGGAAAGGAACAACCGGTAACAGTCACTGAAAAAACATGCCAAATTGTAAAGACCATCCAGGCTAGGAAGAAACTGCATCAACTAACGAGCAAAATAACCAGCTAACATCATAATGATAGGCTCAAGTTCACACTTAACAATACTAAACTTAAATGTAAATGGGCTAAATTCTTGAATTAAAAGGAACAGACTGCCAAATTGGAAAAGAGTGAAGACCAATCAGTGTGCTGTATTCAGGAAACCAATCTCACGTGCAGAGACACACATAGGCTCAAAATAAAGGGATAGAGGAAGATCTACCAAACAAATGGAAAACAAAAAAGGCAGGGGTTGCAATCCTAGTCTCTGATAAAACAGACTTTAAAACAACAAAGATCAAAAGAGACAAAGAAGGCCATTACATAATGGTAAAGGGATCAATTCAAAAAGAAGAGCTAACTATCCTAAATATATATGCACCCAATACAGGAGTACCCAGATTCATAAAGCAAGTCCTTAGTGACCTACAAAGAGACTTACACTCCCACACAATAATAATGGGAGATTTTAACACCCCATTGTCAACATTAGACAGATCAACGAGACAGAAAGTTAACAAGGATACCTAGGAATTGAACTCAGCTCTGCACCAAGCGGACCTAATAGGCAATTACAGAACTCTCCACCCCAAATTAACAGAATATACATTATTTTCAGCACCACACCACACCTATTCCAAAATTGACCACATAGTTGGAAGTAAAGCACTCCTCAGCAAATGTAAAAGAACGGAAATCATAACAAACTGTCTCTCAGACCACAGTGCAATCAAACTAGAACTCAGGATTAAGAAACTCACTCAAAACGGCTCAACTACATGGAAACTGAATAACCTGCTCCTGAATGACTACTGGGTATTTAACGATATGAAGGCAGAAATAAAGATGTTCTTTGAAACCAACAAGAACCGAGACACAACATACCAGAATCTCTGGGACACCTTCAAAGCAGTGTGTAGAGGGAAATTTATAGCACTAAATTCCCACAAGAGAAAGCAAGAAAGATCTAAAATTGACACCCTAACATCACAATTGAAAGAACTAGAGAAGCAAGAGTAAACACATTCAAAAGCTGGTGGAAGGCAAGAAGTAACTAAAATCAGAGCAGAACTGAAGGAAATAGAGACACAAAAAACCCTTCAAAAAATTAATGAATCCAGGAGCTGGTTTTTTGAAAAGATCAACAAAATTGATATACCACTAGCAAGACTAATAAAGAAGAAAAGAGAGAAAAATCAAATAGACGCAAAAAAAAAAAATGACAAAGGGGATATCACCATGGATCCCACAGAAATACAAACTAGCATCAGAGAATACTATAAACACCTCCACATAAATAAACTAGAAAATCTAGAGGAAATGGATAAATTCCTGGACACATACACCCTCCCAAGACTAAACCAGGAAGAAGTGGAATCTCTGAATACACCAATAAAAGGCTCTGAATAATTAATAGCTTACCAACCAAAAAAAGTCCAGGACCAGATGGATTCACAGCCGAATTCTACCAGACGTACAAGGAGGAGCTCGTACCATTCCTTCTGAAATGATTCCAATCAATAAAAAAGAGGGAATCCTCCCTAACTCATTTTATGAGGCCAGCATCATCCTGTTACTAAAGCCGGGCAGAGACACAACGAAAAAAGAGAATTTTAGACCAATACCCTTGATGAACATTGATGAAAAAATCCTCAATAAAATACTGGCAAACCAAATCCAGCAACATGTCAAAAACCTTATCTACCATGATCAAGTTGGCTTCATCTTTGGGGATACAAGGCTGGTTCAACATACGAAAATCAATAAACAAAATCTAGCATATAAACAGAACGAAAGACAAAAACCACTTGATTATCTCAATAGATGCAGAAAAGACCTTTGAAAAAAATTCAACATTTCATGCTAAGAACTCTCAATAAATTAGGTATTGTTGGGACTTTTCTCAAAATAACAAGAGCTAACTATGACAAACCCACAGCCAATATCATACTGAATGGACAAAAACTGGAAGCATTCCCTTTGAAAACTGGCACAAGACAGGGATGCCCTCTCTCACCACTCCTATTCAACATAGAGTTGGAAGTTCTGGCCAGGGCAATCAGGCAGAAGAAGGGAATAAAAGGCATTCAATTAGGAAAAGAGGAAGTCACACAGTCCCTGTTTTCAGATGACATGATTGTATATCCAGAAAACCCCATCATCTCAGCCCAAAACTTCCTTAAGCTGATAAGCAACTTCAGCAAAGTCTCAGGATACAAAATCGATGTGCAAAAATCACAAGCATTCTTATACACCAATAACAGACAAACAGAGAACCAAATCATGAGTGAACTCCCATTCACAATTGATTCAAAGAGAATAAAATACCTAGGAATCCAACTTACAAGGGATAGGAAGGACCTCTTCAAGGGGAACTACAAACCACTGCTCAATGAAATAAAATAGGGTACAAAGAATGGAAGAACATTCCATGCTCATGGGTAGGAAGAACAAATATTGTGAAAATTGCCATACTGCCCAAGGTAATTTATAGATTCAATGCCATCCCCATCAAGCTAATAGTGACTTTCTTCACAGTATTAGAAAAAACTACTTTAAAGGCCATATGGAACCAAAAAAGAGCCCGCATCACCAAGTCAATCCTAAGCCAAAAGAACAAAGCTGGAGGCATCACACTGCCTGACTTCAAACCATACTACAAGTCTACAGTCACCAAAACAGCATGGTACTGGTACCAAAACAGAGATATAGACCAATGGAACAGAATAGAGCCCTCATAATGCCGCATATCTACAACTATCTGATCTTTGACAAACCTGAGAAAAACAAGCAATGGGGAAAGTATTCCCTATTTAACAAATGGTGCTGGGAAAACTAGCTAGACATATGTAGAAAGCTGAAAATTGATCCCTTCTTTACACCTTATACAAAAATTAATTCAAGATGGATTAAAGACTTACATGTTAGACTTAAAACCATAATAACACTAGGGGAAAACTTAGGCAATACCATTCAGGACATAGGCATGGGCAAGGACCTCATGTCTAAAACACCAAAATGAATGACAACAGAGGCCAAAATTGGCAAACAGGATCTAATTAAACCAAAGAGCTTCTGTAGAGCAAAAGAAACCACCATCAGAGTGAACAGGCAACCTACAGAATGGGAGAAAATTTTTGCAATCTACTCATCTGACAAAGGGCTAATATCCAGAATCTACAACGAACGCAAACAAATTTACAAGAAAAAAACAAACAACCCATCAAAAAGTGGGTGAAGGATATGAACAGACACTTCTCAAAAGAAGATGTGTATGCATCCAAAAAACAGATGAAAAAAAGGTCATCATCACTGGCCATCAGAGAAATGCAAATCAAAACCACAATGAGATACCATCTCACGCCAGTTAGAATGGCGATCATTAAAAAGTTAGGAAACAACAGGTGCTGGAGAGGATGTGGAGAAATAGGAACACTTTCACACTGCTGGTGAGACCGTAAACTAGTTCTACCATTGTGGAAGGCAGTGTGGCGTTTCCTCAGGGATCTAGAACTAGAAATACCTTTTGACCCAGCAATCCCATTACTGGGTATATACTAAAAGGATTGTAAATCATGCTGCTATAAAGACACATGCACACGTATGTTTACTGCAGCACTATTCACAATAGCAAAGACTTGGAACCAACAGAATGTCCAACAATGATACAGTGGGTTAAGAAAATGTGGCACATATACACCATGGAGTACTAGGCAGACATGAAAAACGATGAGTTCATGTCCTTTGTAGGGACATGGATGAATCTGGAAACCATCATTCTCAGCAAACTATCTCAAGGACAAAAAACCAAACACCGCATGTTCTCACTCATAGGTGGGAATTGAACAATGAGAACACATGGACAGAGGAAGGGGAACATCACACACTGGGGACGGTTGTGGGATGGTGGAAGGGGGGAGGGATGGCATTAGGAGATATTCCTAATGCTAAATGACGAGTTAATGGGTGCAGCACAACAACATGGCACATGTATACATATGTAACAAACTTGCACGTTGTGCACATGTACCCTAAAAGTTAAAGTATAATAATATTAAAAAATAATGTTTAGTCTTTTGCCTATTTTTTAGTTGGGTATTATAATTATTATTGTTTAGTTTCTGATTTGTATGAGTTTCTGCTGTATTTTGAATACTATCCTCTTATCATATATGGTTTGCAAATATTTTATCCCACCTTAATTGTTTTCTTATTTTTTGCTGTGCACAATTGTTTAATACACTGCAGCTTTATGTCTGGTTTTATTGCTATAATTTTGATATCATATTTAAAAAAATTGCCAAGGCCGGTATCATGGGGGCTTTTCATATGCTTTTTTAAAGATTTTCTTTTAAGGATTTATGTATTAAATTCAAGTCAATTTTTGTGTCTGGCGTAAGAAATATGATCAAGTTTTATCATTGTGCTTCTGAGTATCCAGTTTTCCCAGCACTAAGTATTGAAAAGGCTACACTTTTTGTATTGCTTATTCATAGGGCCCTAGTCAAAGATTAACTTTAGATGCATAGTTTTACTTCTGGGCTCTGTATTCTGTTCCATTGGTTTTTGTGTGGGTTCCTATAAACTTACCATTCTATTATGTTTACTGTAGTCTTGAAATGTAGTTTGAAATAATAAAGTATAATGTCCCCAGTTTTCGTTTTATTCCTCATGATTGCTTTGGCCTTTCAATATTTCTTATAGTTTTATATACATTGCAGAATTTATTTTGTATTCCTGTAAAAAGTGGCACAGGAATTTTGATAGGAAGTTGAATTAATCTACAGATTGCTTTGGATAATGTGGCTCTTAGACAATATTCTTCTAATCCATAAACATGCAATATATTTACATTTATTTGTGTTTTTTTAATTTTTTTCATCAATATATTTTATTTTTTATTGTAAAGATCTTTCACCACACTGGTTAAATTTACTGCTGAGAAATCTATTTTTTTGTTGCTATTGTAAATGAGATTTTTTTTCTTTTTTATTGGTTTCTTGCTAGCATATAGAAGCAAAACTGATATTTGTATGTTAATTGTATATTCTGCTTCTTTACTGAGTGCATTTATTAGATGCACTATTTATATACAGATGCACTAAATGCACTATTTAAATGTATTATTTATGTTTTTTATATATAATATTATGTCATCTATAAACAGTGACGTTATTTCTTCTTTTCAATTTGGATCTTTTAGCTTTTCTTGCTTAATTTTTTGACGTAGGACTTAATTAGTCTATGTTGGACTTCCAGTTCTATGTTAAAATACAACCGTTAGAATGGTCATAATATAGACTTGCATTGGTGTTTGTGCATTTGAATTAGAAAACACCTTTTTTCATTTTTTTGTTGTTGTTATTTTGTTTTTCAGATGGAGTCTCGCTTTGTCACCCAGGCTGGAGTGCTGTGGCACGATCTTGGCTCACTGCAATCTTCACCTACTGGGTTCAAGCAATTCTCTGCCTCAGCATCCCGAGTAGCTGGGATTACAGGCGCCAACCACCATGCCTGGTTAATTTTTGTATTTTTAGTAGGGACAGTGTTTCGCCATCTTGTCCAGGCTGGTCTTGAACGCCTGACTTTGGCCTCCCAAAATGCTGGGATTACAGGTTTCGGCCACAGTGCCCAGCCACCTCTTTTCATTTTTATAAACTGCTTTTAGTAGGTAAAGATCTTCATCTGTTGGGTCTCAAGGCTGATGAGATCTTTACTGGGTTTGCAGTAAAAAGTCTTGTAGCTGCGTCACAAGGTGGCTGCCGAATCTGAAGTGAGTTTTACTTTTAGTGGGTTTGTTGCCAGGAGCACGTGTGGTTGTGAGTTCTGTCATGTTTTTGGGCAGGCTGGATTGTCTTCAGGGCTTTGTTCTGTGGAGCAGGCACTAGGGCAGGTTCTGCTGGGCCTAATAGCAGATGTGTGGGTGAGTGTGGCTCCCACTGAGTACCTAGAACGGTTTCCTCAGTTTATCTACAAACAGTGATTTTTGAACTGTTTTGTGTGAGTCAGAAGTATGACGTCCCCAGCTTTTTTCTTATTCCTCATGATTGGCTTGGCCATTCAGCCTACATTATAGGCTTACATTTTCTATTACTATAAAAAGTGGGACAGGGATTTTGATAAGGATTTGAGTTAACTTACAGATTGCTTTGGATAATATGACACCTTATTAACCAAAGGGCCTGCCTTCTCAAAATGACACTTTTCGATCTTGGGTTTTAGCAAGGTTTCATAATGCCCTTTATCCCAAAGCTCACTATATTGCCCAGGCTGTTCTTGAACTCCTGGCCTGGCAGTCCTCCCACCTCAGGCTCCTGAATGGAGATTACTGTCAAGAGCCACTGTGCCTGGATCTCTCATAAAGTTACTTTGGTTGATGGATGGCTGACTAGTTTTTATTGCTGCAGGAGAATACAAAAGTAGGGACCTCCTATTCCACCACCTTGATAATGTCACTGTCTCCATACATTTCTTCCTAATTTTGTTCTCTTGTATGTTTTTGTGTTATTTTAGGTTCAAATATTAAGACCAATAGGCTAGGATTTATACATTGTGTGAAAAGTAAATTAGATAGCCAGTAGGAACCCTATATATATTATAATGTTCTCCTATAAGATTAAGTTTAGTGCAGGCAAAAAGGGCTCCTTAAAACTTTCATTCACTTTTTTCAACCTCTATCCAAACTATAATGTAATTTGTGCCCCAATTTTTATTTTATCAATTACTTTTAACAATATTTCATAAAATTTATATTTTTTCTTTATTTAGAAATGTAAGGCTATTATTTGCTTTTAAAGGCTGTAATACAGCTTTTTTATTTTGTGAAATAATAGCACCAATATTATAAATATTGATAGTGTAAATACTTATTCATTAAAATCTTCCCATTAGAGAATTTCATTAATTATTGTAGTGTATTTCTGTAAAATTGTACTGCCACACACTACAGGGCAATGATTCAAAATGCCTGGTCTTCACAGATGCACAGTCACAGTTGAACATTGTAGTTATTTAGAAAAAATATTTTCTAGTGTTATATCAATGTTCCAAACAAGATTTTATGGGTAAATGTTTCTCCCATTCTAGTTTTGCAATTCCATGTTAATTGTATTTTTATTTTAGGGTAGGTTCATTGACATTGGTTTATAGTATTTTTGGTTTTAACTAAGTATTATTTTGGATGACAATGTGCAGCAACTTTTAATGTATAGTTTATGTCAATGTGCAGTTTAATTACAATATGAATCAGCCATATATTTATCACAATTCAAGTTTAACAAACTTAATGAAAACTAAGCAAACTAGCATTACATGATAAAGCCCCAATCAGCTATCTTATACTTAAGCAAATTCACCAAAAAATAGTTTGTAGCTTTATTGCTGCTTTTGTTCAAACTATGGTTTATATTCCCTATGACCAAGGAAATTTCTGATATTTTCCTACCACGCTAAAGAAACAGACAAAAAGACAGTGATCATACTTTGAAGTAGCAGTTTGTGTAGAGCCCCAGATATTCCATCTATAGACCACTATGCTCATATTTCTTTGTTTTAATAAGGCTGTAGCCCCAAACCTTACATTTTTGTGGAAATTGAAGCTTTTCATTTCCATACTAAAGAGAGGAGAGCCCCATGATCTAAATCCAAGGGTGATGGCTTAGAGTGAGGACCATTTCTTGTTGACATGGAGATGGTTGAGTTGGTCTACAATAAATCTGTGGGAGAGGCAGGTTGTCGTAAGTTGGAAGTGTTGGCTGCCTTCATGGTCTCAAAGTTCCCTGTCAAGTTCACCTCAGCACTGCTGTACTCCTGTTCTGATGTCAGGTTGGGAATGCTTGGCCAGTAGAGGTTCTCCACATGGTCCTCAACTGCCAGTGCTTCCCTGATCCTCTGACTGCCAGAAATGCAATTGTAGCAGAGGAGGCTGGTAAGGGGACAGAAGCCAGAGATGGTAACAGGCCCACTGCCTGGTGGGGGAAGACAGCTGTGGGCTCTCAATCCTAGCTCACATGCCAACTGCCATTCTCATCCCAGGACCCAGTGGTGTCCCCCATAATGTGCACTGCCTGGCATGAGGTAAATGGAGAGCCCAGCTAAGGCATAAAGTTGAAAAGGGGCTTTCCAGAGTCCCACGTGTGCTGGACATCTCACCAGCCCTGGAAAGAGTCTTTGTCCTTGTGGCCACAGATAGACAATGATGGGAGCCTGCCCACATTTCAGGGCCTTCTGGAGTCTTCACCTGAGAGTTCAGCTCTGGCAACAGAGGACACTTCTGGTGTCCAGAGATTCTCAGTGCCTGGCGGATGTAAAACCGATTGTTGGCATCTGTTGGTTTCTGGGAGCACTGCTTGGCCATCCTTATCTGTGGGCCCCAGCCAAGGCACTGCAGAAAGCCTGGTCTATGGCTAGCATTCTGGACTGTGAGACAGCATGGCTGCAGCTAGCACTGGATGGAGAGAGTACAGTGTGGTGAAGTGGGGATAGTGGGCATTCTGCCACATGGCCTAGGGTTTCTCGTGACTCTGGACTGCCCAGGTGCGGTGAACAGAAGGGAATCAGGGAGTGGAGACCATTTCTTGGCCACAGCTCAGGGAGGGAGAACCCATGCTGAGCCTGGTGATGGTCCTGAGTTGAGGAGATAACCTCGGAGTCCAGGGAGACCAAAGAAGCTCAGATAAACTCTGCAGGGCAGAGTATTCAGGGCATGAAAAGGACAAAGTCACAAAATGAAAACGCTCCAGAGTCTTCAGTTAGATACAGATCAGCACATGTATGTGTGTAAACTACAAGTCTGGGGGAAAAAATACCTGAAGGAAACAGAAAGAACAAAGCTTGAACCTCCCACGGAACCAGGCATATTTGGTGTTCCCACCAGCAACAGCGGACAAATCTTATACTTCCCGGACGATTGGATGGAACACTCAGAAAAGAATTGCCTCAGCAGTGTGAAAGATTAGATCTAGGCCGAGGCTGCTAAGGTCCTAAATAACAAGACCTAAAAGAAAACCCTCAAAGAACCAAAATCTTTCCAGATAATTTAACTGCATCTTAGAACATAGCTCAATAATATTTATAGGAACCCAACAATAACCAACACACAATAAGATATATTTCATGTTGTCTGCCATCCAGCTGAAAATTACCAGGCATGTGAAGAAAAAGGAAATGTCTCAATAATGAGAAGAAACCTTGATCAATAGATGCAGAAATTGCAAATAAGATGGAATTAGTAGGCAACGATATTAAAACAGTTATTGTAATGATAACATTCCACAATAAGAAAGTAAAGGGAAGCTACAACATGGAAGTAGAGACATGGAAGACCCAGCTTGAACTTCTAGAGATGAAAAATACAATGTCTGAGATGAAAAATATACTAAATGGCATTTAAAATAGAGTAGATGTTATACAAAAAAGGATTAGTCAACTGGAAGATGTAGCAGTAGAAACTATCAAAAATGGAACATGGAGAAAATAATGGAAAAAATTGAACAGAAAATCAGCACCAACAGGACTAATATATGTGTAATTGCAGTTCCTGAAGAAGGTGGGGCGGAGTAGGAGAAAAAATATTTGAAAAAACTGTGGCTGAAAAATTTTAAATTTGAGAAAAACTGTAATCCCAGAGATCTAAGAACCAATGGACCCTTAGCACAAGAGACATGAGGATGACACACTGAAGCACATCATAATCAAATTGCC
Organism: Pongo abelii; assembly: GCF_028885655.2. Lineage (NCBI taxonomy): Eukaryota > Metazoa > Chordata > Mammalia > Primates > Hominidae > Pongo > Pongo abelii. The sequence goes on along the minus strand of NC_072000.2, from coordinate 6,698,025 downwards.
CCAAACCAGTGACAAAAAGAAAATCTGAAAAGTTACCAAAGGGAAAAGGACATTATACAGAGAGGAACAAGGATGAAAATGGGCTGAGCATGGTGGCTCACACCTGTAATCCCAGCACTTTGGGAGGCTGAGGCAGGATGATCACTTTAGCCTAGGAGTTCAAGACCACCCTGGGCAACATGGGAAAACCCCGTCTCTACTAAACACACAAAAATTAGCAGGGCATGGTGACATGCATCTGTAACCGCAGGTACTCAGGAGGCTGAGGCAGCGAGAATCGCTTGACCCTGTGAGGCAGAGGTTGCAGTGAGCTGAGATGGTGCTATTGCACTCCAGCCTGGGCAACAGAGCGAGATTCTGTCTCAAGAAAAAAAAAAAAAAAAAAAAAAAAAAAAAGATGGCAGATTCTGGTTAGAAACAACACAATGCCAGATGTGTTGGCGCATGCCTGTTATCCCAGCACTTTGGGAGGCCAAGGCAGGATGATCACTTGAGCCCAGGAGTTCTAGACCAGCCTGGGCAATATGGCAAAACCTGGCCTCTACATAAAATGAAAAAATTAGCTGGCTGTGGTGGCGCATGCCTTTAGTCCCAGCTACTTGGGAGGCTGGGGTGAGAGGATTGCTTGAAACCAGGAAGTAAAAGTTTCAGTGAGCTGAAATCATGACACTGCGCTGCAGCCTGGGTGACAGAGTGAGACCCTGTCTCAAAAAAAAAAAAAAAAAAAAAAAAACAGAAACAATGCAAACCAAAGGATTGTAGAGTGACTTCTATAAAATACTTAAGGATAAAACGATTGTCAGTATAGAATTCTACACCCAGCAAAAATATCTTTCAAAGATGATAGTGCAGTAAAGACTTTCAGACATTGAAAAGCTTGAAGAATACATTACCAGCAAGTCCTCACTGCAAGGAATATTAAAGGAAATCCTTCAGGCAGAGGGAAAGTGAAACCAGATAGAAGTCTAGATGTACACCAAAGAATGGAGAGCACCTGAGATGGCAAATGTTTGAGCAAAAATGCAACATTAAAAAGCATTTTTTTCTTTATTATTATTATTATTATTATTATTATTATTATACTTTAGGCTCTATGGTACATGTGCGCAACGTGCAGGTAAGTTACATATGTATACATGTGCCATGCTGGTGCGCTACACCCACCAACTCGTCATCTAGCATTAGGTATATCTCCCAATGCTATCCCTCCCCCTCCCGCCACCCCACAACAGTCCCCGAAGTGTGATGTTCCCCTTCCAGTGACCATGTGTTCTCATTGTTCAATTCCCACCTATGAGTGAGAATATGCGGTGTTTGGTTTTTTGTTCTTGCGATAGTTTACTGAGAATGATGATTTCCAATTTCATCCATGTCCCAACAAAGGACATGAACTCGTCATTTTTTATGGCTGCATAGTATTCCATGGTGTATAAGTGCCACATTTTCTTAATCCAGACTATCATTGTTGGACATTTGGGTTGGTTCCAAGTCTTTGCTATTGTGAATACTGCTGCAATAAACATACATGTGCATGTGTCTTTATAGGAGCATGATTTATAGTCCTTTGGGTATATACCCAGTAATGGGATGGCTGGGTCAAATGGAATTTCTAGTTCTACGTCCTTGAGGAATCGCCACACTGACTTCCACAAGGGTTGAACTAGTTTACAGTCCCACCAACAGTGTAAAAGTGTTCCTATTTCTCCACATCCTCTCCAGCACCTGTTGTTTCCTGACTTTTTAATGATTGCCATTCTAACTGCTGTGAGATGGTATCTCATTGTGGTTTTGATTTGCATTTCTCTGATGGCCAGTGATGGTGAGCATTTTTTCCTGTGTTTTTTGGCTGCATAAATGTCTTCTTTTGAGAAGTGTCTGTTCATGTCCTTCGCCCACTTTTTGATGGGGTTGTTTGTTTTTTTCTTGTAAATTTGTTGGGGTTCATTGTAGATTCTGGATATTAGCCCTTTGTCAGATGAGTAGGTTGCAAAAATTTTCTCCCATTTTGTAGGTTGCCTGTTCAAAAAAATAGATAAATAAAATAAAAAATAAAAAGCTTTTTTAAAAGATAATTGACTGTCTAAGGCAAAAAATGATAACAAATTAATGTGAGTTTAGAGCACATATAGAAGTAAAATGCATGAAAACAATAACACAAAACCCAAAAAGAGGGAAATGAATGGGCACTGTTTTAAGGTTCTTATCCGCTATGTGAAGTGGTATAATGTAGATGGCAGCCAATGCTAAGTTAAAAACATATACTGTATTAGTCAGTTCTTGAACAGTTATAAAGAAATGTCTGACACTTCTCAAAATAAGACATTTATGCAGCAAAAAAACACATGGAAAAATGCTCATCATCACTGGCCATCAGAGAAATGCAAATCAAAACCACAATGAGATACCATCTCACACCAGTTAGAATGGAGATCATTAAAAAGTCAGGAAACAACAGGCGCTGGAGAGGATGCGGAGAAATAGGAACACTTTTACACTGTTGGAGGGACTGTAAACTAGCTCAACCATTGTGGAAGTCAGGGTGGCAATTCTTCTAGAAATACCATTTGACCCAGCCATCCCATTACTGGGTGTATACCCAAAGGATTATAAATCATGCTGCTATAAAGACACATGCACACTTATGTTTATTGCCATGCTATTCCCAATAGCAAAGACTTGGAGTCAACACAAATGTCCAACAATGATAGACTGGATTAAGAGAATGTGGCACATATACACCATGGAATACTATGCAGCCATAAAAAATGTTGAGTTCATGTCTTTTGTAGAGACATGGATAAAGCTGGAAACCATCATTCTGAGCAAACTATCGCAAGGATAAAAAAGGAAACTCCACGTTCTCACTCATAGGTAGGAATTGAACAATGAGAACACATGGACACAGGAAGGGGGACATCACACACCGGGGACTGTTGTGGGTTGGGGGAAGGGGGGAGTAATGGCATTAGGAAACATACCTAATGCTAAATGACGAGTTAATGGGTGCAGCACACCAACATGACACATGTATTCATATGTAACAGACTTGCACATTGTGCACGTGTACCCTAAAACTTAAAGTATAATAATAATTTAAAAAAATAATAAATAAACTAAAAAAAAAAAGAGATGTCTGAGACTGGGGCTGGGCATGGTGGTTTATGCCTGTAATCCCAGCACTTTGGGAGGCTGAGGCAGGTGTATTATGAATTCAAGAGATTGAGACCATCCTGGCCAACATGGTGAAACCCTGTCTCTACTAAAAATACAAAAAATATTAGGTGGGCTTGGTGGCATATGCCTGTAGTTCCAGCTAAGCCACTTGGGAGGCTGAGGTAGCAGAATCACTTGAACCAGGGAGGCAGAGGTTGCAGTGAGCCAAGATCGCACCACTGCACTGCAGCCTGGGCGACAGAGTGAGACTACGTCTCAAAAAAAAAAAAAAAGTCTGAGACTGGGGAATTTATGATGAAAAGAGGTTTAATTGGCTCACAGTTCTGCAGGCTGTACAGGAAACGTGATTCTGTCATCTGCTTGGCTTCTGGGGAGGCCTCAGGGAGCTTACAATCATGACAGAAGGCAAAGGGGAAGCGGGCACATCTTATGTGACTGGAGCAGGAGGATGAGAGAGAGGAGGAGTTGCCACACACTATTAAACAACCAGATCTTGTGAAAACTCACTTGCTATGTGGTACCAAGCGGGGATGGTGTTAAACCATGAGAAACTGGCTCCATGATGCAATCACATCCCTGCAGTCCCCACGTTTGGCATTGGGGATTAGATTTCCACATGAGATTTGGGTAGGGACGCAGATCCAAACCATATGATATACCATAAACCATAGAGTAATGATTAAAGCTCAAAACCAAACCAAGCAAACATAGTTATATGTAAAAGGCCAACAAAGAAGATTAAATGAAATAAAAATACTCAACAAATTCAAAAGAAGTCAGAGAAAGAGGAAAAGGACAACAAACTACAGATGGGACAAATAGAAAGCAAACAGGAAGATGACCAATTAAAACAAACTCTCCGGCATTCCACCAGTTGCGTGTGGTTATTTAGCAACTCTCTACCTCTGACAACAATACCTGTCACACAGGGTAGTCATCAGAACTTGCCACATGTGATATGGAAACCCTGCCTTTTGCAGACCTGCAATCATTATACATTAGCTCGTAATGTTGGTAGGAGAGACACAGGTCTCTGTATTGGTCATGCTGAGAGCTCCCTTCTCATTGCTCTGTTTTCCTCCTACTTTGATCCCTTCCTGTACTTCCACGTCCCACACCATCTAGTTGGAGAAGATTCTCAGCCTCCCAGTCTGCAAATGTTCAATGTCCATGAACCAAATAGCCAACAAATGTATTTCTGTACGTTTATCTGCTACCCAGGGATCCAGGAGAAATGCTTTCCTTTCTGCAAGAAGTCCGTGGTTGCTGATGCCAAGAATGTGCTCTCTCTGTCCTCTTCTCTTTTGTGATCTGCATATTCTCAGCTGTTCTGCATTTCTGGGAAGACTTTACACAGGGACAACTATGAGTTTTTGTAAGAAGATGAGAAGTCACCACTTTGGGAACCATCCATTAGACGTTCCAATATTGCTGCAGACAGGGACTCTAGCATGTTCTCTTCTTCTCTGACACCCACCCCTTCCCCCATTGGCCACAGCAACTTGGGTTTGCTCTTCAGTTATGTCAGTACCTACCCCTGGGGAACTGTGAATTGTTTTACACCCTATCTAATAACACAGTGTGTCCTTATACAAAGTAAGTATTCAATATACATCTATTGAAGGGATTTCATCACAGTTAAATCTGTGGAGAGTTCAGCAGATAAGTGAGTTGCTCAAGATGGTCAGAGGCTCTCTTATTCCATTTGGGCTACCGTAACAAAATACCTTAGCCTAGGGGGCTTATAAGCAGCAGAAATATATGTCTCATAGGTCTGGATGCTGGCAAGTGGAAGGTCAAGGTAGTGGCAGATTGGGTGTCTGTTGAGGGCCTGTTCCTTATGGAGGGCACCTCCTAGCTGTGTCCTCACATGGTGGAAGGAGAGAACAAGCTCCCTTGGTTCCCTTTTACAAGGCCACTTATCCCATTCATGGGGTCTTTGCTTTCATGATTAAATCACTTCCTAAAGTCTTTGCCTCCTAATTCAAACCTAACCTATCAGGGGTTAGGTTTCAACACTCGGATTTTAGGGGCACAAAAACATTGACTATAGCAAAGACATAGATGTACTTGGGTCTGGGACCTTCTGGGTCCAGCTCCATTATGACACCCACACTGCCCATGGTCTCCCACATGATGTAATTCTGTCCTGTGACATTGTGCCCATGAGGCAGGGATGCAGTAGAGGCCTCTGCAGACATGGCTTGTTCTTGGACTTCGGCCTGGCTTTGTGCTGCCAGCCTGGAAGAATCCACCAGCTGCCCACTCTCATGCCTGATTCAGGTTCGTGGGTCCCTCCAGGCACATGTCAGATAGCACACTCAATTTTTTAGTTGCCCCACCTCCATGGGTACCCTTCTGAACTCAGGGACCATGGAGGGAGCTGGGAGTCTCTGTTTTTAGTTGATGCTCTTGTCTCCTATTTGGGAACAATGCCCAGGCAAGGGTATCTCTTTCCTACTGTTTTCTAAGAACATCAGGGGCTTCCTCCAAAATCTTCACCTACTCCCTCCACTAATCCCTTCTCCCTCAGGGACACAGGGCACAAGCCCAATTCCTGTGTGAAGATCCTGCCACAGGGTGGCTCTTTGGTTTTCTGCAGGCATCCAGACAAGAAGCTAAACGTGAATGCACTCCGGAATCCAGGAGCACTGGCGATTTTCTCACCTTAGCTCAGAGAGCATCCCCACAGATACCCCTCGCCCCACCACAGGCCCCCTGAATCCATACCATAAAATGTATGTCAGTTTGTTCAAATAAGGACCCAGCTGAGTATTTAATCCCTATTTAAAGATGATGTTTATTTTATTTTAGAGTTGAAATTAATCAGCCTCAGGATACAGAATTAGATAAGGCTGGGATTTAGCTCCCCTGGAATAATTCATTTCACATCAAGCCTTCTTAACTCTTTGGCTGCAGAGAGAAAGTGTCTGTGTCTTTCTCTGCAGAGTTTCCCAGGGCTGGCCAGGTGAACAGACATGCTCCCTCCTCCCCATCCTGCCAGCCAGGGCATGGTGTGTGCTTATGATGCATGGAGTTAGGATACTAGCCTTTTCATCACAACAGTCTTAAATCCTCCCACAGGGAAATAGAGATAATATACAAGTAGGAAAAAAAGAAAAATAAGCAGTCTTGAATTCTGCTACCTAAAGATAACCATTGTTACCATGTAGGCAAGCTTCCTTTCATGCTGTGTCAATTGTTTAAAAAATATGGCTCAATATTATAAACACACAGGACTATGTAGAGGATAATGACATCAAACTTTCATGTACCTCCCAGTTAAAATTCAAACGTGGCAGCTTTTGGATGCGTTTGCTCCAGAGTTTAAGGGAAGAAAACTACGGATTCAGCCTTGTTTATGCTGACTCTCGAGTTATATGTCCCTTTTCTAAGCCAGTTACCGCCTCCTTCCCCACTATCCTGAAGTCAATGTGTGTCTTTACATCCATGTTTAATACCTAGTGTGCCTGTCCATGAAGAATAGATAGTGCTCTTTGGTCTGTTTTTGCAATTTTATACAAATATCAGTCCGTACATACTCTCCTGAAAGTTGCTTTTCCCTTCAACTATGTCTTCCAGATGAATCTAGAATTCTGCATTTCTGGTGAGGAGAGGACGAGCGACCCCCCTTGCAACCCCCACCCCAAGGTGATGCTGATGTTCTGGTCCAAGGCCTGCACACAACCTGGTGAGGCTTGGAGTCTTGGGACAGGTCTGTTGTCAGCCCTTTCTTCCTAGGAAGCACAGCCAGATGACCTTGGGGCTGGAGACTGGAGACCTCACTATGACCCTCGCCAGCAGTGCGCACATCCGTCTTCACTCATCTTCGTCAATATTTGTTATCGCACTTTCTGATATTGTTTGTGGATTTTGCTGTGCAGCTGAATGCCTGCCTTGATTTTCCCAGCCTTTCGGGTCTCCTCCTCTGTGAATTGCTCCTGTCCCATATGTCTGTTGGGTCTTTGGCTTCTCCTTGCTGACTTGTAAGTGCTTTTTTTTTTTTTTTTAGATGGTGTTTTGCACTTGATGCCTAGGTGGGAGTGCAATGGCATGATTGCAACTCACCACGACTTCTGCCTCCTGGGTTCAAGTGATTCTCCTGCCTCAGCCTACTGAGTAGCTGGGATTACAGGTAAGTGCCACCACGCCTGGCTAATTTTGTATTTTTAGTAGAGACAGGGTTTCTCCACGTTGGTCAGACTGGTCTCGAACTCCCGACCTCAGGTGATCCACCTGCCTCAGCTTCCCAAAGTGCTGGGATTACAGGCATGACTCACCACGTCTGGCCAATTTTGATTTTAATGATCTGGATATCAACGCTTTTTTGGCCAAATACCTTACAAATATGTTTTCCCTTTTGGTGCACTATATTAGTCCATTTTCACACTGCCAATAAAGAGATACCCCAGACTGGGAAGAAAAAGAGGTTTAATTGGACTTACAGTTCCACATGACTGAAGAGGCCTCAGAATCATGGTGAGAGGTGAAAGGCACTTCTTACATGGCGGTGGCCAGAGAAAAATGAGGACGATGCAAAAGTGGAACCCCCTGATAAAACTGTCAGTTCTCATGAGACTTATTCACTACCAGGAGAACAGTATGGGGGAGCCGCCCCCATGATTCCAATTATCTCCCACCAGGTCCCTCACACGACACAGGACAATTATGGGAGGACAATTCAAGATGAGATTTGGGTGGAGACACACAGCCAAACCATATCATGCACTGTCTTTGTCTTTTAACTTTATTCATTGCCTCTTTTGTCACATCAATGCTTCTACATTCAATACGATTGAATTTATCAGTAATTTCTTTTATGGTGTCTGTGTTTTGTGTCATATTAAAAAAAGCTTTTCTCTGCTTAGTGTCATAAGATCTGTCCTCTGTTTTCTTCTAAAAATTGGAAATCTGCTTTTCACGTTTTGTTTTATTTCCTTTGTTCTTTGATTCATAGGGATATGAGGTAGAAATCTCTATTAGTTAACTCTCGTTTTGTAACAAATAACCCCACAACTCAGAGGCCTAAGACCATAGGTCACCATTTCTCACTCATGGGCATGGGTTTCTTGGGAGGTTTCAGCTCGAACTGTTGTGGCTGAGCTGGATCTGCTCCAAGTGTCTCTGATCCTCCTGGGTTTGGGGCCTGCCAGGGTGCCTTCTTCTCATGGCAATGGCAGGAGTGAAAAGAACAAAGGGAAATGTGAATGTCTCTTAGCTCACCACCCAGGCTGAGAATGGGCAAACTACCACTTTACCACATCCACTGGCCAAAGTGAGTCACGTGGCCAAACCAGAAGTCAAGGGCAGGAAGTTTACATATGAATCTCATCTCCACGTGCTATGATTTCCTGGGCTTTCAACTTCTTAAGGCTGAATTGTTTTATTCTCACCTCCCCAGACTGCAGAAAACACATTTTCTCCAGGACTCGTTGAGCCATAGGGCAGAATGATTGTAGTTGATAAGGACTAGATGGAACTCAAGTCTCCAGCCTCTGTGCAGTGGGCAGGTGCCATTTGGCCACTGATGCCACTTCCTTCCCCTTGTCCCCATTTAGGGCCTCTGTTCTGCTCCAATCTCCCTGTCATTCTTCCCAGGCCTTCCAGGCATCAGCCTCTTAATAGTTCCTGGCTTTGTTCCCTCTCTATTATGTGAGGGTTTCCATCCTTATTTGGTGTAGGAGGACTTGACTGAGTCAACTCAGCCTGTCACATCCCCACTCTCAGCACCTGGGTACCCCTGAGTGCTCAGCATAAGTGGGGTCCCTTGGTGACTCCCTCCATGGCATGTTCTGAAGGCATAGGAGCTGGACTGATATTCGGGACACCTAAACCTTTGTTCCACTTCAGCCATGACAACTTCATTGGTCTAGGCAAATCATGGCAGCTCTCTATGCCCCATTTATTTATTCCTCACACAATGGAATGACATAACCCTCAGTGCTTACCTAAAGGAGGATAAATGATTCCCCTGCCTTCTCCCCAATTCTGTATTTGCCAGAGCATCAGATTTTTGTGTCTGGACAAGAATATAGGGAAGGAAGAGCAGGTAAGCTTTGAGCACAAAGAGGGCGTTTAGGGATTTCACTTAAGGAAAGAAAGCCAGGGGGCAGAGAGGGGTGGTGGAGCATGATCTTGGGCCAATGGTGAAGAACCAATGAAGTGCAATTGCATGGGTTAAGTTGTGTAGCAGCCTGGGTTCCATCAAGAGATAGAAACCACATAGTGTGTCTAAAGGGGAAGTGTAGTATAAAGGATTGCAACTATGATAAAAGAGTCACCGTAAGACATAAAGCAACTCTGCCTTGTGCCCTAGTGCAGAGGGAGGTACCCAAGGAAGTACAGATTTGAAAGGTGTTCGGACGTCATAAAATATGGTTCAGCCACCACATATGAGACGTTTGTGGATTTGGGCAGGCTGGAGCTCGTCAGCAGCTTTTGCACAAGCACTAGGCCACCCACTGGAGTGCAGGTGAGGGAGCCTGCTGTCAGCCACTGGTGCAGGTGAGGGAGCCAGCCGTGAGCTGCTGGAATGCAGAGGAGGGAGCTGGCCATGAACCGCTGTTGTGCAGGTGAGGGAGCTGGCCGTGAATCGCTGGTGCAGGGATGCATGGCGGGAGTCTGGCTGCCTTTGTAGGGAAGGAAGCCTCCAGAATGCGTGGGTCCCGCAGTGTCTGTCAGAAGAAATGGCAGTTCTGTGTGCATCCTCTAGAATACAGGTCACTGTGTGCAGATTGCACAAGGGGTACTATAGGGGGTCTGGGAAAATTTCAGGAACTTTCTGATCACATGGTCCCTGCTGCGTTTTGGTTTCCATGTCAAGATATTGCAAGCCAAGGCTACAAGGTGGCTGAGGGATCATGCCTAGGTCTGTGGTTGGGGCTTGAACATGATCAAGGCCCAGCCAGAGAGCTCTTGACCCCTGCAGTCTCTCCATCCTCTACCTAGATGCCTGCAGAATGTTCATTTCCAGAGGGTATATTGAACGGTGTTTCCCAGTTTATCACAGTGCACTTATTGAAACGTGCACTAGGAGCTGGGAGGCAACAGACTGAAAACTGACACTGGAGACGCTGGCTCATAGCAACGAAGAGAAGCTGAAAAGGAGTGGGTAGGAACTAATTGTAATTTTACATCAACGATCTGCATCTTTGTTTCGATGGTTTGGGGCAACTGAAATGACTATTCTTTCTACCTTCCTAGTTCAGACACAGCCTGAGACTTTTTATTTTTTTTTGAGATGAAGTCTCACTCTGTCACTCAGGCTGGGGTGCAGTGGCCTGGTCTCAGCTCATTGAAATCTCTGCCTCCCAGGTCCAAGTGATTCTTCTGCCTCAGCTTCCAGAGTAGCTGGGGCTAACAGGCACCCACCACAATGACCGGCAAACTTTCGTATTATTGGTAGAGATAGGGTTTCTCCATGTTGGTCAGACTGGTCTTCAACTCCTGACATCAGGATATCTGCCCGCCTATGCCTCCCAAAAGGCTGAGATTACAGATGTGAGCCACTGTGCCCGGCCACCTGAGACATTTTGGGCAACAGCTCTGACAGATGAAATGTGTATCCCTCCCGGGCAGGGGATTTAAGAAGTGGTTCATGGCTGATTGTGTTTTCTTTGCTCTGTTTCTGGAACTGTGGGAGCATCTTCTGGGATAAGGTCTATCTGTTTGAGTCTCTGAATGACTACGACCACCAGAGCCCCCTTGTTGACCCATGATGGATGTGAAATTAATTGAGAAGTCAAGGCCGGGTGCGGTGGCTCACACCGGTAATCCCAGCACCTTGAGAGGCTGAGGTGGGCAGATCATAAGGTCAGGTAATCAAGACCATCTTGACTAAGATAGTGAAATCCAGTCTCTACTAAAAATACAAAAAAATTAGCCGGGTGTGGTGGCAGGCGCCTGTAGCCCCAGCTACTCAGGAGGCTGAGGCAGGAGAATCTCTTGAACTCAGGAGGTGGAGGTTGAAGTGAGCTGAGATTGCACCACTGAACTCCAGCATGGGCGACACAGCGAGATTCCATCCACCGCACCCCACACCCTGAAAAAAAAAAAAAGAAAATAAGTCAACTTTGCTGTTGAAGCCACTGAGATTTGGGGGCTTTTTTGTCACACTGCGTCACCTGTCCTGATGAATGCATGACTCATTTCATCCTTGCCACAGCCCTTGAGAGAAGGGGCTTCATCCTCATTTCACAAATGAAGAGTCAAGTCTCAGAGAGGTTAGGAGCATGAGCAAGGTCACACAGCGAGGGGTGGAGCTTGGATTTGAATCCAGGTCTGTCTAACCTCAAAGACTGAAGTGGGGATGAAAATAAGTTGCCATTGTTGTTTGCCTGTCACCCAGGTGATGTAACTCTTGTCTAGGCTCTGCCTACGGGGGCTTTGTGACATATCGCTGCACTGATCACCTAGGTGATGGGACCCTTTTCTAGGCTCTTCTATCCTTGGATTGTAACCTTGCAGGATCTTGGACTCATATCTTTTCAGGGATCATAGAAGTGATCACATCAAAGCTGCCATGATAAAGTTGTAGAAAAGTGGGCAATATTGCCAAATGCAAAATATCTGGGCTATATTTTGTTCTGAGATAACCATTTGAGATTCCTGGAAGTTAGGGAATATGGAGGCCAACTCCCATAGGGATGTTGTATAAGACTCCAATTCCTAAGTCAATGATCTCAACCCTGTGGATACAGCACTCTCCCTGTAATGGGACATCTTAACCCATTTTGTGCTGCTATAACAGAATACCATACACTAGAGAATCTATAAAGAAAAGAAATTTATTTCTTAGAGTTCTGGAGGCTAGGAAGTCCAAGGATGTGGGCTCTGCATCTGGTGAGGGCATTCTTGCTGTGTTATCTCATGGCTGAAGGCAGCTGAGCAAGACTTGGAGAAAGAAAGAGAGCAAAAGGGGCTGAACTTGCTTTTTATACAAGCCCACTCCCAAGGTAACTAACCTACCTCCAAGATAACTAACCTATTCCTGAGATAGTGACATTAATCCATGCATGGGGACAGAATCTCATAAACCAATCACTCTTATTAGGCCCCACATCTCAACACTGTCACATAGAGGATTAAGTTTCCAACAATTGAGCTCTGGGGGACAAATGCAGACCGTACATGGGGGATTGATGAGTATATGGGAGGGACCAGTCATGAATATTTTGGCTGAGAGTTGTGTTTGGGAGCTGAAGCCATGCTCCATCATGGCAGGGCACACATAGACCTTTGAATGCTCTGAGGAATGAATATTGAACAGTGTAACTCATGGCAGAAGGTGGAATATTTAAAAAGCAGAACTGCCTGGGTCAACTAAAAGAGTGAACAAAGAGCCTGTAGCCTGTGGCTGGCTCCTCTTCTCTTCCCATCTCCACCTTTCAACTTTCTCTCTTTCTTTCCCTCCCTCCCTCTCTCTCTCCCTTCCTTCCGGCCCTCATTCCTTCCTTTCTTCCTTCCTCTGCCTTCTTCTTTCTCTCCCTCCCTGCTTCCTTGTTTCTTTCCTTCTTTCCGTTTCCCTGTTTCTCTCCCTCCTTCCTTCTTTCTCTCTCATTTCCCTCTTTCTTTCTTTCTCTCTCTCTCCATCTTTCTCTCCCTCCATCCTTCCTTCTCTCATTCTTTCCTTCCTTCTCTCTTTCCTTCTTTGCCCCCTTCTTTCCTTCCTTTCTTCCTTCCTCCTTCCTGCCTTCCTTTCTTCTCTCTTTCTTTGACTGATGTGTTCTGAGCCCAAGCACCCTGTGGGGTGGTAAGTGGTACCAAAATTGACTCAAAAATCAAGAAGAAATAGAAAACCTAAGAAGTACTATAACATGAAGAACATAAAACCTCTAGTAAAATAAAATCTTTCACAAAGGAAGGACAAGGCCCAGATGATTGTATGAGCAAATTTTACAGACTTTCAAAGAATGGATCATTCTAATTATGATGTCCCAAACAACTGTAGCTAGGAATATTAATGCTTGATTTTTCAAGAGCTTCATTTCCTAAAATCTGTAGGATCAAAGGTAGATTGGCATGCGTTGGAAATTCTCAAATGTTGTGCAGTTCCTTGGAGTCTTAGCATTAAAAAAGAAAGGCCTTGCTTGCATTAACTTTGAATTTTGTAACAGTTACAAGTTAATAGAGATACTCTATGAATTTATATACATTCTGATTTTATAGGAATGGAGGCATATCACACAATTGCCTCTGCACCCAGAATTATTACTTTGTAACATATCTTGGACATCATTTTTGAGCATCCTTTTAAAATTTATTTTTTCAAATAGCTGCATAGTATTCTATCATATGAATAACCATAATTTCAATAAACAGTAAGGTGATAATCATTAATGTGATTGATAAACATTAAGGTGATTTCTAGACTTTTGTTAATTAAAAAGATGGTATAATACTTTCTCCCATTCATACATAATTCCAGGCATCATGAGTATGTCTGTAGGGTAAGTTTCTGGAAACGAAATTGCTGAATCAGAGGGTATTTCCATTTATAATTTTGGTATATATTGTTTAATCACAATTGATATAGTTTGTACTAATTTATAATCCCAGTAACAAGATGTGAGTAACACTTCAAACTCCACAAATTCACTGCCAGTGCTTGAAGTCTTGATGCATATTGCCAGCCTTCCTTCAAGTAAAGTTCTATTAACTCTACAAAAATTTTATAAATGGCAGACGTTACATTTCCAGATAGCTTTGTGGTAACCAAAAAATAATTGATTTATTAGCAATTTGTGTATCACATTGAGACAAAATACATTTGTAATAAATATCATTATTGTTACGTACTTAAAACATCCCATGTATTGCAAAATCATACTTTAGATGGGGCCAAGCTGGCCGATTAGAAGCAGCTGTGGCCCGTGGCTTTCACAGAGAGCAATGAAAACTGTGAGTGAATTCAGCACCTTCAATTGAGGTATTCAGGTTCTTGCATTGGGACTGACTAGGCAGACAGCTTGACCCACAGAGAGTCAGGAAAAGCAAGTGAGTCAATGATCCACCCAGGTGTGGCACAGAGCTAGCTGAGCCCTCACTCGCAGGCAAAGGAGGCTATGAGTAATTGTGTGACTCTGCCTGGGAAACCATGCTTCTGCAATGGATTTTTGTAACCTGCAAATCAGGAAGTCCCTTCATGAGCTCAGCCACCACGGCCTTGGGTCTGAAGCAAAAGCTGTGTGGAGTCTCAGCAGAGTGCTTGCCGGCTTACTGGGGCATGCATGGAAACCCAGGAATTTTGCATACTCTGCCCCGAGAATTCCAGCAAAGCGGGAGATACATCTCTGCATTCCCTTAGGAAGGGGGCTGAATCCAGGGAGCCAGGTGACATCATTCTGAGGCCCCACTCCCACAGCACCTCACAATACCCATTGGCTTGGAATTCCAGCTGGCCAGTCGCAGCAGGCTGGAGAAAGCCAGAGGAGGACCGAGTTTGCAGGGAGAGAGGCAGCTGCTCTATCTTTGGTTTGAGTTGACCACTCTAGCCTGCTGGCACCAGGGAACAGGAAGAGTCCCCTATAACATAGTACAGCTGTTGTGACCGATCGTGGCCAGGCTGCTTCTTTAAGTGAGACCAAAATCCATCCCTCCTCACTGGACAGGGCCTCCCCATAGAATTTTAGCAACTCCAGCCAGAGTTCTAAGGACAGAACTCTAATTTTTCCCTGGGATGAAGTCCACAGGGAGAGGGGTAGCTGCTGTCTCTCCAGTTCAGCCAACTGAACTTTTCCAGCCTGCTGGCTCTGGAGAGTCCTGGGGGTCAGAACAACACACCTGCTCTGCCAAAGGTCAGCCAGACTGCTTCTTTAAGCAGTCGCTGATCCTGTTCCTCCTGACTGGGTGAGACCTCCCAACCGGGGTCTCCAGACACCTCCTACAGGAGGGTTCCAGCTGGCATCAAGTCAGTAATCCCTTGGACTGGTGCTCCCAGAGGAAGGTACAGGTTGCCATCTTTGTTGTTTTACAGCCTTCACTGGTGATACCTCCTGGTGCAGGAGAGACTGATGTGACTAGTGTCCACAGTGGACCCCCAAAAACCACAGCAGCCCTAGCCCTAGGGAAGAGAGGTCTGACTGTTAAAAACAAACAGAAAACAACAACAACAACATCAACAAAACGACCCCATGAAAAACTCTGTACAAAGTCAGCAACGTCAAAGATCAAAGGTAGATAAGCCCACAAAGATGAGAAAGCATCAACACAAAAACGCTGAAAACTCAAAAAGGCAGAATGCCTCTTCTCCTCTAAATGACAACAACACCTCCCAAGCAAGGGCACAGAACTGACCCGAGGCTGAGATGGCTGAATTGACAAAAGTAGGCTTTAGGAAGTGGGTAATAACAAATTTCTCTAAGCTGAGGGAGCGCGTTCTAACTTAATGCATGTAGCTAAAAATCATAAAAGAACACAGTAGCTGATAACCAGAATATTCAGTTTAGAGAGGAACATAACTGACATGATGGAGCTGAAAAACACAACATGAGAACTTCACAACACAACCACAACTATCACTCACAGAATAGGCCAAGTGGAGGAAAGAATCTCAGAGCTTCAAAACTATCTGTCTGATATAAGACAGGAAGAGAAGTATAGAGAAAGAAGAATAAAAAAGAAAGAGCAACAAAACCTTCAAGAAATACGAGATTATGTAAACAGACTGAACTTAAGACTGATAAGGGTACCTTGACCCACCATGATCAAGACGGCTTCATCCCTGGGATACAAAGTCGGTTCAACACAGGCAAATCTATAAATGTAATTCATCACATAAACAGAACTAAACACAAAAACAACACGGTTATCTCAATAGATGCAGGAAAGGCCTTCAGTAAAATTCAACATCCCTTCATGTTAAAAACTCTCAATAAGCTAGGTATTGAAAGATCACTACTCAAAATAATAAGAGCCATATATGACAGACCCACAGCCAATATCATACTGAGTGAGCAAAAGCTGGAAGCGTTCCCCTTGAATACTGACACAAGAAAAGGATGGCCTCTCTCACCACTCCTATTCAACGTAGTACTGGAATTTCTGGCCAGGGCAATCAGGCAGGAGAAAGAAATAAAGGTATTTAAATAGGAAGAGATGAAGTCAAATTATCTTTGTTTGCAGATGGCATGATCCTATATCTAGAAAACCCGATCATCTCAGCCCAAGAGCTTCTTAAGCTGATAAACCACATCAACAGAATCTCAGGATACAAAATCAGTGCGCAAAAATTGCTAGTATTCCTATAAACAAACAATAGGCAAGTAGAGAGCCAAATCGTGAATGAAATTCATTCACAATTGCTACAAAAAGAATAAAACACATAGGAATACAGCTAACAAGAGAAGTGAAGAACCTCTTCAAGGAGGACTACAAACCACTGCTCAGAGAAGTCAGATAGGACACAAACAAATGGAGAATCATTCCACGATCATTGATAGGGAAGAATTCATTCCTGAAAATGTCCATACTGCCCAAAGTAATTTATAAAAGAATTCAATGCTATTCCCATTAAACTACCAATGAAATTCTTAACAGAATTAGAAGAAAGTATTTTTAAATTCTCATGAACCAAAAAAGACCCCAAATAGCCAAGGCAATTCTAAGCAAAAAGAACAAAGCTGGAAGCATTACACTACCCAACTTCAAACTACACTATAATGCTACAGTAACCAAAACAGCATGTTACTGGTACAAAAACAACCAATGAAACAGAATAGAGAACTCTGAAATAAGACCATACACATACAACCATCTGATCTTTGACAAATCTGACAAACACAAGCAATGGGGAAATGATTCCTTATTTAATAAATCATGTTGGGAAAACTGGTTAGCCATATGCAGAAACTGAAACTGGACTTCTTCCTTATACCTTACACAAAAAATAACTCAAGATGGAATAAAGACTTAAACATAAGACCTAAAACCATAAAAACCATTGAAGAAAACCTAGGCAATACCATTCAGGACATAGGCATGGGCAAAGACTTTGTGACTAAAACACCAAAAGCAATGGCAACAAAAGCCCAAATTGACAAATGGGATCTAATTAAACTAAAGAGCTTTTGCACAGCAAAATAAACTATCATCAGCGTGAACAGACAACCTACAGATTGGGAGAATATTTTTGCAATCTATCTGTCTGACAAAGGGCTAATGTCCAGAATCTACAAAGAACTTAAACAAATTTACAAGGAAAAAAAAAGCCCCATCAAAAAGTGGCCAAAGGAAACAAGCAGACACTTCTCAAAAGAAGACATTTATGCGGCCAACAAACATGAAAAAAAGCTCATCATCACTGGTCATTAGATGAATGCAAATCAAAACCACAATGAGATACCATCTCACGCCAGTTAGAATGGCGATTGTTAAAGTCAGGAAACAGCAGATGCTGATGAGGCTGTGGAGAAATAGGAATGCTTTTACAATGTTGGTAGGAGTGTAAATTAGTTCAGTCATTGTGGAAGACAGTGTGAAAATTCCTCAAAGATGTAGAACCATAAATACCATTTGACACAGCAATCCCATTATAGGGTATATATCCAAAGCATTATAAATTATTATACTATAAAGACACATGCACTTTATGTTTATTTCAGCACTGCATGTTTATTTCAGCGCTATTCACAATAGCAAAGACTTGGAACCAACCCAAATGCCCATTAATGATAAACTGGATAAAGAAAATGTGGCACATATACACCATGGAATACTATGCATTTATGTCTTTTCCAGGGACATGGATGAAGCTGGAAACCATCATTCTCAGCAAACTAACACAAGAAAAGAAAACCAGGCCAGGAGGAGTGACTCATGCCTGTAGTCTCCGAACTTTGGGAGGCTGAGGAGGTGAGTTTGAGATCAGCCTGACCAACATGGAGAAAACCCGTCTCTACTAAAAATACAAACAATTAGCCAGGCATGTTGGCACATACCTGTAATCATAGCTACTTGGGAGGCTGAGGCAGGAGAATCGCTTGAACCCAGGATGCAGAGGCTGGGTTGAGCCGAGATCATGCCATTACACTCCAACCTGGGCAACAAGCTTGAAACATTGTCTCAAAAAAAGAGAGAGAGAGAGAGAGAAAGAAAAAGAAAAAAGAAAAGAATACCAAACACTGTATTTTCCCACTCATAAATGGGAATTGAACAATGAGGACACATGGACACAGGGAGGGGAACATCACACACTGGGGCCTGTCGTGGGGTGGGAGGCTAGAGGAGGAATAGCGTTAAGAGAAATACCTATGTAGATGACGGGTTGATAGGAGCAGCAAACCACCATGGCACTTGTATAACTATGTAACAAACCTGCATGGTCTGCCCATGTATCACAGAACATAAAGTACAACAAAGAAAACTTTACATAAATACATAAAGTCTAGAACAGCTAATACATTATAATGAAAAGTCAACAATAATCTCAGCTCAAAGAGAACACCATAAAATTATGAAGTGCTCTCAACAAATCTCTAAATTTATGTCCTCATAAGATTACATTTCTATTTCTTCTTGAATAATTTCCCCATTTTAGCTATGATTTGGTGATAGTAAGATGGTAATTCTGAAGAGAAAATTATCCTAACTCTTCATTGAGAAAATTCTGCCTCATTTCACCACACACCTGAGTCTTAAGCAGTCACTTCTAATGTAGCTGAATAATAGATCCTCACCCAGCTGAGTCTATGAGTTGAATCCATGTACGTGAGATAAGGCCCCCAAGGAGAGGTAATAAGCTGGGAATGCCATCAGTTCATCTTTCTTCAGGCCTATATTTGTCATTGTCACTTGTAGTAGCAGGACAGCCCTGGCATTGGGATTTGTAGTAACAGAGAGTATCGAAGGGAAAACTGAACTTCCCTAATTTTTGGAAAAAAGCAGATTGGAAACAGATGAGTTCCAACGTTTTCCATGTGTGAGGTCATTGGCCCAGGTAGTCTTGCTCAGGACATTTCTTGTCAGCAAAACAGAAGTCAAACGATATTTCTACCTTCCAAGAGAATAGAACATAATGTCAGATTTTCTCATGGATTCCCACAAGTTCAAGAAACTTTCATGGCCTTATTTAACTGCTTAAGCATTTCAACTAAAAAATTGTCTTTCAAATACACAGGAATATGTTTGGAAAAATTTTAACCAGAAAAAGTTGGAATTCTAAAATAAAAAATGCATGAGGCCATAAAAATTTTTTACATCTTTTAATTTATATGTCAACTGGGGAAAGAAAAACATTCTTTGAAGTTTCCTTTTATACCATTAAAGACTTATTCTTTATTGCAGCAATACAGGGTGACTTATTCAGGTTGAATGTTGAAGGTAAACTTCAACTTAATTTTAAGTTCTGGCTAATTTTTAAGCATTTCTCAGTCACCTACCATGATTTCATCTCAGAAACCAAAATCTCAATTTCATTTAGACCTTTGAAATATTAAAACAGAAGGTTAAATGCTTCAAAATAACATTCATGTAGAGACTTACATATGTGGACCAGGAATCTCCAGGTATTACAAAGTTTATGAGAACATAACAAATGTTGATACACACATTTAATTCTGAAATAAAAACTTACAACAAATAAAACTAACAAATCAAGAAAATTTTGTAGGTAACACATTTTATGTCTAAAAATATAGGTATGAAACACTCAAGGATGGATAAAAGAAGAAATCACAAGAGAAAATAGAAAATATCTAGAGACAATTAAAAACATGAAATCCCAAAAGTTAAGAAATACATCAAAAACAGTACCATAAGGGAAAAATTTATAGCTATAAGTGATTATAAAAAATAAGATACCGAATCAACAACTTTAATCCTAAGGAACTAAAAACAGAGGGAAAAAGAGGGACTATTAAAGAGGGACTACTAAAAGCTAGCAAAATTTAAAAAATGATAAAGATAACAGTGGAAACAAGTGAAATAGAGAATAGAAAAACAATATCAAAACTCAACAAAACCTAGTTTGTTCTCTGAAAAAGATCAAAACTGACAAAATTTTATCTAGATTGACTAAGAAAAAAAGGCAATATTCAAATTACTAAACTCAAAAATAAAATGGGTACATTACTAACAAATTTTTGGAGTAAAAAAGGGATGTAGGAGAGTACCATAAGGAACTATACATTAAAAAATTGAATAGTCTAAATAAAATGAACAAATTCCTAGAAATAACCTACTAAGACTGAATCAGAAAAGTTGAATAAACCTAAACCTATTCAGCAAGGAGATTCAGCAGGAAGATTGCATCAGTAATCAAAAACCCAGCAACAAAGAAAAGCCTGGAGCAGAGGGCTTCACTGTTGAATTCTACCCAATGTTTAAAGCAGAATTAACACCACTTTTTCAGAACTTTGAAGAGGAGATAATTTTTTCTAACTTATTCTATGAGTCCAGTATTACCCTGACACCAAGCCAGACAAAGGCACCATAAGAAAACTACAAACAAACATCCCTTATAAACGCTGATGCAAAAATCCTCAACGAAATACCAGGAACTCAATCTTAGCAGTACATTAAAAGGATTATACACTATGAATGAGTATAACTGACTCCTGAAATAAAAGTATGTTCCAACACATGAAAATCAGCATAATATCACATTAACATAAAGAAGGAAAAAACCCTCATGTCATCATCTTAATCAAAGAAGAAATATCATTTGTCAAAATTTAACCCACATTCATGATAAAATATACACTATAAAAAGAAAGAAAACACCTTAACATAATGCTATACAAAAAACAAAACAAAACAAAAAAACACAGCTAACCTGGTGAAAGACTGAAAGCTTTTACCCTAAGAGCAAAAACAAGGATGCCTGCTTTTACTACTTCTATTTAATATAGTACTGAAGGTTCTGGTTAGTTAAAACCGTAAGGTGAGTATAATAATTAAAGATATTCCAATTTTTTTAGAAAGTAAAATTATCTGTTTGCAGATGACATAACTTTATATATTAAAAATCTTTTAGTTTCTGTGAAATAAACTTTCAGATGCAATAAATAAAATTCAGCAAAGCTGCATGATACAAAATAATACACAAAAATCAGTTGTATTTCTACAATAACAATAAACTATCTGAAGAAGAAATCAAGACAACAGTATCCTGTATGATAGCATCAAAAGAATAAAATACTTAAAAACCCATTTAACCAAGGAAATGAAAAACCTGTACAACAAAAACTATAAACATGGCATGAAAGTATTAAAGATGACACAAATAAATGAAAAGACATCATGTGTTTATGGACTGGAAGACAAAGTCTTGTCAAGGTGCCATTGTTATCTATAGTCTTCTACAGATTCAATAAAATCACTACAAAAATTCCAATATTTGTAAAAATAGAAAAACCTATTCTAAAATTCAGATGAAATCTCGAAAAACCCCAAGCGGCCAAATCAATCTTAGAAACTAAAAAAGTTAGAGGACTAACACCTCCTGGTTTCAAACTTCAGTAAGCAAAACAATGCTGTACCGGCATAGAGACGGACACAAAGACGAATGCAATAGAAATAAAGAAAAAAATATATAGTCATGATTTTTAACAAGGGTGTCAACACTGTTCAATGGGGAAAGGACGATACTTTTTTAAATAGTGTTAAAAACGGATATTTACATCTATCTATCTATATATTTATATGTATATATATTTATATGTATATATATACATATCCCAAATTAGCTTTTTGTCTGTCATGTACGTTGCAGATCTATTTTCCCAGTCTGTTGACTTTTGACTTTGAGGCAGTTTTCTCTCATACAAAATTTTAATTTTTATGGAGTCAAATACAACCTTGGCGCCGATCTGGTTCCCGTACTGCCCGGCCTGCGTGAGCATGATTTCCCTCATGGCCAAGGCGGGATTAGAGAGGCAGGAGAAACGCGAGAAGGTGGAGCAGACGCACAGCTACCCAGCCCGCCCTCCATCAACGCTGAAATAGCCCCGCGCCCACCTCCCTCAGCCGCGGATTTGGCTCCCAGAATAAGCAACAGCTTTACTTCCACACAGGTGTACCCACCTGTGAATCCCTTGGCGTTGAACGTCTGTTGGAGAGCTCAGGTGTCCTGCTGTGGTCCTTTCCACGTTGGGGAATGCAGGTCAGCTGGAGAACTTCCTCCCACATCTTTAGTAAGACTAAATCCCTAGCTGAGCTGAAACTGAATTTTCCTCCCATGTGGGAGGAGAAGACTCTTGTTTCCATATTCACAGA
Organism: Pongo abelii; assembly: GCF_028885655.2. Taxonomy (NCBI): domain Eukaryota; kingdom Metazoa; phylum Chordata; class Mammalia; order Primates; family Hominidae; genus Pongo; species Pongo abelii. The sequence goes on along the minus strand of NC_072000.2, from coordinate 6,675,639 downwards.
GTGCCTTTGCACCTGTCGTAGATTGATGACATATTGTTGTAATTGATGAGTCTTTTCATCTATTAGGAGATCTATGCTTAGGAAAGGTCTTCCGAATGTTAACTCAACAGGATTTAATTATAAGTTTTATTTGGAGCAGTCCAAACCCGCAGTAAACTATGGGTGTTAGAGATAGTCAGGCGTCTGATTTAGCTGGATTCTTCTTTAGAGTAGCATTAGCCCTCTCACCTTTTCAGAGGACTGCATTCTGCACACAGAGTGAAGGTAATATTGGATTCTTAAAGCTGAGGATAGGTGTTGGGATACACCTGCTGTGAAAGACAGGCCATTGCCACTTTGCAGGCTTTTAGATTACCCAAACTGAGGAGTTATTTCTTCTGGTAAACATTTTTCAGATGGGGTGGGGAATGCCTCGATCTAACCAGTGAAGTTATCAGTAAGCATTAGCAAATATTTGAATCTCCTGCAGAAAGGTATCTGAGTAAATTAGAGTTGCCAGTTCTTACCTGAATAGGTTCCTCAATTTTGCACAGGTTTCCCTGGAGAAGGAGAAAATTGCTGGCCGTTTGGGTCATGTCAGGCACAGAGATCACAGGGCTGAGTCACCTGTTTTGGTGTCTTGAAAAGATTTACACCTATAAACAAATGAGACATTAACAGAAACCAAGAATCCCTTCGAGGGTGAAAATAATCATGAAAGTGCTGAATTATATTCCTATGATTGGTACTTGGCATTAGCAATTTATTACCACCATTCAGCCAGCCAGAGGGGCCCTGGACTGAAGTGCAAACCCTGGCCCATTTTTGTTCTTCTTCAGAGTGTTCTGGCCCAGTTCTATGTATGCTGTCCAGCACGTCCATAAGCTTAAGTGGCCCTTTCAGTGCAGGGGCCTTGGCTGTGGCATCTACAAGGGCATTTCCTTTTACATGGTCAGTCTCTCTTTTGATGTCCTCTGCAATTAATTATAGTCACTTTTTGGCAGCAAAGCAGCATTCTAACAAGCTCAAAATTTGAATGATGTTGTATGGAAAAGCCCTTGGGGGTCAGGAGTCCCTACCCATTCCAAATTGCAGCATAAGCATGAAGCACTAAAAAGTCATACTTGGAATCAGTGTAAATGATAACTTTTAAATCCTTTTCCAACTGCAGGGGCTGAGTAAGTTCAATTAACTCAGCTTTTTGAGCTGAGGTCGAGGCCAGCAAGGCTTGTGCCTACTACTAATAGCATACCTACCCCTCCCGTTTTCCTGATGCATAAAACAACTTACATATGTTAACCAATCTTCCTTGGGATGGTCAAGGGGCTCATCCTTCTTAAGTCTGGCCTGCTAGAATAAGTTTGTTTCATAACCTGTGACATGCTTTGGCTGTGTCCCCAGTCAAATCTTATCTTGAATTGTAGCTCCCATAATTCCTATATATCATGGGAGGGACCTAGTGGGAGGTAATCGAATCGGGGGATGGGTCTTTCCCATGCTGTTCTCGTGACAGTGAATAAGCCTCATGAGATCTGATGGTTTATTTATTTATTTTTTAGACATAGTCTTGCTCTGTTGCTCAGCTGGAGTGCATTATCATGAACTTGGCTCACTGCAACTTCTGACTCCTGGGTTCAAGCGATTCTCCTGCCTCAGCCTCCCGAGTAGCTGGGATTACAGGCGACTACCACCATACCTGTCTAATTTTTGTACTTTTAGTATAGACGGGGTTTCACAATGTTTGCCAGGCTAGCCTCGATCTCCTCACTTCAGATCATCCACTGCATTGGCCTCCCAAAGTGCTGGGATTACAGCTCTTGGTTTTATAAAGGGGAGTTTCCCTACACAAGCCCTTTTGCCTGCTGCCATGTAAGAGATGTGACATTGCTCCTCATTTGCCTTCTGCCATGAGTGTGAGGCTTCCCTGACCATGTGGAACTGTAAGTCAATTAAACCTCTTTTCTTTATAAATTACCCAGCCTCAGATATGTCTTTATTAACAGCATGACAACAGACTAATACAACCTGTATGCCAGAAAGGCTAGAAGCACCTGTGGACTCTGGCAGATAAGTAGCTGGGATAATGGTTTGGCAGGCTTTAAGGGTTATGTCTGGAATGTCTAGCAATAAGACCTGATACTTTTGTAAATGTTCTCTTATTATCCACTGCTGCCCTTTAGCTTCTAGGACCACCTTCCCTTGGTGTGGAGTCAAAAACCTGTAGGTGCTCTTCTAATGTTACTTTATTAGCTTTGCCTGCTAGAAAAGTGGTAGCAGCAATAGCTCTAAGACATCAAGGCCACCCTGAGTCCACCTGGTCTATCTGCTTAGAAAATTAGGCTACTGTCCTTGGAATGTCCCCCAGTTTGGGGACAAGATTACCGAAGGCCTATGCCTTGCTTTTTGGTCACATAAAGAACACATGGTTCATCCAACTTGGGGACTCCCATGGCTGCAGCAGAGCCCAATTTCTCCTTGAGAGTATTGAAGTTCTGCTTGCAGTTCTCATTACATTCTAGGAGCTCTAAATCATTCCCTTTAGTGTATCATATAAAGTCTTGGCTTCATGCCCAAATCTGGGCACCCATAAGCAGCAGTACTCATCAGTCTCCTAAAAAAGCCCACAGTCATTTTTTAGACAGGGACTCTTGGGTGACTAAAATAACTTTTTTATCTTCTAGGGATTTTGATCAGTTCCAGAGGTTAAGACAGATTCCAAATATTTAAGTCTTTCAGTCAAAATCTGAGCTCTGTGTGGTGATGCCCTATATCTGCAAGTTCCCAGGAAATTTACCAACTTAACATTATTATTATGAGTCTTCTTTAGTTGGGCTAGCAATGAGCAAGTCACCTACATACTGAATTATTGTGTCCCTTTCCAATTGTAGATTTTTAAGTCCTTAGCTAGAGCATTTTCAAATAAGTGGGCGATATCTCAGAACCCTTCAGAGATGACTGTCCAGGTTAGTTTTGAGGCTGAATGCATATCTGGATCAGTCCATTCAAAGGCAAACATATTATGAATCTGGATGCATTGAGATACAGAAAAGTGCATCTTTCAGATTTAAGAATGTAAACCAGCTTGCATCCCCTGGAACTTGGTAAGTATTGGGGACAATGAGGTGTATGGGGACAACTGCATTTCTTAATGCTGTAAGGGTTCTGACAAATCTGTACTTGCCATTAGGCTTTTTATCTGGTAACATGCGAGTATTGTAAGGAGACTCTCATGGGCTTAATAACTCATATGGCAAGAATTTGGCAATAAGGGGTTGAATTTCCCATCATGCTTCTTGCCTTAAAATATATTGTCTCTTCTGAGGTCGAGGAGTACTAGGCTGAAGTTGGATTTCAATGGGGGAGGTGTTTAGTGCATTTCCCAGAGCCTGTGTGGCCCAAACCTCAAGATTTACTTAAGACAACACCTCAGGTGGTAAATGTGACAGCTCATTCTTAACTTCTTTTTTCCCCTGATGGGTCAGGAACAAAAGTAACAGTTTCTATGCTTTATGATCTGTGAAAGTGACGATGACTTGGTCTCCTCAGTCAATAAACCTCTCCCCAGTAAGAGGTCAGGCAATCAGACAGTACTAAAAAGGCAGGCGAGAAACCTAGAGACTCTGGAGGACAATTTAGAAGATACAAAAAGGAGTGATTTGGGGCTTGTCCATCATGAGAAGACAGGAGACCATTGTATTAAATCAGTACAGAGTAATCTGCTCCCACACCTAATACGAAGTTAATACCCCTACCTGCTACTTCAAGAGTCACCTGAGGCTCCTCCATCTCTCGATAGCTAGTAGTCCAATGGGAGTGGAGGTAGGAAATATCAGGCCCCGCCACTTTTGAGTCTGCTGGGCTCTGATGATGGCTCCCTTGGAAGCACAGTGCATTTCCTTCGGCAGAGGCTTACCTTCCTACAGAAGGCACACAGATTTATACCCAAGGCGCAGTGGCCCAGAGGCACATACTGCGATTTTCACCTTCTGACTTCCTCTGTGAGGGCCAGGGGTTAAGGGGCTGCCTCTGAAGTGGTGGAGAGCACAAGGCTGCAGCTAGAAGCTGGGCCTCTTGGAAGATTTGCTTTATTTTATGTTTTCTCTGCTCAATTCCTGTGATGGAAAACTGCAAAATCCAAGTCTAAAATCTGATCCATGGGAGTCTGGAAGCCTAAGGCTGCTTTTGGCAGCTTCCTGCAGATATAAGAAGGAGACCGTGCTATAAATTAAACTCCTAGAAATGCCTGTCCCTTTTCGGAGTCAGGGTCAGTGTTAGTGTATTTCCTCAAGGTCTAAATTATCCACCCTTGTAATAAGGCTAGGTTTTCATCTTTTCCCTGAGTAATTTTCCAGAATTTATAAAATTAAAAAGCTGTATCACACTTTTTATTCCTTCACGGAGTCAATCACAATTTTTTCTCTATATATCCTACTTTCTTCCTAATTCATTAGTTTTTTCTAGATTCTAGTTCTTTTGGGTCCTAGTCAGGCACTGCTGTGCCTCCTACTTGATTGGCAGGGGGAGTTCAGCCCCAGCTAAGAAAAGCCTAATATTAAGAGTAACTTGCATTAAAAGGGTAATCAATTATGTGCCATCCCTGTTTTGTCTTTTCCTCCATCAAACATATAGAAGCCCATTTTAATTTTTATCCTGACCAAGCTTCAGAGAAGCCTGTATATAATGTACTTCCTCCCTCTTAGTTTCTCTTCTATAAAACAAATGAAGCTGCAAAATAGGAGTCAGATCAAACAGGAGAAATAGGAAGGCTGTAACTTGTATATTGTAATATATTAGTCAATTTTCTTTTATATATATATATATATACTTTAAGTTTTAGGGTACATGTGCACAATGTACAGGTTAGTTACATACGTATACATGTGCCATGCTGGTGTGCTGCACACATTAACTCGTCATTTAGCATTAGGTATATCTCCTAATGCTATCCCTCCCCCCAGCCCCACCCCACAACAGTCCCCAGAGTGTGATGTTCCCCTTCCTGTGTCCATGTGTTCTCATTGTTCAATTCCCAGCTATGAGTGAGAACATGCGGTGTTTGGTTTTTTGTCCTTGCGATAGTTTACTGAGAATGATGATTTCCAATTTCATCCATGTCTCTACAAAGAATATGAACTCATCATTTTTTATGGCTGCATAGTATTCCATGGTGTATATGTACTACATTTTCTTAATCCAGTCTATCATTGTTGGACATTTGGCTTGGTTCCAAGTCTTTGCTATTGTGAATAGTGCCACAATAAACACACCTGTGCATGTGTCTTTAAAGCAGCATGATTTATAATCCTTTGGGTATATACCCAGTAATGGGATGGCTGGGTCAAATGGTATTTCTAGTTCTAGATCCCTGAGGAATCGCCACACTGACTTCCACAAGGGTTGAACTAGTTTACAGTCCCACCAACAGTGTAAAAGTGTTCCTATTTCTCCACATCCTCTCCAGCACCTGTTGTCTCCTGACTTTTTAATGATCTCCATTCTAACTGGTGTGAGATGGTATCTCATTGTGGTTTTGATTTGCATTTCTCTGATGGCCAGTAATGATGAGAATTTTTTCATGTGTCTTTTGGCTGCATAAATGTCTTCTTTTAAGAAGTGTCTGTTCATATCCTTTGCCCAGTTTTTGATGGGGTTGTTTGTTTTTTTCTTGTAAATTTGTTTGAGTTCATTGTAGATTCTGGATATTAGCCATTTGTCAGATGACTAGGTTTCGAAAATTTTCTCCCATTTTGTAGGTTGCCTTTTCACTCTGATGGTATTAGTCCATTTTCACACTGCTACAACAAATCTGACAAAACTCTCTCAGGAAAAAGTGACCTGCTGGGTTAAGAAAGCAGGGTCCAGCTGCCCTATACCAGCTCATCAAAGATCGTGTTATGGTTAAGAAATGAGAGAAAACTGTTAAGAAAATGTCTCATGTTCTCCATCTTGAGGGTAATTGTTTGCAAAGGGTTGTCATAAAAGAGGCTGTCACTAAACAGGCATATCTGATCTTATCATGTAGAGCTCTTAAATACCACATTTCAACTTCAGTCATGATGGCGAGGTTACTGCTGATCTTTTCTGAAAATTAAGGTAAAAAAATTCTAGGTTCCAAGACAATTCTTTTTTTCAGTGTTACTTGGACAAGTGGCAAATTAAACAAGCAGTCAGTTCAGAGTCAGAGGATCGCTGAGGAAAGTAAAAGCTAAACTGTTTGGGGCCTCTGTCCTGGGGCAGCCTCCAGCCTACTGCAAAACAGAGGTGATGAGCAGAAAGGTGACAAGATGTAGAGCACTCAGTTGAGGGACCAAAAGCACTAGGTGGACAGTCCAAAAAGAGAAAGTGGCAAACACCTTGTTTAGCCAAATCCATTCTTCTCAATATTCCCCAGGGCCCCTAACCCTGTGGGCTTGGCCTCTAATCTGAGTATGATAATAGTGGATAATCATTCTTTCCCACCAGAATGGCTTCACGACTCTAAAAGACAGCCCACTTGCCAGGTGTCAGCTGATTGATTCTGTGTGGATTGTTTTCCTTGGAGTGGGGTCTTGTCTTGTTGTCCATTCATGGTGTTGCTGAAAGATGTTGCTGGAAAAGAGGGTCCTGATACAGACCACAAAGTAGGATTCCTAGATCTTCTGCAGGAAAAAATTTGAGGTGAGTTAGAGAGCACAGTGAAAGAAGCAAGTTTATTAGAAATTACTCCATTACAGAGTTGGACATCCTCAGAAAACAAGAGCAGGAATGCATTGTCTTTTGTTAGTGTCTCTACTTATAAGTAACTATAAAGATAAAGCGTTATAATTAAACTTGGAAGGTGCAGATGTAGTCACTAAAGTCGTGGCTATTCGTTTTAACAATAACCATTAACCCATTGACCTAAGCTAGTTCATTAATAATATCCTTACAAAAAATGCTGCACTCCTAGGACATTTATATATTTTTCAGACTTGGTGGAAGATGTCTTGTATGACCACAAATATTCTGCAATTGTAATTTGTGGCCAGTTAAAAAATGTGACTATTTTCAGACCATGAACATTAATCTTCTAGATGCCCTGTGAGTACCTAGCTACTCATATTAAGATAGAATATTCTAGTCATGTTTATTAAACTAGAAGCTAGGTAACCATGAGTTCCTCTAATACAACAAGTCTACTCCTGAAGGAGAAAATGTATTTCTCAGGAATTTTGTGCATTTTGTTTAATGGCATTTGGTATGTTTACCAAAATGGCAGAAAAGAGTGAAATTACTCCTCAAAGATTTCTCAAGATTGGATATCAAATAAACAAAATGATTATAGTTAATATGCAAGTTGATACAGTTGATATTCAAAAGAAATTTTGTTTGAAGCAAAATGAGATTTTTATTGTTACTTATTTATTATTATTATTATTATTATTGTTATTATTATTATTATTTTGAGACAGAGTCTTGCTCTGTTGCCCAGGCTGCAATGCAGTGCACTATCTTGGCTCACTGAAACCTGTGCCTCCCTGGTTCAAGCAATTCTTCTGCCTCAGCCTCCCAAGTAGCTGGGATTACAGGCATGAATCACTACACCCAGCTAATATTTGTATCTTTAGTAGAGATGGGGTTTCCCTCTGTTGGCCAGGCTGGTCTGAAACCCCTGACAACAAGCGATCTGCCCACCTTGGCCTCCCAAATAGCTGGGATTACAGGCGAGAGCCACCATTCCCAGCCACATTGAGGTTTTTAAATAATTCTGATTTCCTGCTTTTGAGCAGGGAGCTGAGCAAATTCAACAGATCATGGGCCTATACTAGGGAAGACTGAGGACAAACTCTAGAACACATGTGATTAAATTAATTACAATGGAAACCAAATCAAATTTAATAAGGCCACACCTCTTAGTTGCAAGATGTTTCCCCACATTTTGAAATGCGATGTTATTCCATGGAAAAGAAAACTAGTGTTTATCTCCAGAGTAAAGAACAGAGTTCCCTGCAATGATTGATTGACTGAGAATTATGGCTCAAGATTTAAAATCCTTCTTTTTTCCATTTATAAACTAAAAATAAATTTCTAATCCCCTGTGGATTAAATGGACCTCTCTTCTTGGATAAGGACTTTCCAAAGTTAACCTTAAAAGCTAGTTCAAGCCATGGGTCACACATGCCTCATTATACTCTCCTCCCTTTTGTTTTAATTTTAATTTCAATTTCAATTTTTAATTTATATTTGTGGGTACATAGTTGGTGTATATATTCATGGGGGTACATGACACACTTTGATGCAGTCATGCAATGAGTAATACACAATAAAAAACGGGGTATCTCTCCCCTCAAGCATTTATAGCTTGTGTTATAAACAATCCAATTATACTCTTTTAGTTTTTTTAAATGTGGAATTAAATTATTTTTTACTATAATCACCCTGTTGTGCTATCAAATGCTGTCTTATTCATTCTTTCTAACAATTTTTTTTTTACCCATTTAGCATCCCCACTATCCCCCTGTTCCCTCCCTGCCCTTCCCAGCCTCTGGTAACCATCCTTATACTCTCTACCTCTATGACACCAATTGTTTTGAATTTTAGCACCCACAAATAGTGAGAACATGTGACATTTGTCTTTCTGTGCCTGACATTTCACTTAACATAAAGACTTTCAGTTCCATTTATGTTATTGCAAATGGAAGGCTCTCATTCTTTCTTACAGCTGAATAGTACTCCATTGTGTATATGTACCACATTTTCTCTATCCAGTCATCTGTTGATGGGCATTTAGGTTCCTTCCAAATCTTGGCTATTATAAACCTTGCTGTAGCAAACATGAGAGTGCCAATAGGTCTTTGATTTACTAATTTTTTTTCTTGTAGGCATATAATGAGCAGTGGGATTGCTGGACCATATAGAAGCTCTATTTTTAGTTATATCGGGAACATCCAAACTGTCCTTAAATGTGCTCCCAACAGCAGTGTACAAGGGTTCCCTTCACTCGACATACTCACCAGCATTTGTTTTTTACTGACTTCTGGATAAAAGCCACCTTAACTGGGGTGAAATGATATCTCATTTTGGGTTTGATTTGCATTTCCATGATGATCAGTAATCTGGAGCACCTTTTCATTTGCCTGTTTCACATTTGTATGTCTTCTTTTCATAAATGTCTATTTAAATTTTTTGTCCACTCTTTATTTGGGTTATTAATTTTTTCTATGGACTTTTTTGAACTCAATATATTGTAGTGTATTAGTCTGTTCCTGCACTGCTATAAAAAATACCTGAGACTGTGTTATCTATTTATTTACTGAGATGTAGTCTTGATCTGTTGCCCCGACTGAAATGCAGTGGTGCAATCTCGGCTCACTGCAACCTGCACCTTCTGATTCAAGCAATTCTCTGACTCAGCTCCTGAATAGCTGGGATTACTGGCACCTGCCACCATGCCTGGCTAATTTTTGTATTTTTAGTGGAGACAGGGTTTCACCATCTTGGCCAGGCTGGTCTTGAACTCCTGACCTCGTGATCCACCCTCCTCAGCCTCCCAAAGTGGTGAGATTACAGGCATGAGCCATGGCACCTGGCAAGACTGGGTAATTTATAAAGGAAATGGGTTTAATTGACTCACAGTTCCACATGGCCGGGGAGGACTCAGGAAACTTCCAATAATGGCAGATGGGGAAGCAGGCACCTCTTACATGACAGCAGGAGAGAGAGCATGTATGTGAAGCAAAGGGGGAAGAGTCCCTTATAAAACCATCAGATTTCATGAGAAATCACTCACTATCAGAAGAAAAGCATGGGGGAAACCACCCCCATGATCCAATCACCTTCTACCAACCTCTCCCTCAACATCTGGGGATTACAATTCAATATGAGATTTGGGTGGGGACACAAATCCTAACCATATCATGTAGCTATTAATTGCTTTTCAGATGGATAATTTACAAATATTTTCTCCCATTCTGTGGATTTTCTCTTCACTTTGTTTCTTGTTTCTTTCACTTTAAAAAGGCTTTCTGACTTTCTGTAATCCGATTTGTCCATGTTTGTTTTAGTTGTCTGTGCTTCTGGGGCATTATTTAAGGAGTTTTTGCCCAAACCAATGACCTAAAGAGTTTCCCCAATGTTTTCTTGTAAAAATTTGATTGTTTGAGGCGTTAGGTTTAAGTCTTTAATTCATTTTAATTTGATTTTTGTAAGTGGCAAGAAATAGGGTTCTAGTTTTATTCTTCTGCCTATGACTTGCCAGTTTTCCCAGCCCTATTTATTACAAAAGCTGTCTCATTTTTTATTGTATGTTCTTGGCACTTTTGTTGAAAATTAATTTAGCTGCCCCTCCCATAGGATTTCAGAACACTGCTATGAGGGTCTGAATGTTTGTCCCTCACATAGGTTCCAGAACACTGCTGCTGGGTTCCAAACGTTTGTCACATAAGATTCCAGAACACTGCTACGAGGGTCTGAATGTTTGTTCCTCACAGGGGATTCCAGAACACTCCTGCTGTGGTCTGAATGTTTGTCCCTCACATAGGATTCCAGAACACTGCTATGAGCGTCTGAATGTTGGTCCCTCACACAGAATGCCAGTTTTACCAGCCATATTTATTACAAAAACTGTCTTATTTTTTATTGTATGTTCTTGGCACTTTTGTTGAAAATTAATTTAGTTGTATGAGTTTGTTTCTCAGGTCTCTATTTCGTTCCATCTGTCTTTATGTCTGTTTTTATGCTAGTGTCATGTTGTTTTAATTACTACAACTTAGTAGTATAATTTAAAACCAGGTAATGGAATTCCTCCAGTTTTGTTTTATATACTCACCATAGCTTTGACTATTATGGTGTTTTCTGATGTTTCCATATAAATTTCAGAATTTTTTTTCTATATCTGTGAGGAATGTCTTTTTCTTTTTCTTTCTTTTTTTTTTTTTTTTTTGGTTGCATCTTGCTCTGTCACCTAGACTGGAGTGCAGTGATGTGATCTGGGCACAGTGCCACCTCCACCTCCTGGGTCCAAGCAATTCTTTGCCTCAGCCTCCTGAATAGCTGGGATTACAGGCACCCACCACCATACCTGGCTAATTTTTTGTATTATTAGTAGAGGTGGGGTTTCACCACGTTGGCCAGGCTGGTCTTGAACTCCTGACCTCATGATCCACCAACTTCGGCCTCCCAAAGTGCTGGGATTACAGGCATGAGCCACTGCCCCTGGCCTGTTATTTTGATAGAGATGGCATGAAGTGTATAGATTGCTATGGATCATACGGACATTTTTTAAAAAATGCTGATTCTTCCAGTCTGTGAACATAAAAATATCTTTCCAATTTTTGAGTCCTTTTTCATTTCTTTTATCAGTGTTTTACAGTTTTAATTGTGGAGAACTTTTATTTCTTTGGTAAATTCCCACATATTTTGTTTTATTTGTGGCTACTGCAAATAGTATTACATTTTTGAATTCTTTTTCAGTTTGTTGACTGTTGGCATATAGAAACCCTACTGATTTGTATGTGTTGATTTCGTATTCTGCAAATTTACTCAAGTTATTACCTCTAATAGATTTTGGTGGATGTATTAGGCCATTCTCATATTGCTATAAAAAGTAATCAGTGACTGGTTAATTTATAAAGAAAATAGGTTTCATTGGTTCATGTTTCTACAGGCTGTACAGAAAGCATAGCACTGGCTTCTGCTTCTGGGGAAGCCTCTGACAACTGACAAGGTGAAAAATAAATCCAGTGCTTGCACATCACATGGTAACTGCGAGGGCAGGGGGGAAGTGTTACACACACTTATAGATAACCAGCTCTGATAAAAACTTACTATTGTGGGAATGGCACCAAAGGAAATGATGCCAAACTGTCCGTGGAAATCTTGCCCTCATGATTCAATCACCTCCCCTCTAGGCCCACTTCCAACGTTGAGGATTATATTTCAATATAAGATTTTGGTGGGAATACACATCCAAACTGTATCATTTTGCCCCTGGCCGTTCCAAATCTCAAATCCTTCTCATATTTCAAAATAAAATCATGACTTCCCAATAATCCCCAAAGTCTTAACTAATTTCAGCCTTAACTCAAAAGGCAAAAGTCTCATCTAAGACAAAGCTAATTTCTTCCTCCTATAAGCCTGTAACATAAAGAAACAAATTAAGTTCTTCCAAGATACAAATGAAGCTGAGGCATTGGGTAAATACTCCTATTCTAAAAGGAAGAAATCAGCCAAAAGAAAGCGGTCACAGGATCTATGATAGTCTGAAACGCAGAAGGGCAGTTATTGAATTGTAAAGCTCCCAAATAATTATTTTTGACTCTGTGTCCCATTTCCAGGGCGTGCTAATGCCTTGAGAAGGTTCTACCTTGTGACATTGCATGGTTCAGCCCCCACAGCTGCTCTCATGGGCTGGCATACTGTGCCTCTGGCTTTTCAAGTTGCAAGGTGCAGGCTGTAGCTAGATCTACCATTCTGGGGTCTGAGGTCTGGAGGACAATGATCCTCTCCTCACATATCTACTAGGCCATGACCCAGTGGGGAGCCTTCCTGGGGACTGTCACCCCACATTTCTTTTCTCCATTGTTTTAGTAGAGGATCTCCATGAGGGCTCCACACCTGCAACATGCTTCTGCCTGCACACCCTGTCTTTTTCATACATCCTTTGAAATAAAGGTGGAGGCTCCCAAGTCTCAACTACTCGCATTTGGTAAACCCACAGGCCTAACACCACATGGAAGCTACCAAGGTTATGGCTTGCACCCTCTGAAGCAGTGACTGCAGTTGTAACTGGGTCAATATGAGCTACACCTGGAGCTGAAGCAGTGGCAAGGGTGCAGTGAGCCTTGTTCCAAAGCTACCCAAGGCAGCAGGTCCTAGACCTGATCCCAGAAACTATTCTCTTCTTTTAGGCCTCAGGGCCTGTGATGGGTTGCTGCCTTTCAGATTTCTAAAATGCCTTCAATTCCTCTTTCCCATTGTCTCGGCTATCAACACTTGCTTTTTTTTAGGTTATACAAATATCTCTAACAAGTGGTTGACCTATATGCTGCTTGAGTTCCTCTCTTATAAAAGCTTTTTATATTTCAGCCATATGACTAGGCTGCAAAGTTTTCAAGCTTTTACACTATGCTTCTTTTGTAAGTATAAGTTACTACTTATTTTATTTTATTTTATTTTTTTCCTAGAACATGTGAGCATAGATTGTTAGAGGCAGCCAGGTCACATCACAAATGCTTTGCTGCTTAGACATTTTTCCAACAGAACCCCTAAATCATCAATTTCAAATTCAAACTTTTTTATATCCCTAGTGCATGACAGAAATTCAGCCAACCACTTTGCTAAGACAACATGCATGACCTTTGTTTCACTCCCAATAAGTTTCTAGTTTTCATCTGACAGCTTCTCAGCCCGGCCTTCACTGTCCAGATCACTATCAGCATTTTGGTCACAGACATTCAACCAGTCTCTAAGAAAATCTCAACTTTCCCTCATTTTTCTGTCTTCTGAATCCCACAAATTCTTCCAACTTCTGCCTGTTTACCCAATTACAAAGCTGATTCCACATTGTGGGGTATTCTTATAACTATTTTCCATTCCTTGGTGCCAAATTTTGTATTAAGCTATTTTTGCAACACTATGAGAGTGGGACTGGATAATTAATTTTTTACAAAGTAGGTTTAAGTGGCTTATGATTCTACAGGCTGTTGAGAAAACATAGTACTGGAATATGCTTTTGCAACACTATGAGAGTAGGACTGGATAATTTGTTTTTTACAAAGTAGGTTTAAGTGGCTTATGATTCTACAGGCTGTAGAGAAAACATAGTACTGGAATATGCTTCTGGGGAGGTCTCTGGAAGTTTACAGTCATGGCAGAAGTTGAAGCAGAATCTTGCACATCACAGGGCAAAAAGCAGAAGCAAAAAACAGAGGGGCGAGTTTTTGCACAGTTTTAAATAACCAGATTTTATGGGAACTCACTCACTATCATGAGGATAGCACCAACTGGGATGGTGCTAAGCCATTTAAAGTAATCCACCCCAATGGTTAAATCACCTTTCAACAGGCCCATCTCCAACATTGAGAATTACATTTAAATATGAGATTTGGGAGGGAACACACATTCAAACCCTATCAGAGGAGTATTTATGCCTTTTCCAATATAACATTATAACATTGGCAAAAAAAAAAAAAAAAAAGGTAATTTGACTTCTTTTCCAGTTGGGATGCGTTTTATTGCTTTCTCCTGTCTGATTGCTCCAGATAGGACTTTCAGCATTATGTTGAATAACAGTGGTAAAAGTGGACATTCTTGTCATCTTCCAGATTTTAGAGAAAAGGCTTTCAGTTTTTCCCCACTTAGTGTGATACTAGCTGTGGGTCTGTCATATATGACTTTATTATGTTGAGGTATGTTCATTCTATACCCAGTTTTCAAAGGGCTTTTTATTATTAAAGAATATTAAATTTTATCAAAATTTTTTAGCATAATTGAAATGATTATATGGATTTTGTCCTTGTTTTTTGTTTTTTTGTTTTTTGTTTTTTTTTGAGATGTAGTCTCCCTCTGTCACCCAGGCTGGAGTGTAATGGCATGATCTCAGCTCAATGCAACCTCTGCCTCCCGGGTTCAAGTGATTCTCCTTCTTCAGCCTCCTGAGTAGCTGGGATTACAGCTGCTCACCACCATGCCTGGCTAATTTTTGTATTTTTAGTACAGACGTAGCTTCGCCATGTTGGCTAGACTGGTTTCAAACTCCTGACCTCAGGTGATCCATCCACCTCGGCTTCCCAAATTGCTGGGATTACAGGTGTGAACCACTGTTCCTGGCCCCTTCATTCTCTTTATGTGATCTATCACATTCATTGATTTGCATGTTGAACTATCCTTGCATCCTTGGGATAAATCCCACTTGGTCATTATGAATTACCTATTTATGTATTGTTTAATTCAGTTTGCTAGGTGTTTTGCAAATTTTTGCACCAATATTCTCCACTCCAGTCTACTTCACTCTACTATTCCACTACATTCCAGTCCATTCCTTCCCACTCCACTCTACTCCACTCCACTCCATTCCATTAAACTCCAACCCTTTCCAATACACTCCATTCCACTCCACTCCATTTCATTTCATTGCACTCCACTCCACTCCATTCCACTCAACTCCATTCCATTACACTCAATTCCACTCCACTTCACTCCATTCCATTTCACTCCGTTCCAATCCAATCCATTCCATTACACTCCACTCCATTCCATTAAACTCCACTGCACTCCATTCCATGCGGCTCCACTCCACTCCACTCCACTCCACTCTGCTCCAATCCATTCCATTTCATTCCACTCCACTCCTTTCCACTCCATTCAATTCCATTTCTCTACACTCCATTCCACTACACTTCACACTACTCCATTCTCCTCCACTCCACTCTATTCTACTCCACTACAATTCATTCCACTCTACTCCATAACATTCCACTCCATTCCACTCCATTTCATTATATTCCGTTCCACTCCACTCAACTTTTCTGCACTCCATTGTATTCCACTCCATTTCATTCCATTCCACACCAATCCATTCCATTCCACTCCACTCCACTCCATTCCACTCCACTCCACTCCATTCCACTCCACTCCACTCCACTCCATTCCACTCCATTCTCTTCCATTCCACTCCACTCCACTCCATCCGACTCCACTCCATTCCATTCCAGTCAATTCAACTCCACTCCACTCCATTCCACTCCTGTCCATTCCATTCCACTCCGCTCTATTCCACTCCATTCTATTCCATTCCACTCCACTCCACTCCATTCAACTCCACTCCATTCCACTCCAATCTACTCAATTCCATTCCACTCTTCTTCATTCCATTCCACTCCACCCCACGCCACCACACTCCAATTCATACAAATCCTCTCCACTCCAGTCCACTCCATTCCACTTAACTCCAATCCATTCCACTCCAATCCATTCCACTCCAATCTACTCGTCTCCACCGCACTCCACTCTGTTCCATTCTATTCCATTCCTTTCCATTCCACTACACTCCATTCCACTCCATTCTATTCCATTCCATTCCTCTCCACTCCATTCCAATCCAGTCCATTCGATGCCACTCAATTCCACTGCACTGCACTCCATTCCACTGCACTCCATTCCATTCCACTCCACTCCATTCCATTCCAATAAATTTCACTACATTTTATTCAACTCCATTCCATTCCACTCCACTCCACTCCATTCCCCTCCATTCCATAGCATTCCACTCCACTCCATTACATTACACTCAACTCCATTCCATGCCCCTCCACTCCATTCCATTCCACTCCACTCCATTCCATTCCACTCCACTCCATTCCACTCCAATCCACTCTGTTCCACTCCACTCCATTCCACTACAATCCATTCCATTCTACTCCACTCCATTCCATACAGCTCCATTCCACTGCACTCCACTCAACTCCATTCCACTCCATTCTATTCCATTCCACTCGATTCCACTCCATTCCACTCCACTCCATTCCATTCCATTCCATCATATTCCATTCCACTCCACTCCACTTCCATTCCACTCCACTCCACTTCATTACACTCCACTCCATTCCATTCCAATCCACTCCATTCCATTCTACTGCATTCCATGCCACTCCACTCCATTCCATTTTACTCCAATCCGTTCCACTCCACTCCATTCCATTCCATTTCACTCCACTCCTTTCCAGTCCACTCTACTCCACTCCACTCAATTCCACTCCATTCCACACCATTCCTCTTGACCCCGTCCCATTCCACTCAACTTCCCTTTATTCTTCTCCACTCCATTCCACTCCACTCCTTTCCATTCCACTCCACTCCATGCCACTCCACTGCGTTGTATTCCGCTCCACTGCTTTCCACTCCACACCACTCCACTCCAATCCACCCCACTCCATTCCACTCCTTTCCATACCATTCCACTCCACTCCATTCAATTCCACTCCACTCCATTTCATTCCACTCCACTCCAGTCGTTTCCACTTCTCTGCATACCACCCCACTCCATTCCATTCCACTCCACTCCTTTCCATTCCATGCCACTCCATTCCTTTCCATTCCAATCCACTCCATTCCACTCCCCTCCATTCATCTCCACTACACTCCACTCCATTTCATTCCATTCCACTCCATTCCGTTCCATTACTTTCTTTTGACAGGATCTCACTCTGTCACCCATGCTGGTGTGGAGTTACACAATCTCAGCTCACATTTTATTTCACCATTCCATTTCATTCCATTCCACTGCACTCCTCTCCACTCCACTCAATTCCACTCTACTCCACTCCAATCCATTCCATCCCATACCTTTCCAGTCTCTCCCATTACACTCCTTTCTTTGACAAGATCTCCCTCTGTCACACAGGCTGAAGCACAGTGGCACAATCTCAGCACAAATTTCTTCCTTCCATTCCATTCCATTTCGTTCCACTCCACTCAACTCCACTCAAGTCCACTCCACTCCACTCCATGACACTCCAGTCCTCTCCATTCCAATCCATTCCATTGCACTCCACTCCACTCCACTCCATTCCATTCCACTCCACTCCATTCCATTCCATTCCACTTCACTCCATTCCATTTCACTCCACTCCAATCCACTCCACTCCATTCCATTCCACTACTCTCCACTCCATTCCACTCCACTCCATTCCATTTCACTCCACTCAATTCCACTCCACTCCTTTCCATTCCAATCGAATCCAATCCATTCCAATCCAATCTAATCCATTCCACTCCACTCCACTCCATTCCACTAAATTCCATTCCACTCCATTCCACTCCATGCGATTCCATTCCACTCCATTCCACTTCATTCCATTCCATTCCACTTCATTCCATTCCATTCCGATGCATTCCATTCCAATCCACTCCATTTCATTCCACTCCTTTCCATTCGATACCACTCCATTCCATTCCACTCCACTCCATTCCACTCCACTCCATTCAATTCCACTCCACTCCACTCCACTCCACTCCAATCCATTCCACTCCACTCCATTCCATTCCAATCCACTCCACTCCACTCCACTCTACTCCAATCCATTCCATTTCACTGCATTCCATTCCATTCCATTCCTTTCTTTCGAGAGTATCTCACTCTGTCACCCAGCCTGGAGTGCAGTGTCACAATCTCATCTCACATTCCATTCCGTTCCATTCCACTCCACTCCACTGTGTTCCATCCGCTCCATTCCATTCTTTTCCATTCCATTTCATTCCACTGAATACCACTTCGTTCCAGTACAATCCATTCCATTCCATTCCACTCGTTTCTTTCGACAGGATCTCCTTCTGTCACACAGGCTGTAGCTCAGTGGCAAAATCCCAAAGCAGATTTCTCCATTTCGTTCTGGTCCATTCCGTTCAATTCTTTTTCATTCCATTCCTTTCCTCTGTGTTCCACTCCACTCCACTCCACTCACTTCATTCCATAACATCCGATTCCGTTTATCTACATTCAACTCCTCTCCACTGCACTGCACTCCACTCCACTCCATTCCACTCTATCCCATTCCATTCTGCTCCATTCCACTGCATGCCACTCTGCCCCACTCTACTCCACTTCATTCCATTTCAGGCCATCCAATTCCATAGCATTCCATTCCTCTCCATTCCACTCCACTGCACTTCACTCCACTACACTCCAGTCCACTCCGTTTCATTGCATTCCACTGCATTCCATTCCAAACCTTTCTTTCTAGAGTATCTCACTGTCACCCAGCCTGGAGTGCAGTGGCACAGTTAAAGCTCACATTTCATTATTCCACTCCATTCAGATCCTTTCCACTTCATTCCACTCCACTCCACTCCATTCCACTCCACTCCACTCCACTCCGTTCCTCACTACTCGATTCTGTTACACTCAACTCCACTCCATGCCACTCCTCTACATTCCATTCCACTCCACTCCATTTCATTCCATTCCACTCCATTCCATTCCACTCTTTTCCATTCCATTCCAGTCCACTCCACTCCACTCGGTCCCATTCCATTCCATTCCATTCCACTCCACTCCACTTCATTCAATTTCACTCCCTCTACTCCACTCCATTCCAGTCCACTCCACCCTTTTCCATTGCATCGCATTCCATTAAATTCCACTCCACTGCATTGCATTCCACTGCACTCCATTTCATTCCACTACACTCCACTCCATTTCACTCCATTCCATTCCACTACATTCCAGTCCATTCCTTCTCACTCCTCTAAATTCAATTCCACTCCACTCCTTTCCACTCCACCTTACTCCACTCCATTTCATTCCATGTCACTCCATTCCATTCCATGCCACTCCATTCCATTGCATTCCTTTCTTTTGACAGGATCTCTCTCTGTCACCCATCCTGGTGACACAATCTCAGCTCACATTTCATTTCACCATTCCATTCCATTCCATTTCATTCCACTGCACTCCTCTCCACTCTGCACTCCATTCAATTCCACTGCACTCCTCTCCAATCTGTTCCATTCCATTCCATTCCAATCTCTTCCATTCCACTCTTTTCTTTCTACAGGATCTCATTCTGTCACACAGGTGTAAGCGCGGTAGCACAATCTCAGCACACATTTCTTCTTTCAATTAGACTCCATTCCATTTCCTTCCACTTCACTCCACTCCATTCCAGTCCACTCCAGTCCATTCCACTGAACTCCATTGCACTCCATTCCACTCCATTCCATTCCACTCCACTCCATCACTTTCCACTCCACCCCACTACAAACAATACCGTTCCATTCCATCCCATTACACTTCACTTCACTCTATTCCATTCCTTTCCACTCCACTCCTTTCCACTCCATTAAACCCCACTCCACTCCAATCCACTCCACTGTACTTCAATCCAGTCAATTCTATTCCATTCCATTCTATTCCATTCCATTCCATTCAATTCCTCTTCCCTCCATTCCATTCCAGTCCACTCCACTGCATTCCAATCCACTCCACTTCACTCCATTCCCCTCTACTCCACTTCACTGCATTCCATTCCACTCCACTCTATTCCATTCCACTCCATTCGAATCCATTCCATTTTTTTCCGCTCCACTCATCTCCACTCCACTCCACTCCACTCCATTGCATTCCACTCCATTCCATTCCATTCCACTCCACTTCTTTCCATTCCACTCACCTACACCCCATTCCACTCCATTCCACTCCATTATATTCCATTCCATTCCACTCCATTCAATTCCACTCATTTCCAATCCACTACACTCCATTCAACTCCACTCCATTACATTCCTCTCCACTCCATTCCATTCGAGTACACTCCATTCCATTGTAATCCACTGCACTCTTCTCCACTCCACTCCATTCCACTCCTCTCTACTCCATTCCATTCCACTCCACTCCACTCCATTCCACTCCACTCCATTTCATTCCTCACCAATCCATTCAATTCCTCTCCATTCCACTCAATTCCTCTGCACTCCATTCCATTCCACTCCACTCCATTCCAGTCCATTCCACTCCATTCCACTGCACTCCACTCCATTCCACTCCACTCCACTCTATTCCACTCCACTCCATTCCATTCCACGCCACTCGTTTGCACTCCACTCTATTCCACTCCATTCCATACCATTTCACTCCACTCAATTCCATTCCACTCAACTCCACTCCATTCCTCAACACTCCATTACACTCCATTCCATTGCATTGCACTCCACCCACTCCAGTCCAAACCACTCCACTACATACCGCTCCAGTTCAATGCACTCCACTCCACTTAACTCCATTCCATTCCACTCTACTACATTCCAGTCCACTCCACTCCATTCCATTCCATTGCAGTCCACTCCACTACACTCCATTCCACTCCACTGCATTCCATTCCACTCCATTCCATTTCATTCCATTCCTCTCCACTCCATTCTACTACATTCTAATCCATTCCATTCCACTCTGTTCCTTTCCTCTCCACTCCACTCCACTCCATGGCACTCCACTCCACTCCATTCCACTCCACTCCACTCCAATCCACTCAATTCCATTCCACTCTACTCCATTGCATTCCTTTCCATTCCACTCCACTACATTTCATTCCACTCCACTTCATTCCACTCCATTCCATTCCATTGCACTCCACTCCTCTCCACTCCACTACATACCACTCTTGTCCAATCCACTCCACTCTGAGTAACTCCATTCCATTCCACTCCACTGCATTCCAATCCACTCCTCTTCATTCCATTCCATTCCACTACACTCGACTCCATTCTACTCCACTCCATTCCATTCCATTCCACTCCACTCCTTTCCATTCAACTCCACTTCTTTGCACACCACTCCACTCCAGTCCACTCCATTTCAATCCATTTCACTCCATTCCATCCCATTCCTTTCTTTAGACATGGTCTCACTCTGTCACCCATGCTGGTGTGCATTGGCACAATCTTAGTTCACATTCCATTTCACCATACCATTCCATTCCATTCCATTGCACTGCACTCCACTCCAATCCACTGAATTCCATTCCACCCAAATCCATTCCATGCCATTCCATTCCAAATCCCTTCCATTCCACTCCATTCTTTCTACATCATCTCCCTCTGTCACACAGGCTGTAGAGCAGTGGCACAATATCAGCAAATATTTCTTCATTCCATTGCATTCCATTCCATTCCATTCCATTTCACTTCACTCCTCTCCACTCCATTCCACTCAATTCCACTTCACTCCACTCAATTCCACTCTATTTCATTCTACTCCACTCCACTGCACTCCATTCCATTTCACTATGCTCCATCCCATTCCACTCCACTCCACTCCTTTCCATAAAGCTCTATTCCATTCCATTCCACTCCACTTCATTCCATTCCTTTCCATTGCACTCCATTCCATTCCCGCCACTCCACTCCATTCCAGTCCATTCCACTCCATTCCATTCCAGTCCACTCCATTCCATTCCACTCCATTCCACTCCATTCCATTCCATTCCACTCCACTCCAGCCCACTCCACTCCATTCCACTTCAGTCCAATCCACTCCACTCCACTTCACTCCATTCCATTGCACTCCCTTGCATTTCACTCCACTCCACTCCATTCCATTCCACTACACTCCATTCCATTCCACTCTGCTCAATTCCATTCCACTCCACTCCACTCAATTCCATTCCATTCCAATCCATTCCAGTCTTTTCCATTTCACTCTACTCCATTCCATTCTAATCCAGTTGGCTCCATTCCATTCTATTCTACTCCCTTCCTTCCCACTCCACTCCACTCCTCTCTACTCCACTTCAATCCTTTCCATTCCACTCCACCCCATTCCATTCCATTCCTTTCTTTGCACAGGATCTCATTCTGGCACAAAGGCAGCAGTGCAGTAGCACAATCTCATCCCACATTTCTTTTCACCATTCCATTGCAATCCATTCCATCCCATTCCATTCCATTCTATTTCACTCCACTCCATTAAATTCCACTCCATTCCATTCCGTTCCAATCCATTGAATTCCATTCCACTCCATTCCATTCCATTCCTCTCCACTCCATTACTTTCCACTCCATTCCATTCTACTGCACTCCTTTCCATTCCACTCCACTCCACTCCACTCCATTCCACTCTACTCCACTCAATTCCATTCGACTCCATTCCATTCCATTCCATTCCACGCCACTCTATTCCACTCCACTCCCCTCCATTCCATTCAACTCCACTTCACTCCACTCCATTCTACACCTTTCCATTCCACTCCACTCCCGTCCATTTCATTCCACTGCAGTCCAAACCATGCAACTCCACTCCTTTGCAATCCACTCCACTCCTCTCCAATTCATTCCATTCCACTCCATTGCGTTCCATTCCTTTCTTTGGACAGGATCTCATTCTGTAACCAATCCTGGTGTGCAGTGGCACAATCTCAGCTTACATTTCATTTCACCATTCCATTCCATTCCATTCTATTCGATTCCATTCCACTGCAAACCACTCCAATCCACTCAATTCCAATCCACTCCACACTCATCCATTCCATGCCATTCCATTTTAATCCCTTCCATTCGACTCCTTTCTTTCAACAGGATCTTCCTCTGTCACAAAGGCTGAAAAAGCAGTGTCAAAATCTCAGCACACATTTCTTCATTCCATTCCATTCCATTCCATTCCATTCCATTCTAATCCACTACACTCAACCCAACTCCACACCATTCCATTCCACTCGACTCCATTCCACTCCACTTCACTATATTCCTTTCCATTCCATTCCACTCCACTCCACTTCACTTCATTCCATTCCACTCCACTCCTTTCCATTCCACTCCACTCCGTTCAATTCCACTCCACTCCACTCCATTCAATTCCTTTCAACTCCACTGCATTCTATTCCATTCCACTCCACTCCACTCCACTCCATTCCCTTCCACTCCACTCCGTTCCATTCCACTCCACTCCACTCCATTCCATTCCTTTCAACTCCACTGCATTCCATTGCACTCCACTCCTCTCCATTCCATTCCATTCCAGTCCATTCCACTCCATTCCATTCCACTACACTGCATTCCATTCCACTCCACTCCTTTCCATAAAGCCCCATTCCATTCCATTACAATCCACTCCATTCCATTCCTTTCCACTGCATTCAATTCCTTTCCCTCCACTCCATTCCATTCCATTCCATTGCAGTCTATTCCACTCCATTACATTCCACTCCATTCCACTCCTTTCCATTCCATTCCACTCAACTCCAGCCCACTCCACTCCATTCCACTTCAGCCCAATCCACTCTCTCCACTTCACTCCATTCCATTCCACTCCACTGCATTTCACTCCACTCCATTGCATTACATTCCACTAAACTCCATTCCATTCCACTCCACTCAATTCCATTCCACTCCACTCCATTCCATTCAACTCCACTCCACTCCATTCCATTCCATACCAATCCATTCCACTCCTTTCCATTCTACTCCACCCCTTCCACTCCACTCCATTCCATTCCATTCCACTCCACTCCACTCGACTCCATTCCACTCAACTTCATTCCTCTCCATTCCATTCCACTCCATTCTATTCCACTCCACTCAACTCCACTCCACTCCTTTTCAATCCACTCCATTCCACTCCACTCCACTCCATTCCAATCCCCTCCACTCCGCTTAATTGCATTCCACTCCATTCCATTCCATTCCATTCCACTCCTCACCATTTCATTCCACTCCACTAAATTTCACTCCTTTCCATTCCAATCTGCTCCATTCCATTCCACTCCATTCCATTCCACTCCACTCCACTCCATTCCACTCCACTCCATTCCACTGCACCACAATCCACTCCACTCCACTCCATTCCAATCCATTCCACTCTACTCCATTTCATTCCATTCCACTCCATTCCATTACATTCCTTTCTTTCCACAGGACCTCAGTCTGTCACAAAAGATGGAGTGCAGTGTCACAGTCTCAGCCCACGTTTGTATTCACCATTCTATTGCAATCCATTCCATCCCATTCCATTCCATTCTATTTCTCTCCACTCCATTCCCTTCAAGTTCATTCCATTCCATTCCATTCCATTGAATTCCACTGCACTCCATTGAATTCCACTCCACTCCACTCCATTCCATTCCATTCCAGTCTATTCCACTCCATTCCATTCCACTGCACTCCATTCGATTCCACTCCATTCCACTCCAGTCCAAACCACTCCACTCCACTTCACTCCTTTCCATTCCACTCCATGGCATTCCAATCCATTCCACTCTACTCCATTCCATTCCACTCCACTCCACTCCATTCCATGCAATTCTGCTCCTCTCCACTCCATTCCATTCCATTCCTGTCCAGTCCATTCCACTCCATTCCATTCCACTGCACCCCATTCGATTCCACTCCATTCCACTCCAGTCCAATCCACTCCACTCCACTTCACTCCTTTCCATTCCACTCCATGGAATTCCAATCCATTCCACTCCACTCCATTCCATTCCACTCCACTCCATTCCATTTCAATCCAATCCATTCCACTCCTTTCCACTCCATTCCTTTCCATTCCACTCCACTCCTCTCCATTCCTTTCCACTCCATTCGATTCCACTCCATTCCATTACACTCAACTCAAATCCACTACACTCCACTCCACTCGTCTCCAATCCTTTCCAGTCCACTCCATTCCACTGCACTCCACTACATGGCAATCCACTCCACTCCACACAATTCCATTCACCTCCAATGCATTCCATTCCATTCCATTCCGTTCCACTCCTCTCCATTTCATTCCACTACACTCCATTCTGCTCCATTCCATTCCAATCTGCTCCATTCCCTTCCACTCCGCTCCATTCCATTCCACTCCACTCCACTCCTTTCCATTCCAATACATTCCACTCCACTCCTTTTCACTCCAATCCACTCCACTCCACTCCATTCCACTGCACTCCACTCCAGTCCACTCCACTCCACTCCATTCCTTTCCATTCCACTGCATTACATTCCATTCCTCTCTTTCCACAAGATCTCACTCTGTAAGAATTTCTGAGGTGCAGTGGCACAATCTCAGCCCACATTTCTTTTCCCCATTCCGTTGCATTCCGTTCCATCCCATTCCATTACATTCTATTTCACTCCACTCCACTCCACTCCTTTCCAGTCCAAATCGACTCCATTCCACTCCACTCCACTCCACTCTATTCCATTCCATTCCATTCCATTCCACACCATTGCATTCCATTCCTTTCTTTCGACAGGTTATCACTGTGAAACTCAGACTGGAGTGCAGTGGTCCAATTTCAGGTCACGTTACATGTCAACTTTTCATTGCATTGCATTCTGTTCCATTGCATTCCATTGCATTCCATTCCATTCCATGCCATTACTTTCCATTCCAATCCATTCCATTCCATTCCTCTCCGTTTCACTCCACTCCACTTCACTCCACTACATTCTATTAAATTCGATTCTATTCCACTCCAGTCCACTTCTCTCCACTCCACTGCACTCAACTCCACTCCATTCCACTCCATCCCATTCCATTCCACTCCATTCCACTGCACTCGACTCCACTCCATTCCACTGCACTCGGCTCCACCCCACTCCACTCCAATTCACTCGATTCCATTCCTTCCCATTCCATTCCTCTCTATTCCACTCCACTCCACTTCTCTCCACTCCACTCCAGTCCACTCTATTCTATTCCATTCCTTTCCACTTCATTCCATTCCATTCCTTTCTTTCGAGAGTATCTCACTCTCTCATCAAGCTTGTAGCACAGTGGCACAATCTCAGCTCACATTCCATTCTGTTCCATTCTGTACCGTTCCATTCCATTCCATTCCACTTCTCTCTAATCTGCTCCATTACATTCCAATCCATTCCATCCCATTCCAATCCATTCCGTTCCATTCCACTCGATTCCACTCTGATCCCCTCTAATACATTCCATTCCATTCTACTCCATTTCTTTCCCTTCCACACCTTTCTTTCAAGAGGTCACCCTCTGTCATACAAGCTGTAGAGCAGTGGCACAATCTCAGCACATGATTCTTCATTCCGTTCCGTTATGTTGCATTCTATTCCATTCCATTCCGTTCCGTTCCACTCCACTCCACTACATTCCATTACATCCGATTCCATTCTTCTCTATTCCACTCCTCTCCACTCCACTGTACTCTACTCCACTCCCTTCCATTCTATCCCCTTCCATTCCACTCCATTCTTCCGCACTCCACTCCAACCCACTCCACTCCACTTCATTCCACTCCATTCCATCCCTCTGCTTTCCACTCCACTCCACTTCACTCCACTCCAGTCCAGCCCACTCCATTCCATTCCATTCCAATCCACAGAATTTCATTCCATTCCTTACATTCGAGAAAATCTCACTTTTTAACCCAGTCTGGAGTTCAGTGGCACAATCTCAGCTCACATTTCTTTATTCCATTCAATTCAATTCCATTCCATTCCTTTTCATTCCATTCCATTGCATTCCATTCCATTGCATTCCATTGCATTGCAATCCATTCCATTCCATTCCAATCCATTGCATTCCATTCCACTCCTTTCCATTACATTCCACTCGATTCCACTTCATTCCAATCCACTCCACTCATTTCCACTCCACTCCATTCCTCTCCACTCCACTCCAATGCACTCCACTCCTTTCCACTCCACTCTAATCCATTCCACTCCACTCCACTCCTTTCCACTCTACTCCATTCTATTCCACTCCACTTCATTCCATTCCACTCCACTCCATTCCATTCTACTCCATTCCATTAAACTCCATTCCACTCCATTCCATTCCACTCCCCTCCACTCCATTCCATTCCACTCCACTCCACTCCATTCCATTCCATTCCATTCCACTCCACTCCTTTCCATTCCACTCCTCTCCACTCCATTCAATTCCATTCCAGTCCATTACACTCCATTCCATTCCACTGCACTCCATTCGATTCCACTCCATTCCACTCTGGTCCAATCCTCTCCACTCCACTTCACTCCATTCCATTCCTCTCCACGGCATTCAAATCCACTCCACTCCATTCCATTCCACTCCACTCCATTCCATTTCAATCCAATCCATTCCATTCCATTCCCTTCCACTCCACTCCATTTCATTCCGCTTCTTTCCACTGCATTCCATTTCATTCCACTCCACTCCACTCCATTCCATTCCACTCCATTCCATTCCACTCCACTCAACTCCACTCCACTCCTCTCCAATGCTTTCCAGTCCACTGCATTCCACTGCACTCCACTACACGACACTCCACTCCACTCCACTCAATTCCATTCCCCTCCACTGCATTCCATTCCATTCCATTCCATTTCACTTCTCTCCATTTCATTCCACTCTACTCCATTCCATTCCATTACATTCCAATGCGCTCCATTCCCTTCCACTCGACTCCATTCCATTCCCCTCCACTCCAATACTCTCCATTCCAATACATTCCACTCCACTCCACTCCACTCCATTCCACTGCACTCCACTCCAGTCCACTCCACTCCATTCCGTTCCATTCCACTCCGTTCCATTCCATTCCTTTCTTTCCACAGGATCTGACTCTGTCACAAATTCTGGAGTGCAGTGGCCCAATCTCAGGCCACATTTCTTTTCCCCATTCCATTGAATTCCATTCCATCCCATTCCATTCCATTCTATTTCACTCCCCTCCACTCCACTCCATTCTATTCCACTCCATTCCAATCGATTCGACTTCATTCCACTCCACTCCTCTCTAATCCACTCCACTCCACTCCACTCCACTCCACTCCATTCCATTCCATTCCATTCCATTCTATTCCATTTAACTCCATTGTATTCCATTTCTTTCTTTCGATAGGTTATCACTGTGAAACTCAGGCTGGAGTGTAGTGGCCCAATTTGAGGTCACATTACATCTCAACTTTTCATTGCATTGCATTCTGTTCCATTTCATTCCATTGCATTCCATTCCATTCCATTCCATGCCATTCCTTTCTATTCCAATCCATTCCATTCCATTCCACTCCGTTCAACTCCACTCCACTCCACTACATTCCACTAAATCCGATTCTCTTCCACTCCATTCCACTCCTTTCCACTCCACTGCACTCAATTCCACTCCATTCCACTCCATCCCATTCCATTCCACTCCATTCCAATGCACTTGACTTCACCCCACTCCACTCCACTTCATTCAATTCCATTCCTTCCCTTTGCATTCCTCTCTATTCCACTCCACTCCACTGCACTCCACTCCAGTCAACTCCATTCTATTCCATTCCTTTCCACTTCATTCCATTCCATGCCTTTCTTTCGAGAGTATCTCACTCTGTCACCAAGCCTGTAGTGCAGTGGCGCAATCTCAGCTCACATTCCATTCCGTTCCATTCTGTTCCATTCCATTCCATTCCATTCTGCTTCTCTCTAGTCTGCTACATTCCATTCCAATCCATTCCATTCCATTCCATTCCATCCCACACCATTCCATTCCATCCCATCCCATTCCATTCCATCCCATCCCATTCCATTCCATCCCATTCCATTCCATTCCGTTCCATTCCAATGGATTCCACTCTGATCCCCTCTAATACATTCCTTTCCATTCCATTCCATTCCATTCCCATCCACTCCTTTCTTTCAACAGGTCACCCCGTGTCATACAAGCTGTAGCGCAGTGGCACAATCTCAGCACATATTTCTCCATTCTGTTTCGTTATGTTGCATTCTATTCCATTCCGTTCCATTCTGTTCCACTGCACTCCACTGCACTACATTCCATTACATCCGATTCCATTCTCCATTCCACTCCTCTCCACTCCACTGCACTCTACTGCACTCCGTTCCACTCCAACCCCTTCCATTTCACTCCATTCTTCCTCACTCCACTCTACCCCACTCCACTCCACTTCATTCCACTCCATTCCATCTGATTCCATTCCTCTCCTTTCCACTCCAACCCACTTCACTCCACTCCACTCCAGTCCACTCCATTCCATTCCATTCCATTCCACTCCACTGAATTTCATTCCATTCCTTACATTCGGGAACATCTCACTCTGTAATCAAGCCTGGAGTTCAGTTTTACAATCTCAGCTCACATTTCGTTATTCCATTCAATTCCATTACATTCCATTCCTTTTCATTCCATTCCATTGCATTCCATTGCATTCCATTTCATTCAATTCCATTCCATTGCATTGCATTCCATTCCATTCCATTCCACTCCATACCATTCCATTCCATTCCAATCCATTGCATTCCATTCCACTCCTTTCCGTTAATATCCACTCCACTCCACTCCATTCCAATCCACTCCATTCCTATCTACTCCACTCCATTCCTCTTCACTCCACTCCAATCCACTCTACTCCATTCCACTCCACTCTACTCCATTCCACTCCACTCCACTCATTTCCACTCCACTCCATTCCATTCCACTACATTCCATTCCATTCCATTCCACTCCACACCATTCCTTTCCACTCCACTCTATTCAATTCCATTCTATTCCATTCCATTCCATTCCATTCCACTCAATCCCACTCCTCTCCACACCAATCCATTCCATTCCATTCCTTTGCATTCCATTCCACTCCTTTCTTTCCCCAGTATCTCCCTCTGTCACAGGGCTGTAGCGCAGTAGCACAATAACAACACACATTTCTCCATTCCATTCCATTCCGTTCTGTTCCTTTCTCTTCTGTTCCATTCCACTCCATTCCACTCCACTCTACTCCACTGCACTATATTCCATTACATTCGATTCCTTTCCACTACATTCCCCTCACCTCCACTCCACTGTACTCCACTCCACTCCATTCCATTCCACTCCATTCCATTCCATTCCATGCCATTCCATTCCTCTCCATTCCATTCCACTCAATTCCATTCCATTCCATCCCATTATACTCATCTCCATTCCATTCCACTCCACTCCAATCCATTCTGCTCCACTCCATTCCATTCCACTCCACTCCATTCCTTTCCCCTCCACTCCATTCCACTCCATTCCACACCACTCCACTCCAATCCACTCCACTCCTTCCCATTCCACTCAAGCCCACTCCATTCCACTCCACTCCATTCCGTTCCACTCCACTCCATTCCATTCCACTCCACTCCATTCCACTCCACTCCATTCCATTGCACTCAACTCCACTCCATTCCACTCCACTCCATTTGATGCTACTCCATTCCATTGCATTCCACTCCATTCCAGTTCATTACTTTCTTTCCACAGGATCCCACTGTGTCACAAATGCTTGAGTGCAGTGATACAGTCTCAGCTCACATTTCTTTTCACCATTCCATTGCATTCCATTCAATCCCATTCCATTCCATTCTATTTCACTCCACTCCACTCCACTCCATTCCATTCCACTCCATCCCATTCCATTCGACTCCATTGTACTTTATTCCAATTCACTCCAATCCTATCCACTCCAATTCATTCCATTCCATTCCTATCCATTCCACTCCATTCCATTCCACTCTATTGCATTCCATTCCACTCCATTCCATTCCACACTATTCCACTCCGTTCCATTGCATTCCACTCTATTCCACTCCGTTCCATTCCATTCTACTGAACTCTACTCCAATCCACTCCACTCCACACCATTCCATTGCACTGCGTTCCATTCCTCTCAACCCCACTCAACTTCACTCCATTCCACTCCACTCCATTCCATTCCACTAGATTCCATTCCATTCCTTTCCACACCACTCCATTCCACTGAACTCCATTCCAATCCATTTCACTGCACTCCACTCCATTCCAGTCCACTCCACTCCTTTCTATTCCATCTGATTCCATTCCATTTCACTCCACTGTTTTCCACTCCACTCCACTCAATTTTACTCCACTCCACTCCACTCCTCTCCACTTCATTCCATTCCATTGCACTCAACTCCACTCCATTCCACTCCACTTCATTTGATTCTACTCCATTTCATTGCATTCCTCTCTATTGCAGTTCACTACTTTCTTTCCACAGGATCTCACTCTGTCACAAATGCTGGAATGCAATGAAACCGTCTCAGCTCTCATTTCTTTTCACCATTCCATTGCATTCCATTCCATACCATTGTATTCCATTCTATTGCACTCCACTACACTCCACTCCATTCCATTCCACTCCATCCCATTCCATTCGACTCCATTCCAGTTCACTCCAATTCACTCCACTCCAATCCACCCCAATTCATTCCATTCTATTCCTATCCATTTCACTCCATTCCATTCCACTGTACTGCATTACATTCCACTTCATTCCATTCCAATCTATTCCACTCAGTTCCATTCCATTCCACTCTGTTACATTCCATTCCACTGCACTCCACCCCAATCCACTCCACTCCACTTCATTCCACTCCATTCCATTGCACTCCATTCCATTCCACTCCACCCCATTCAACTCCACTCCATTCCACTGCACTTCATTCCATTCCACTAGACTCCATTCCATTCCTTTCCACTCCACTCCATTCCATTGAACTCCATTCCAATCCATTTCAGTCTTCTCCACTCCATTCCAGTCCACTCCACTCCTTTCCATTCCATCTCATTCCGTTCCATTTCACTCCACTCTTTTCCACTCCACGCCAATCAATTGACACTACTCCACTCCACTCCATTTCCCTCCACTCCACTCCATTCCACTCCACCCCACTACCCTCCACTCCATTCCATTCCATTCCACTCCACTTCATTCTTTTCCACTCCAGTCAATTTCATTCCACTCCACTCCACTCCACTCCATTCCACTCCATTCCATTGCACTCCACTCCTGTCCATTCCGTTCCACTCCACTCCATTCTATTCCACTCCACTCTTTTCCACTCCACTCCACTCCACTCCATTTCAAACCATTCCACTACATTCCATTCCATTCCTTACTTTTTACAGGATCTCCCTCTTTCACCCAGGATTGTGTGAAGTGGCAGAATCTCAGGTCACATTTCTTTTCACCATTCCATTCTATTCCATTCCTTTCTATTCCATTCCATTCCATTCCATTTTATTCCATTGCACTCCTCTCCACTCCACTCCACTCCTATCCATTTTTTGCCATGCTTTTCCAATCACTTCTATTCCACTCCTTTCTTTCAACAGGATCTCCATCTGTCACACAAGCTACAGTGCAGTGGAAAAATCTGAGCACCCATTTCTTCATTCCATTCCATTCAATTCCATTTCACTCCACTCCACTCCACTCCAATCCATTCCACTCAATTCCACTCCACTCTATTCCATTCCACTCCACTCTTTTCCACTCCACTCCACTTCATTTCTTTCTGCTTCAATAAATTCCAGTTCACTCCACTCCACTGCATTCCGTTCCACTCCATTCCATTCCAATCCATTCCACACCACTCCATTCCATTCCTTTCCACTCTACTCCATTCCCTCCCACTCCACTCCATTCCATTCTACTGCAGTCCATTTCACTCCAATCCATTCCTCTCCACTCCATTCCATTCCACTTCATTCGACTACATTCCATTCCACTCCACTCAAATCCATTCCACTCCACTCCATTCCAATGAACTCCATTCCAATATATTCCGTTCCATTCCACTCCACTCCATTCCAATGAACTCCATTCCACTATATTCCGTTCCATTCCACTCCACTCCATTCCACTAAAATCCACTCCATTCCATTCTGCTCCATTCCATACCATTCTATTCCACACCACTCCATTCCATTCCTTTCCACTCCACTGCACTCCACTCCACCCCTCTCCAACCCATTCCTTTCCTTTCCAGCCCAATCCATTCCTTTCCACTCCACTCCATTCCCTTCCAGTCCACTCCTATCCATTCCATGCCATACCATTCCATTTCACTCCTCTCCACTCCACTCCACTACACTCCATTCCATTCCACTCCACTCGATTCCACTCCACTTCTCTCTACTCCACTCCACTCCACTCCTCTCCACTCCACTCCATTCCACTCCATTCCATTCCACTCCACTCTAGTGCATTCCATTCCACTCCACTCTATTCCATTCCCTTCCTCTCCATTCCACTCGACTGCACTCCATTCCATTTCATCCCACTCCACTCCATTTCCTTCCACTCCACTCCACTCCATTCAATTCTGCTCTCTTCCGTTACATTCCATTCCACACCACTCCATTCCATTCCTTTCCTCTCCACTCCATTTCATTGAAGTTAACTCCATTCCATTCCACTCCACTACATTCCATTCCATTCTATTCCAGTCAATTGCACTACACTCCATCCCACTCCACTCCATTCCATTCCAATCCTTTCCACTCCATTACATTCCACTCCAATCCATTCCATTCCACTCCACTCCACTCCATAGATCTCCACTCCATTCCATTGCACTCCATTCCATTTAACTCCACTCCCCTCCATTACACTCCACTCCATTCCATTCCACTCCAACCCATTCCAATCCACTCCGCTCCCGTCCATACCTCTCCACTCCATTCCATTCCACTCCAACCCATTCCATTCTACTCCACTACAGTCCATTCCACTCCACTCCATTCCATTCCACTCCATTCCATTCCTTTCCAATCCGTTCGATTCCACTCCACTCCATTCCATTCCACTCCGTTCCATTCCACTCCACTCCTTTCCACTGCACTGCATTCCATTCCACTCAACTCCTTTCCACTCCACTACACTCCACTACACTCCATCCCACTCCACTTTATTCCATTCCACTCCATTCCATTCCATTCCACTCCATTCCATTCCATTCCACTCCCTCCACTGCATTTCACTCCACTCCACTGCGTTCCACTTCACTCCATTCCATTCCACTCCATTGCATTCCACTCCACCCCATTCCATTCCACTCCACTCCATTCCATTCCACTCCACTCCATTGCATTCCAATCCACTCCATTCCTTTCCATTCCACTCCACTCCATTCCACTCCACTCCGTTCCACTCCCCTCAATTCCACTCCACTCACTTCATTCCACTCTACTCCACTCCATTTCGTTCCATTCCATTCCAATCCATTCCTTTCCATTCCTTTTTTGCACAGCATCTCACTCTGTAACAATGGCTGGAGTGCAGTGTCACAATCTCAGCTCACAATTCTTTTCACCATTCCATTGCATTCCATTCCATACCATTCCATTCCATTCTATTTCACTCCACTTCACTCCACTTCACTCCATTCCATTCCACCCCATTGCATTCCATTCGACTCCATTCCACTCCATCCCACTCCACTCCACCCCACTCTACTCCACTCCACTCCACTCCACTGCAATCCATTCCATTCCATTCCATTTCACTCCATTGCATTCCATTCCTTTCTTTCAACAGGATATCATTGTGTCACCCAGGCTGGAGTTTAGTGGCACATTCTCAGCTAACATTGGATGTCAACATTCCATTGCATTGCATTGTATTCTATTGCCAGTCGTTGCATTTCATTCCAACAAATTACATTTCATTCCATTCCATTCCACTCCGTTCTATTCCATTATATTTCATTCAATTCCATTCCGTTGAAACCCATTCTGTTCCACTCCACTCCCCTCCACTGCACTATATTCCATTACATCCGATTCCACTCCACTCCATTCCACTCCTCCAGACTCCACTGCACTCCACTCCTCTCCATTCAACTCCAACCCATTCCATTACGCTCCATTACACGGCACTCCACTGCACCCCACTCAACTTCACTTCATTCCATTCCATTCCATCCCATTCCATTCCTCTCCACTCCACTCTACTCTACTTCACTTCAGTCCACTCAACACCAGTCCACTCCATTCTATTCCATTCCATTCCACTACATTCCATTCCATTCCTTTCCTTGGAGAGTATCTCACTCTCTCACACAGCCTGGAGCGCAGTGGCACAATCTTAGCTCATATTCCATTCCGTTCCATTCCATTCTGCTTCAGTCCACTCCCCTCCAATCCTGTCCATTCCATTCCTTTCCATTCCATTCCATTCCACTCCTTTCCATTCCATTCCATTCCATTCCATTCCACTGAATTTCACTTCACTCCACACCAATGCATTCCATTCCAATCCTCTCTTTTCTTTCGACAGGATCTCCTTCTGTCACACAGCTTATAGTGCAGTGGCACAATCTGCACACATATTTCGCCATTCCATTCCATTCCTTTCCGTTCTGTTCCATTCCGTTTGATTCCGTTCCATTACGTTGTGCTCCATACCAGTCCACTAAAATGCATTCCATTACATCTGATTCCACTCCACTCCATTCCATTCCTCTAGACTCCACTGAACTCCACTGCACTCAATACAACTCCATACCATTCCATTCCGCTCCATTCCACTGCACTCCACCCCACCTCACTCTACTCCACTTCATTCCCTTCCATTGCATTCCATTCCATTCCTCTCCTTTCCACTCCATTCCACTTCACTCCACTCCACTCCACTGCAGTCCACTCCATTCCATTCCATTCCATTCTACTGCATTCCATTCCATTCTTTTCTTTCAAGAGTGTCTCACTCTTTCACCCAGCTTGGAGTACAGTGGCACAATCTCAGCTCACATTTCATTATTCCACTCCATTCCCCTCAATTCCACTTCATTTAACTCCACTCCACTCCACTCCATTCCACTCTATATAATTCCATTCCATTCCATTCCTTTGAATTCCACTCCGCTCCACTCCATTCCACTCCACTCCATTCCATTCCACTCCATATCTCTCCATTCCACTCCACTCCATTCCATTCCATTCCACGCAATTGAATTCCAATCCACTCCACTCCACTCCATTCCACTCCACTCCATTCCACTACTCTCCACTCCATTCCGCTCCACTCCACTCCATTCCGCTCCACTCCACTCCATTCAGCTCCGCTCCAATTCATTCCATTCCACTCCATTCCATTCCCCTCCACTCCATTCCATTCCACTCCACTCCACTCCATTCCACTCCACTCCACTCCATTCCACTCCACTCCATTCCATTCCACTCCACTCCATTCCATTCATTTTCACTCCATTCCATTCCACTCCACACGATTGCATTCCATTCCACTCCATTCCATTCCACTCCACACGATTGCATTCCATTCCACTCCATTCCATTCCACTACACTCGATTCCATTCCACTCCATTCCATTCCACTGCACTCCATTCCACTTCATTCCACTCTATTCCACTCCACTAAATTATACTCGACCCCACCCACTCCATTCCACTCCACTCCATTCAATTCCACAACACCCATTCCATTCCACTCCACTCCATTCCATTCCACTCCACTTCACTCCACTCCAATCCTTTCCATTCCACTCCACAACATTCCATTCCGTTACACTCCATTCCATTGCCCACCATTTAACTCCTTTCCAATCCACTCCAC
The DNA here is from genome assembly GCF_028885655.2 of Pongo abelii. NCBI lineage: Eukaryota > Metazoa > Chordata > Mammalia > Primates > Hominidae > Pongo > Pongo abelii. The sequence goes on along the minus strand of NC_072000.2, from coordinate 6,638,874 downwards.
TCTACTTCATTCCATTCCATTCCATTCCACTCCACTACAATCCACTCCACTCCACTACAATCAATTCCACTCCCTCTACTCCACTCCATTCCTGTACACGCCACTCCTTTCCATTCATCCCATTCCATTCCATTCCACTCCACTCTATTCCATTCCAATCCACTGCATTCCATTACACTCCACTCAATTCCATTGTAATCCACTCCACTAGACTCCATTCCATCCTTTCCTTTCCACTCCACTCCAGTCCATTCCATTGCACTCCAGTCCATTCTTTTCAACTCCACTCCTTTGCACTCCATTCTACTCCACTCCACTCCATTTCACTCCGTTCGACTCCATTCCATTCCATTTTCTGACAGGATCACACTCTGATACCCCTCCTGGTGTGCAGTGGCACAATCTCAGCTCAGGTTTCATTTCAACATTCCATTCCATTCCATTGCATTCCATTCCATTCCACTTCACTCCACTCCATTCCACTCAATTCCACTCCACTCCTCTCCAATCCATTGCATGCTATTCCATTCCAATCCCTTCCATTCAACACCTTTCTTTCGACAGAATCTCCCTCTGTCACACAGGCTCAAGAGAAGTGTCACAATCTCAGCACACATTTCTTCATTCCACTCCATTCCATTCTGTTCCACTCCACTCCACACCACACCACTGAATTCCATTTCACTCCACTCCAATCCGTTCCATACTGCTCCATTCCATTCCACTCCACTCCTTTCCACTCCATTCCATTCCATTCCACTAAACTCCATTCCATTCCACTCCTCTCCACTCCATTCCATTCCACTCCTGTCCATTCGATTCCACTCCATTCCACTGAATTCCACTCCACCGCACTCCACTCCATTCCATTCCACTCTACTGCAATTCACTCCATTCCATTCCACTCCACTCCATTCCATTCCACTTCATTCCATTCCATTCCACTCCATTGCATTCCACTCCACACTATTCCATTCCATTCAACTCCATTCCATTCTACTCCACTCTGTTCCATTCCACTCCACTGAATTCCACTCCACTCCACTCCATTCCACTGCACTCCATTCCACTGCACTCCATTCCATTCCTCTCCACTCCATTCCATTCCATTCCACTAAATTCCTTTCCACTCCATTCCACTGCATTCCACTCCACTCCAATCCACACCATTCCCTTCCATTCTATTCCATTCCACTCCACTCCACTCCAATCAATTCCACTCCCTCAACTCCACTCCATTCCAGTCCACTCCAGTCCTTTCCATTCCATCCCATTCCATTCAATTACACTGCACTCCATTCCATTCCACTCCACTCCATTCCATTGTACTCCACTACACTCAACTCCATTCCAATCCTCTCTGTTCCACTCCTCTGCAGTCCATTCCATTCCACTCCCCTCCATTCCATTCAACTCCACTCCTTTGCACTCCACTCCACTCCACTCCAATCCATTTCATTCCATTCCACTCCCTTCCATTGCATTCCTTTCTTTTGACAGGATCTCACTCTGTCATCCATCCTGGTGTGCATTGGCACAATCTCAGCTCACTTTTCATTTCACCATTCCATTCCATTCCATTCCATTGCACTCCAATCCAATCCACTCAATTCCACTCCATTCCAATCGAATCCATTCCATCATATTCCATTCCAAACCTTTCCATTCCACTCCTTTCTTTCGACAGGATCTCCCTCTGTCACACAGTCTGAAGAGCAGTGGCACAATCTCAGCACACATTTCTTGATCCCGTTTCATTCAATTCCATTATGTTCCACGCCACTCCACTCCTTTACACTCCATTCCACTCCATTCCATACAGCTCCATTGCATTGCATTCCATTCCACTTTACTTCGTTCCATTCCTTTCCACTTCACTCCATTCCATTCCACTCCACTCCACTCCATTCCATTCCATTCCCGTCCATTCCACTCCATTCCATTCTACTCCACTCTATTCGATTGCACTCAATTTTACTCCATTCCATTCCAATCCAATCCACTCCACTCCATTCCTCTCCTGCCGAATCCACTCCACCACTATTCACTCTTTTCAATTCTGCTCCACTGCATTCCAATCCACTCCACTCCATTCCAATCCACTCCATTCCATTCTATTCCATTACACTCTTCTCCATTCCATTCCTTTCCACTTCACTCCATTCCACTCCACTCCCCTCCATTCCATTCCACTGCACTACTCTCCATTCCATTCCTTTCCAATCCATTACACTCCATTACATTCCACTCCACTCCAGTCCATTCCACTCCACTCCAATCCACTCCTCTCCACTCCTTTCCACCCTTCTCCACTCCATTCAATATCACTCCACTCAACACCACTCCACTCCATTCCTTTCCATTCCTTTCTTTCCACAGGATCTCACTCTGTCACAAAGGCCGTACTGCAGTGGTACAAACTCAGCCCACATTTCTTTTCACCATTCTATTGCAACCATTCCATCCCATCCCATTCCATTCTATTTCACTCCACTCCACTCCACTACACTGCATTCCATTCCACTCCATCGCAATCCATTCGACTCCATTCCACTCCACTCCACTCCATTGCATTCCATTCCATTCCATTTCATTCCATTGCATTCCATTCCTTTATTTCAACAGGCTATCACTGTGATACCTGGGCTGGAGTACAGTGGCCCAATTTCAGCTCACATTACATGACAACGTTTCATTGCATTCTATCCATTCCATTGCATTCCATTGCATTCCAATCCATTGTATTCCATTCCATTCCAATCCACTCCGTTCCACTCCACTCCACTCCACTCCACTCCATTACATCCGATTCCATTCCACTCCACACTAACCCACTCCACTCCACTTCATTCGATTACATTCCATCCCATTCCATTCCTCTTCATTCCACTCCATTTCACTCCCCTCCACTACACTCCACTCCATTATATTCCATTCCTTTCCACTGCATTCCATTCCATTCCTTTTTTTCGAGAGTATCTCACTCTGTCACCAAGTGTGTAGCACAGTGGCAAAATCTCATCTCACATTCCATCCCGTTACATAACGTTCCATTCCTTTCTGATCCGCTCTCCTCCAATCCACTCCATTCCCTTCCATTCCATTCCATTCCATTCCACTCAATTCCACTCTGCTACTTTCCAATCCATTCCATTCCACTTCTTTCTTTCGACAGGATCACCCCATGTCATACAACCTGTAGCTCAGTGGCGCAATCTCAGCACACATTTCTCCATTCCGTCCCGTTCCGTGGCTTTCTGTCTCGTTCCGTTCCATTCCATTCCACTCCACTCCACTACATTCCATTACATCCAATTCCATTCTTCTCCATAACACTCCTCTCCACTCCACACCACTCCACTTCACTCCATCCTATTCCATTCCTCACCATTTCACTGCAGTCCACTCCACCCAAATCCACTCCACTTCATTCCATTCCATTCCATCCCATTTCTTTCCTTGGCATTCCACTCCATTCCACTTCACTCTACTTCACTGCAGTCCACTGCATTCCATTCCATTCCGTAGTTTCGAGAGTATCTCACTCTGACACCCAGCCTGGAGCGCAGTTGCATAATTTCAGCTCACATTACTTTATTCCATTCCATTCCATTCCATTGCATTCCATTCCATTTTGTTCCATTCCTTTCCATTGCCTTCCATTGCATTCCATTTCATTCCATTCCACTCCTTTCCATTCCATTCCACTCCTCTCCATTACGTTCCACTCCACTTAATTACGTTCCTAGCCACCCCACTCCTTTCCTCTCCACTCCACTCCGTTCCACTCCACTCCACTCCATTCCACTCCACCCCATTCCACTCCACTCCGTTCCACTCCTCTCCACTCCACTTCACTCCGTTTCACTCCACTCCACTCCATTCCAATCCAATCCATTCGATTCTGATCCATTTCATTCCACTCCACTCCACTCCATTACACCCCATTCTACTCCATTCCATACCATTCCACTCCACTGCATTGCATTCCATTCCACTCCACTCTTTTCCACTCCACTCCATTCCATTCCACTCCATTCCATTCCACTACACTCCACTCCAAACCATTCCATTCCACTCCGTTAGGTTCCACTTCACTCCATTCCATTCCACTGCATTCCAATTCCTTCCAATCAACTCCAATACATTCCACTACACTCCATTCTCTTCCACTCCATTCCACTCCACTCCACTGCATTGCATTCCATTCCACTCCTCTCCACTCCTTTAAACACCAATCCATTCCATTTCACTCCAGTACATTCCATTCCACTCCACTCCGTTCCATTCCATTCCACTCCATTCCATTCCACTCCACTCCCTTCCATTGTTCTGCATTTCACTGCATTCCATTTCATTTCACTCCACTCCACCCCACTGCATTCCACTCCATTCTATTCAACCCCATTCCATTCCAGTCCACTCCACTCCTCTCCACTGCACTCCATTCCACTCCCCTCCTCTCCACACCACTCTACTCCACCCCATTCCATTGCATTCCATTCCATTCCCATGCAGTCTATTACATTCCACTCCATTCTACCCCATTCCATTCCTTTCCATTCCACTCCACGCCAGTGTATTCCACTCCACTCCATTCGAACCCATTCCATTGCACTCCACTCCACTCCATTCCACTCCATTCCATTCCACTTCATTCCATTCCACTCAACTCCACTCTACTCCACTCCATTCCAGTCCACCACATTCCATTCCACTACGTTCCATTTCACTCCATTTCATTCCACTCCTCTCCATTCCATTCCACTCCACTCCCTTCCCTTCCATTCCATTCCACTCCTCTCCATTCCATTCCACTCCACACCATTCCATTCCGTTCCACTCTACTTCATTCCACTCCACTCCACTCGACTCCATTACCTTCCAATCCATTCCACTCCACACGTTTCCACTCCATTCCATTCCATTCAACTCCACTCCATTCCACTCCATACCACTACACTCCATTCCACTCCACTCGAATCCACTCCACTCCAATCCACTTCACTCTATTCGATTCCATTCCATTCCTTTCCACTCCACATCATTCCACTCCATTTCATTCCATTCCATTCCACTCCTCTCCATTTCATTCCATTCTATTTCATCCCACTCCACTTCATTCCACTCCACTCCTTTCCTCTCCATTCTATTCCTTTCGACTCCACTCCACGCCATTCCACTCCACTCCATTACATTCCTCTCCATTCCATTCTGTTCCACTCCTCTCCAATCCATTATTCTCCATTCCATCCCATTCCACTCCATTCGTATCCATTCCACTAAACTCCATTCCATTCCACTGCACTCCACTCTACTCCATTCCATTCCATTCCAATCCATTCCATTCCACTCCACTCTATTCCATTCTACTCCATTCCACTTCATTCCATTCCATTCCTCTTGACTCCACTGTATTCCACTCCACTCCATTCCACTCTATTGCATTCCATTCCATTCCATTTCACTAAAATCCACTCCACTCCACTCCATTTCACTCGCCTCCTTTCCACTCCAGTCCAATCCCCTCCACTCCACTCCCTTCCGCTCACCTCGATTACACTGCACTCCACTTAACTCCATTCCATTCCAATCCACTCCAATCCATTCCACTCCATTCCTTTCAATTCCATACCACTCCTCTCCATTCCATTCCAGTCTCTTCCATTCCACTCCTAGTCATTCCATTCCACTCCAATCCACTCCATGCCATTCCATTACACTCCACTCCACCCCATTCCACTCAACTCCATTCCACTCCATTCCATTCTACTCCATTCCATTAGACTCCATTCCAATCCACTCCACTCCACTCTACTGCACTCCACTCCACTCCATTCCATTCCACTCCACTTCACTCCACTGATTCCATTCCATCCCATTGCTCTCCATTCCATTCCACTCCACTTCACTCCACTCCTTACTTTCAGTTGTACTCCACTCCATTGCATTCCACTGCACTCAACTCCATTCCATTACATTACATGCCATTCCACTCCTCTCCACTCCATTCCACTCCACTCCACTTCACTCCCCTCCATTCCATTGCATTCCACTCCACTCCATTCCCCTACACTCCATTCCTTCCCACTCCATTTTATGTCACTCCCCTCCACTCCATTGTATAACATCCCATTCCATTTCACTCCATTGCATTCCATTCCTTTCTTTCGACAGGATATCACTGTCACCCAAACTGGAGTTCAGTGACACAATCTCAGCTCACATTACATGCAAACTTTCCATTGCATTGCATTCTATTCCCTTGCATTCCATTGCATTGCATTCCATTCCATTCCATTCCACTCCATTCCACTACTCTCCTCTACATTCCATTCCATTCCACTCCATTCCATTACACTCCTTTCTTTCAACAGGATCTCCCTGTGTCACACAGGTTGTAGTGCAGTGGCACAATCTCAGCACACATTTCTCCTTTCCGTTCCGTTCTGTTCCGTTCTGTTCCATTCCATTCCGTTCCGTTACACTCCACTGCAGTCCACTACAGTACATTCCATTAGATCTGAATCTATTCCACTCCTTTCCACTCCTCTCCACTCCACTGCGCTCCACTCCTCTACATTACATTCCATCACATTCCATTCTTCTCCATTCCACTGCACTCAACTAAACCGCACTATATTCCACTTCATTCCACTCCATCTCGTTCCTTTCCAATCCTCTCCATTCTACTACACTCCACTTCATTCCACTGCACTCCATTCCATTCCATTCCATTCCATTCCATTCCATTGCACTGCATTCCATTCCATTCCTTACCTACAAGAGTATCCCACTCTGTCACCAAGCCTGGAGTGCAGTGGCACAATGTCAGCTCACATTTCATTATTCCACTCCATTTCATACCGTTCCATTCCATTGCATTGCACAGTACCATTCCATTCCATTCCACTCCACTCCACTCCACTCATCTCCACTCCACTCCACTGCACTCCACTCCCATCCACTCCACTCCATGCCATTCCTATCCATTCCATTCCATTCCACTCAATTACACTCCAATCCATTCCATTCCATACCACTCTATTCCACTCCATTCCCCTCCACTCCATTCCACTCCACTCCACTCCACTCCATTCCATTCTTGTCAATTTCACTCCATTCCATTCCACTCCACTCCACTCCACTCCATTCCATTCTTGTCAATTTCACTCCATTCCATTCCAATCCACTCCATACCATTCCACTCTAGTCCACTCTATTCCATTTCATTCCACTTCACTCCATTCCACTCCATTCCACTCCATTCTATTCCACTCCACTGCATTCCACTCCACTCCATTCCATTCCACTCCACTCCATTCCATTCCATTCTACCCCACTCCAATACATTCCACTCCACTCCATTGCATTCCACTCCAATTCATTCTCTTCCACTCCATTCCACTCACATTAAAGTCCATTTCACTTCACTCCACTCCACTCCATTTCACTACATTCCAATCCACTCCACACCGTGCCACTCCATTCCATTCCACTCCTCTCCAATCCAATACACTCCACTCCATTCCAATCCATTCCACTCCACTCCGTTACATTGCTTTCCCAACCACTCTATTCCATTCCCCTCCACTCTCTTCCATTCCAATCATCTCCATTCCAATCCATTCCACACCAATCCATTCCATTCCACTCCACTCCAATCCATTACTTTACAATCCACTCCATTCTGTTCCACTCTGCTTCATTCCACTGCACTCCACTCCACTCCATTCCATTCCAGTCCTTTCCACTCCATTCCGTTCCACTCCATTCCATTCCACTCCACTCCACTGCACTCCAATCAACTCCACTCCACTCCATTCCATTCCACTCCATACCATTCCTTTCAACTCTACTCCATTCCATTCCATTAAACTCCTCTTCATTCCATTGCACTCCACTCCATCCCATTCCATAGTATTCCACTCCTCTCCATTCCATTCCACTCCACTCTACTCCATCCCACTGCACTCCATTCCATTCCATTCCATTCCAGTCAGCTCCACTGCTTTCCACTCTGCTCCATTCCATTCCACTCCACTCCATTCCATTCCACCCCACTCCATTCCACTCCACTCCACTCCATTCCACTCCACTCCACTCCACTCTATTCCACTCCACTCCACTCCATTACTCTCCACTCCTTTCCATTCCACTTCACTCCACTCCACTCCATTCCATTCCACTCCATTCAGTTACTCTCCATTCCACTCCATTGCACTCTATTCCATTCCATTTCATTCCAATCCACTCCATTCAATTCCATTCCACTCCATTCCATTCCACTCCATTCCAATCCATTCCACTCTATTCCACTCCACTCCGATCTATTCCATTCCGTTCCATTCCACTCCACTCCTTTCCATTCCACTCCATTCCATTACACTCCATTCCACTCCATTGTACTCTTTTACACTCCATTCCTTTCCAATCTACTCCATTCTACTCCACTCCACTCCCCTCCAATCCACTCCAATACAATCCATTCCACTCCACTCCACTCCACTCGATTCCACTGCATTCCACTCCATTGCATTCCACTCCATTCCATTGCATTCCACTCCACACCCTTACGTTCAATTCCACTCCATTTCATTCCATTCCATGCATTTCCATTCTGTTCCATTCCACTCAATTCCACTCCACTCCACTCCACTCCAATCCATTCCGTTCCATTTCACTCCTTTCTTTTGACAGGATCTGCGTCTGTCACATGGCTGTAGCGCAGTGGCACAATCTCAGCACACATTTCTCTGTTCCGTTCTGCTCTGTTCTTTTCCATTCCGTTCCATTCCATTCCTGTCCATTCCCCTCCAGTCTGCTCCACTCCACTACATTCCATTATATCCGACTCTGTTCCACTCCATTCCATCCCCTCAACTCCACTGCACTCCACTCCACTCCATTCCACTCCACTCTATTCCATTCCACTCCATCCCATTCCATTCCATTCCACTCCATTCCACTCCTCTGGATTCCATTCCACTCCACTCCATTCCATTCCCTCCCATTCCACGCCTTTCCATTCCATTCCACTCCACTCCATTCCATTCCCTCCCATTCCACGCCTTTCCATTCCATTCCACTCCACTCCATTCCACTATGCTCCACTCAATTCCATTCCACTCAACTCCACTCCATTCCACTCCACACCGTTCCATTCTTCTCCATCTCCTTCCACTCCATTCCATTCCACTCCACTCCTCTCTATTCCACTCCACTCCACTCCACCCCATTCCATTCAACTCCACTCCATTGCATTCCACTCCATTCCATTCCATTCCAACCCTTTCCACACCTCTCCCTTCCATTCCACTCCACTCCATTGCATTCCACTCCACTCCATTCCATTCTACTCAACTCCACTCCAGTCCACTCCACTACATTCCATTCCATGCCACTGCATTCCATTCCACTCCAGTCAACTCCGTTCCACTCCACACCAATCCCTTCCACTCCATGACATTCTGCTCCACTCCATTCCATTGCACTCAACTCCACTCCATTCCACTCCACTATATTCCATTCCCCTCCATTCCATTGCATTAAACTCCATTCCATTCCATTCCTATCTCTCCAAAGGATCTCACTCTCTCACAAATGCTGGAGTTCAGTGACACAGTCTCAGCTCACGTTTCTTTTCACCATTCCATTGCAATCCGTTCCATCCAATTCCATTCCATTCTATTTCACTCCACTACACTCCAATCCATTCCATTCCACTCCATCCCACTCCATTCGACTCCATTCCACTCCACTTCAATCCACTCAACTCCACTCCACTCCACTCCATTCCATTCCATTCCTATGCATTCCACTCCATTCCATTCCACTCACCTCCATTCCATTCCACTCCATTTCATTCCTATCCATTCCATTCCATTCCATTCCATTCCACTCCACTCCATTCCATTCCACTGCATTCCACTCCATTCCATTTCATTCCTCTCCACTGCAATCCACTCCACTCCACTCCATTCCACTCCATTCTATTCCACTCCCTTCCATTCCAATCTACTCCACTCCACTCCATTCTACTCCACTCCATTCCATTCCACTCTACTCCACTCCAATACACTCCACTCCACTCCATTCCATTGCACTCCACTCCATTACATTCCACTCCATTAAATTCCATTCCATTCCACTCCACTACGTGCCACTCCATTCGACTCCATTCCAATCCACTCCACGCCAAGCCACTCCATTCTATTCCATTCCTCTCCATACCAATGCACTCCATTCCATTCCACTCCACTCCATTCCATTCCTTTCAAATCCACTCCATTCTTTTCAACTCCACTCCATTCCCTTCCACTCCTCTCGATTCAAACCCACTACACTCCATTTCATTCCTTTCTTTCCACACGACATCTCTGTGTCACCCAGTCTGGAGTGGAGTGGCACAATCTCAGCTCACATTACACATCAACTTTCCATTGCATTGCATGCTATTCTTTTGCATTCTATTGAATTCCATTGCATTTCATTTCATTCCATTTAATACCATTCCATTCCATCTTGTACCACTCCACACCACTCCACTCCATTACATTCCATGACATCCGATTCCATTCCACTCCTTTCCACTCCTGACCCCTGCAATACCCTCCACTTCTATCCATTCCACTCCATTCCATTCCAATACGATCCATTCCACCGCACACCACACCACCACACTCCACTCCACTTCATTGCATTCCATTCCATGCCATTCCATTCCTCTCCATTACACTCCACTCCACTTCATTCCACTCCACTCAAGTCCACTCCATTCCAATACATGCCACTGCATTCCATTGCATTCCTTTCTTTCTAGATTATCTCACTCTGTCACCCAGCCTGGAGCACAGTAGCACAATCTCAGCTCATATTTCATTATTCCATTCCCTTCCATTCCATACCATTCCATCACATTCCACCCCAGTTCATTCCATTCCATTCCATTCCATTCCATTACACTCCACTCCACTCCACTCCACTTCAGTACTTTCCATTCCAGTACACTTCACTCCACTGCACTCCATTCCACTCCACACCACTCCAATCTATTCAATTCAACTTCACTCCACTCCACTCCATTGCAACCCACTCCATTCCACTCCACTCCGTTCCATTCCACTCCATTCAACTCCAATCCACTCCGTTCCATTCCACTCCATTCCACTCCACTCCACTCGACAGCACTCCACTCCACTTCACTCCACTCCACTCCACTGCACTCCACTCCACTCCATTCCAGTCAACTCCACTCGAATCCACTCCACTCCACTTCACCCCTCTCCACTCAATTCCACTCCATTCGATTCCATTCCACTCCCGTCCATTCATTTCCACTCCACTCCATTCCATTCCGCTGCATTCCATTCCATTCCATTCCACTCCATTTCATTCCATTCCACAAGACTCCTTTCCATTCCACTCCACTCCATTCCATTACATTCCACTCCACTCCATTCCATTCCACTCCATTCCACTCCACTCCACTTCACTCCACTCCTTTCCATTCCACTCCACTGCATTCCATTACATTCCACTCCACTCCATTCCATTCCACTCCATTCCACTTCACTCCACTTCACTCCACTCCACTCCAGTCCACTCCATGCCAATACATGCCACTGTATTCCGTTACATTCCTTTGTTTCTAGATTATCTCACTCTGTCACCCAGCCTGGAGCACAGTATCACAATCTCAGCTTATATTTCATTATTCCATTCCCTTCCATTCCATTCCATTCCAATCCACTCCAATTGATTCCATTCCATTCCATTCCATTTCAGTCCAATCCACTCCACTCCACTTCAGTAGTCTCCACTCCACTACACTCCACTGGACTCCATTCCACTCCACACCACTCCACTCTATTCCATTGAACTCCATTCCACTCCATTCAACTCCATTCCACTCCATTCCACCCCACTCCATTCCACTCCACTCCACTCCACTCCACTCCATTCCACTCCACTCCACTCGATTCCACTCCAGTCCATTCTATTCCACTCCACTCCATTCAATTCCACTACACTCCATTCCATTCCACTTCATTCCATTCAATTCCACTCGATTCCATTCCGTTCCACTCCAATCCATTCTATTCCACTCCACTCCATTCCATTAGATTCGACTCCACTCCATTCCATTCCACTCCACTCCACTTCACTCCATTCCACTCCACTCCATTCCACTGCACTCCTCTTCACTCCACTCCATTCCATTCCATTCCATTTCTGTCCATTCCACTCCACTCCATTCCATTCATTCCACTACTCTTCATTCCATTTCACTCCACTCCATCCCATTCCATAGCATTCCACTCCTGTCCATTCCATTCCACTCAACTCAATTCCATTCCACTCCACTCCATCCCATTCCATAGCATTCCACTCCTGTCCATTCAATTCCACTCAACTCAATTCCATTCCACTCCACTCCATTCCACTACACTCCACACCACTTCATTCCACTCCATTCCATTCCACTCCAATCCATTGCACTCCACTCCATTCCACTCTACTCCACTCCACTCTATTCCACTCCACTCCACTCCATTCCACTCCACTCTACTCCATTCCACTCCACTCCATTCCATTCCACTTCACTCCAATCCACTCCAATCCTTTCCATTCCACTCCATTCCATTACACTCCATTCCAATCAGTTGCACTCTATTCCACTCCATTGCATTGCAATCCACTCCATTCAATTCCATTACATTCCACTCCATTCCACTCCCCTCCACTCCACTCCAATACACTCCAATCCAATCCATTCCACTCCACTCCACTCCAGTCAATTACGTTGCATTCCACTCCATTGCTTTCCACTCCATTCCATGACATTCAACTCCACACCCTTCCATTACATTCCACTCCATTCCATTCCATTCCGTTCCATGTCATTCCAATCGATTCCATTCCACTCAATTCCACTACACTCCACTCCAATCCATTCCATTCCATTTCACTCCTTTCTTTCAACACGATTTCCATCTGTCACAAGGCTGTAGCGCAGTGGCACAATCTCAGCACACACTTCTCCGTTCTGTTCCGCTCCGTTCTGTTCCATTCCGTTCCATTCTGTTCCAATCCATTCCACTCCACGCTACTCCAACCCACTACTTCTATTTCATCTGATTCCGTTCCACTCCATTCCACTCACCTCCACACCACTATGCTACATTCTACTCCACTCTATTCCATTCCATTCCATTCCAGTCCTCTAGATTTCATGCCCGTCCACTCCATTCCATTCCATCCCATTCCACGCCTCTCCATTCCATTCCACTCCACTCAATTCCTTTCTGCTCCACTCAATTCCATTCCACTCAACTCCACGCTATTCCACTCCACTCCATTCCATTCCATATCATTTCACTCCATTCCATTCCACTCCACTCCATTCCATTCAATTCCACTCCATTCCATTGCACTCCACTCCATTCCCTACCATCCCTTTCCACTCCTCTCCATTCCATTCCACTCCACTCCATTGCATTACACTCCATTCCATTCCATTCTACTCAACTCCACTCCAGTCCACTCCACTCCATTCCATTCCACGCCACTCCATTTCATTACACTTCTGTCAACTCCATTCCACTCCACACCAATCCATTCCACTCCATGACATTCTGCTATACTCCATTCCATTGCACCCAACTCCACTCCATTCCAGTCTACTCCATTCCATTGCATTCCACTCCATTCCATTCCACTCCTTTCTTTGCAAAGGATCTCACTTTGTCAAAAATGCTGGAATGCAGTGACACAGTCTCAGCTCAACTTTCTTTTCATCATTCCATTCCATTCCATTACAACCACTTCCGTTCCATTCTATTTCACTCCATTACACTCCACTCCATTCCATTTCACTCCACTCCATTCCATTCGACTCCATTCCACTCCACTTCAATCCACTACACTACACTCCACTTAACTCCATCCCATTCCATTAGATTCCATTCCATTCCATTCCATTCCACTCTACTCCATTCCATTCCACTCCATTCCATTCCTGTCTATTCTACTCCATTCCATTCCACTCCACTCCATTTCATTCCATTCCATTCCACTCCAATCCATTCCATTCCACTGCATTCCACTCCATTACATTTCATTCCTGTCCACTCCAATCCACTCCACTCCACTCCATTCCACTCCATTCTATTCCACTCCATTCCATTCCAATCCAAACCACTACACTCCACTCCACTGCGTTCCACTCCACTCCATTCCATTCCACTCTATTCCACTCCAATAAACTCCACTCCACTCCATTCCATTCCACTAAACTGCATTCCATTCCACTCCATTCCACTCCATTAAATTCCATTCCTCTCCATTCCACTATGCTCCCCTCCATTGGACTCCATTCCAATCCACTCCACGCCAAGCCACTCCATTCCTTTCCACTCCTCTACATTCCAAAACACTACTCCAATCCATTCCATTTCACTCCACTCCATTCCATTCCTTTCCAATCCATTCCATTCCATTCCATTCCATTGCATTCTATTGAACATTCCATTCCATTTCATTCCATTCGACATTCCATTAGACTCCATTTCACATTCCATTCCTTTCCATTCAACATTCCTTTCGTTTCCATCCCACAGTATATTCCATTACATTCCACGTTCCTTTCAATTCCATTCCTCATTACATTCCACTCCATTCCACATTCTATTCCACATTCTATTCCATTCCACTCCACATTCAATTCCACATTCCGTTCCATTCATTCCACATTCCATTTCATTCGATTCAGCATTCCACTCCACATTCCACACCATACCATTACATATTCCATCCCACATTCCATTCCATTACACATTCCCTTCCACATTGCACTTGATTCCATTCCACATTAAATTCCATTCAATTCCACATTCCTTTCCAATCCTTTCCACATTACATTCAATTCCATTCCACACTCCAATCCATTCCATTCTATTCCATTCAACATTACATTCCACATTCCATTCAATTCCATTCCAAACTAAATTCCACATTCCACTCAAATTCATTCCACACTACATTCCAATCCATTCCATTCCATTCCATATTCCATTCCACTTCATTCCACATTCCATTCAACGTTCCATTCCACATTCCATTCCATTCCATTCCACATTCCATTCCATTCAATTCAATTCCATTCGATTCTACATTCCATTACCTTCCATTCCATTCTGAATTCCATTCCATTCCATTCCACATTCCATTCCATTCCATTCCAAATTCCATTCCATTCCATTCCACATTCCATTCCATTCCATTCCAAATTACATTCCATTCCATTCCACATTCCATTCCATTCCATTACACATTCCATTCTCTTCCATTCCATATTCCATTCCATTCCATTAGTCATTCCATTCCATTCCACATTGCATTCCATTCCATTTCACATTCCATTCCATTCCATTCCATTCCACATTCCATTCCATTACATTCCACATTACATTACATTCCAAACAATTCCATTCCGTTCCATTCCACATTCCATTCTGTTCCATTCCATTCCATTTCCCATTGCATTCCATTCCATTATATTCCATTCCACATTCAATTCCAATCCATTTCACATTCAACATTCCATTCCACCCCATTCCATTGCACATTCCATTCCATTGCACATTCCATTCCATTCCACATTCCATTCCATTCCATTCCATTCCACATTCCATACCATTCCACATTCCATTCCATTCCGTTCCACATTCCACGTTGCATTCCATGTTCCATTTCACGTTGCAATCCATTCCATTCCATTCCACATTCCATTCCACATTCAATTCCACATTCCATTCCATTCATTTCCGCCTTCCATTCCATTCCATTCCATTTCACATTCCATTCCACTCCATTCCACATTCAATTCCATACCGCCTTCCATTCCAATCCATTCCATTCCACATTCCATTCTATTCCATTCGATTCCACATTCCATTTCATTCCACATTCCATTACATTGCATTCCATTCCAATTTCCACATTCCATTCCATTCCATTCAATTACACATTTCATTCCATTCCATATTCCATTCCATTACATTCCACATTTTATTCCATTCCATTCCACATTCCATTCCATTCAAATCCATTCCCCATAGCATTCCATTCCATTCCATTCCACATTCCATTCCATTCCAATCCATTTCACATTCCATTCCACATTCCATTCCATTCCATTCCACATTCCATTCCATTACATTCCACCTTCCATTGCATTATATTCCACACTGGATTCCACATTCCATTGCATTAAATTCCACATTCCATTCCATTCCAGTCCACATTCCATTCCATTCCATTCCATTCCACATTCCATTGCATTCAATTCCGCATTCCAATCCGTTCCATCCACATTCCATTCCATTCAATTCCATTCCATTCCACATTCCATTCCATTCCATTCCATTCCAAATTCCATTCCATTCCATTCCACCTTCCATTCCATTCCATTCCACATTCCATTCGATTCTATTACACATTCCATTCCACATTCCATTCCACATTCCATTCCACATTCCATTACATTCCACTCGACTTTCTATTCCACATTCCATTCCATTCCATTCCACATTCCATTCCCCATTCCAATCCAAATTCCATTAAATTCCACTCCACTTTCTATTCCAGATTCCATTCCATTCCATTCCACATTCCATTCCACCTTGCATTCAATTCCATTCCATTCCAAATCCGTTCCATTCCATTCTGTTCCACATTCCATTCCATCTCATTCCATTCCACATTCCATTCGTTTCCAACCCACATTCCATTCCATTACATTTCAGATTCCTTTCGATTCCATTCAACATTCCATTCAACATTCCTTTCATTTCCATCCCACTATCCATTCCTTTATATTCAACATTCCTTTCAATTCCATTCCACATTCCATTCCACTCCATTCCACATTCCATTCCACCATGCATTCCATTCCATTCCATGTTACATTGGACGTTGCATTCCACGGTCCATTCCACGTTCCATTCCATTCCGTTCCACATTCCAGTGCATTCCCATCCAAATTCCATGGAATTCCATTCCACATTCCATTGCATTCCATTCTGCATTCCATTCCATTCCATTCCACATTCCATTCCACATTCCATTCGATTCCATTCCACTCTTCATTCCACATTCTACTCCACATTTCATTCCACATTCATTCCACATTCCAT
Organism: Pongo abelii; assembly: GCF_028885655.2. NCBI lineage: Eukaryota > Metazoa > Chordata > Mammalia > Primates > Hominidae > Pongo > Pongo abelii. The sequence continues at coordinate 6,621,676 of NC_072000.2, read as the reverse complement.
TCCATTCCATTCTGCATTCCATTACATTCAACAATCCATTCAATTCCATTCCCCATTCCGTTCCATTCCATTCAACATTCCTTTCCATTCCATTTCACATTAATTTCCATTCCATTCCATTCCATATTCCATTGCATTCCGTTCCAAATTCCTTTCCATTCCTTTCAATATTAAATTCCATTCCATTCCACACTCAATTCCATTCCACTCCATTGCAGGTTCCATTCAATTCCATTCCATTCCATTCCATTCCAATCCACATTCCATTCCATTCCATTCCACATTCCATTCCATATTCCATTCCTTTCCATTACACATTCCATTCCATAATCCATACCACATTCCATTCCGCATACCTTTACATTCCATTCCACATTCCATTCCACATTTCATTCCATTCCATTCCACATTCCATTCACATTCCATTCAACATTCCATTCCATTCCATTCCACATTTCATTCCACATTCAATTCCACTCCATTCCACATTCCATTCCACTCCATTCCACATTAAATTTCATTCCATTCCACGTAAAATTTTACGTTCCGGTCCACGTTTCACTCCACATTCCATTCCACGTTCCATTCCATTCCATTCCACATTAAATTTCACTTCCCGTTTCACATTCCATTCCACATTACATTTCACTTTCCATTCCATTCCATTCCATTCCCCATTGCATTCCAATCCATTCCACATTTCATTCCACATTCCATTCCATTCATTTCCACATTCCATTCCACATTCCATTTCACTTTCCATTCCATCCCGTTCCACTTTCCATTCCGTTGCATTCCACATTCCTTTCCACATTCCATTCCACATTCCTTTCCATTCCATTCCATTCCATTACATTCCATTCCACATTCCATTCCATTCCATTCCACATTCTTTACCACATTACATTCTGCATTCCATTCAGCGTTCCATTCCACTTTCCATCCCATTACATTCCTCCTTCAATTCCATTCCATTAAACGTTCCATTTCCTGCCATTCAACGTTCCATTGCACATTCCATTTCACATTCCATTCCACATTCCTTATCGCATTCCAATTCATTCCAATTCATTCCACATTGCATTCCATTCCAATCCATATTGCATTCCATACCATTCCACCTTCCATTCCATTTCACATTCCAATCCTTTCCAATCCACATTCCATTCTTTGCATTCCACATTAAATTCTATTCCATTCCAAATTCCATTCCATTCCATTCTATTCAACATTTCATTGCATTCCGTTTCATTCCACATTCCATTCCACATTCCATTCCACGTTCCACTCCATTCCATTCCATATTCTCTTCCATTCCATTCAACATTCCATTCCATTCCATTCCAAATTCCATTTGACATTCCATTTATTCCAATCCATTCTATTCCACATTCCATTGCATTCCATTCAACATTCCATTCCATTCCATTCCACATTCCTTTCCACAGTCCGTTCCACATTCCATTCCGTTACATTCCACATTACTTTCCACTTTCCGTTCCACATTCCATTCCACTCTCTATTCCATTCCATTCCATTCCACATTCCATTCCATATTCCATTCCTTTCCATGTCACATTCCATTCCGTTCCATTCCACATTCCTTTTCACATTCCATTCCATTCCATTCCACGTTGCATTCCACATTCCTTTCCACATACCATTCCATTCCACATTCTTTTCCAAATTCCATTCCACATTCCATTCCATTCCGTTCCATTTTCCGTTCCACAATCCATTCCACATTCCATTCCATTCCTTTCCACCTTCCATTCCATTCCATTCCACATTTCCTTCCACATTGCACTGCATTCCATTGCACATTCCATTTCATTCCATTCCATGTTACATTCTACGTTCCTGTACACATTCCATTCCACGTTCCATTCCACGTTCCATTCCATTCCATTCGACGTTCCATTCCATTCCAATCCACTTTAAATTCTACTTTCCTTTTCACATTAAATTCCTCGTTACATTTCCCATTCCATTCCACTCCATTCCTCATTCCATTCCACTCCTTTCAACATTCCATTCCACGATCCATTCCATTCCTTTCCACATTCCATTCCACATTCCGTTTCACTTTCCATTTCATCTCATGACACTTTCCATTTCCCGTTCCATTCCATTTCCCGTTACATTCCATTACACGTTCCATTCCACATTCAATTCCGTTTCAATTAACTTTAAATTCTACATTGCATTCCACATTTTTTCCGTTCCATTCCACATTCCATCCCACACTCCATTCAGTTCCATTCCACATTCCATTCCACACTCCATTCCACATTCCATTCCTCATTAAATTCCATATTGAATTACATATTCTTTTCCGTTCCATTCCAGATTCCATTCCACAGTACATTCCACATTCCTTTCAACAATGCATTCTGTTCCATTCCACATTCAATTCCACATTCCTTTCCATTACATTCCATTGCATACCACATTCCGTTCCATTCCACGTTCCTTTCCACGTTCGTTTCCATTCCATACCTCGTTCCATTCCATTCCATTCCAAGTTACATTTCATGCCATTCCGCATTCCCTTCCACATTCCATTTCAAATTCCATTCCACATTCCATTTCGCATTCCATTCCATTCCCTTGCATTCCACATTACATTCCATTCCAATCCACATTCCATTCCATTGCATTCCACATTCCATTCAATTCCAATCCACATTCCATTCCATTCCACGTTCCATTTCCGTTCCACATTCCGTTCCATTCCATTCCATATTCCGTTCCATTCCATTCCACATTCCATTCCATTTCACTCCACATTCCATTCCATTCCATTCCATTCTACATTCCATTCCACTCCTTTGCACATTCCATTCCATTCCGTTCCACATTCCATTCAATTCCACTTCACTTTGCATTCCACATTAAATTCCATTCCATTCAGTTCCATTCCTCAGTCCATTCCGTTCCTGTCAACTTTGCATTCCTTTCCACACCACATTCCATTACACATTCCGTTCCATTCCATTCAGCAATCCATTCCACATTCCATTCCATTCCTTTCCACATTCCATTCCACATTCCATTCCATACCATTCCGCATTCCATTCCACATTCCATTCAATTCCGTTCCACATTCCATTCCATTCGTTTCAATTGCATTCCACATTCCATTCCTTTCCATTCCATATTTCTTTCCTTTCCATTCCATATTCCAATCCATTCCGTTTGACATTCCATTCCATTCTATTCCACATTCCATTCCATTCCTTTCAACTTTCCAATCATTCCATTCCACATTCCATTCCACATTCCATTCCATATTCCACTCCACATTCCATTCCATGCCATTTCATATTCCATTCCATTCCATTCCACATTCCATTCCATTCAATTCCACATTCCATTCCACATATATTTCCACATTCCATTCCTTTCCATTTCAAATTCCATTCCGTTCCATTCCACATTACTTTCCACATTCCATTCCACATTCCATTGCATTCCATTCCACATTCCATTCCGTTCCTTTAAACATTCTATTCCACATTCCATTCCATTGCATTTCACATTCCATTCTGTTCCATTCCACATCCCTTTCCACATTCCATTCCACATTCCATTCCATTCCTTTCCGCATTTCATTCCACATTCCATTCCATTCCACTCCACATTCCATTCCATTCCATTCCACATTCCATTCCACAATACATAAAACATATGATTCCATTCCATTCCATTCCACATTCCATTCCACACTCCATTCCACATTCCATTCCTCAATCCTTTCTATTCCATTCCACATTCCATTCCACATTCCATTCCACATTCCATTCCATTCCATTCCACAGTCCATTCCACATTCCATTACATGTTCCATTCCAAGTCCCATTCCATGTTCCATTCCATTTCATTCCACATTCCATTCCATCCAATTCCACTTCCATTTCATGTCGTTCCACGTTCCATTCCACATTACATTTCACATTCCATTCCACATTCCATTTTGCATTCCATTCCATTCCGTTCCATTCCACATTCCATTCCATTCCAATCCACACTCTTTTCCATTCCATTCCACTTTCCATTCCATTCCATTCCATTGCACATTCCATTGCATCGCATTCCATATTCCATTACATTCCATTCCACATTCCATTCCACATTCCGTTCCATTCCATTGTACTGCCATTGCAATCCATTCCATGCCACATTCCATTCCATTCCATTCCACATTCCATTCCACGTTCCATTCCATTCCATTCCTCATTCCATTCCATTCCAATCCTCATTACACTCCATTCCATTCCATATTCCATTCCACATTCCATTACAATCCATTCCACATTCCATTCCACACACCATTCCATATTCCATTCCACAATCCATTCCACATTCAGTTACACATTCCACTCCATTCCATTCTACATTCCATTCCACAATCCATTCCACATTCCATTCCACATTCCATTAATTTGCATTGCACATTGCTTTCCACTTTCCATTCCACATTCCATTCCATTGCATTTCACATTACATTAAACACTCCATTCCATTCCATTCCATTCCACATTTCCTTCCACTTTCTATTCCACTTTCCATTCCATTCTATTCCACATTCCATTAAAAATTCCATTCCACATTCCATTCCACATTCATTTCCACATTCCATTCCCTTCTATTCCACATTCCTTTCCACATTCCATTCCACATTCCATTCCAAATTCCATTCCATTCCAATCCACATTCCATTCCACAATCCATTCCATTCCATTACAGATTCCATTCCATTGCATTCCGCATTCCATTCCATAATATATTCCACTCCATTACAAATTCCATTCCATTGCATTCCACATTCCATTCCACATTAAGTTCCACATTCCTTTCCATTGTATACCACATTCCATTCCACATAACATTCCACATTCCATTCCATGTTCCATTCCACGTTCCATTTCATTCCATTCCACGTTCCATTCCCATCCACTCCTTTCCATATTCCATTCCATTCTATTCTACATTCCATTCCATTCCATTCCACTTTCCATTCCACATACTATTCCGTTTCATTCCACATTTCATGCCATTCCATTCCACATTCCATTGCTTTCCATTCCACATTCCATTCCGCGTTCCGTTCCATTCCACGTTCCATTCTATTCCATTCCACTTTCCATTCCACGTTCCATTACACATTCCATTCCATTCCATTCCTCATTCCATACCATTCCATTCCACTTCATTCCACAATCCATTCCACATTCCATTCCACATTCCATTCCACATTCCATTCCTTTCCATTCCACTTTGCTTTGCACATTCCATTCCATTCCATTTCACATTCCATTCCATTTTACATTCCATTCCACATTCAATTAAATTCCATTCCACATTGCATTCCAAATTCCATTCGACATTACAGTCCTTTAGATTCCAACTTCCATTCCACATTAGGTTACACATTCCATTCCATTCCATTCCACATTTAATTCCACATTCCATTGCATTCCATTCCACATTCTATTCCTTTCCAATCCATACTACGTTCCACAAACAATTCCATTACATTGCACATTCCATTACACTTTACATTCCACATTCCATTCCATTCCATGCCACATTTCACTACACTTTCCATTCCATTATATTCCATTTTCCATTCCACGTTGCATTCCGCATTCCATTACACATTCAATTCCACATTCCAATCTGTTAAATTCCACATTCCATTCCACATTCCAATCCGTTCAATTCCACATTCCTTTCCATTCCATTCCACATTCTATATCACATTTCACTCCATATAACATTCCACATTCCATTCCACATTCCAATCGTTTCCATTCCACATTCCATTGCATTCCATTGCGCTTTCCATTCCACATTCCATTCCAAATTCTATTCCACTTTCCAATCCATTTCCTTCCACATTCCATTCCAGTGCATTCCACATTCCTTTCCAAGTTTTATTCCATTTCATTCCATTGTATTCCACATGCCATTCCACCTTCCATTCCACATTCCATTACATTCAATTCTATTCTATGTTCTATTCCATTCTATTCCACATTCCATTCCATTCCATTCCACATTTCATTGCATTCCTTTCCGCATTCCATTCCATTCCGTTCTATTACACATTCCATTCCATTCCATTCCACACTCCATTCCACATTCCATTCCAAAATCTATTCCAAGTTCCCTTCCATTCCACATTCCTTTGCATTCCATTGCATATTCCACTGCACATTACACTCCACATTTCATTCCATTCCATGCCACATTTCATTCCACATTCCATTCCTTTCCTTTCCACTATCCTTTCCTTGTTTCATTCCACATTCCATTCCACATTCCAATGCACATTCCATTCCATTCAAGTCCACATTCCATTGCGTTCCATTCCACATTCCATTCCACATTTCATTCCATATTCTATTCCACATTCCATTCCACATTCCATTGCACATTGAATTCATTTCCATTCCACATTCCATTCTACATTTCCTTCCACATTGCATTCCACATTCCATTCCACATTCCATTCCATTCCGCATTGCATTCCACATTCCATTCATTTCCATTAAACATTACACTCCACATTTCATTCCACATTTGATTAAACATTGCATTCCACCTTACTTTCCACATTCCATTCCACAATCCATTCCACATTCCATTCCATTTCACATTCCATTCCAAATTCCATTCCATTCGATTCCACATTCCTTTCCATTCCATTGCTTTCCACATTCGATTCCATTACATTCCGCATTACATTTCATTCCATTCCATTCTATTCCACATTGCATTACCTTCCATTCCACATTTCATTCCTCATCCATTCCACATTGTATTCCACGTTCCATTCCATTCCATTCCACATTCAATTCTATTCCTTTGCATTTCACATTCCATTCCATTACATTCCACATTCCATTCCATTCCATTCCATTCCACATTCCACTCCATTCCATTCCATTCCACATTCCACTTCATTCCATTCCATATTCCTCTCCATTCCATTCCATATTCCATTCCATTCCATTGCACATTCCATTCCAATCCATTCCACATTCCATTCCATTCCATTCTATTCCACATTCCATTCCATTGCATTAAACATTCCATTTCATTCCATTCCACGTTCCATTCCACATACAATTCCACATTCCATTCCATTGCATTAAACATTCTATTTCATTCCATTCCACATTCCATTCCACATACAATTCCATTCCACATACAATTCCACATTCTATTCCACATTCCATTCCACTCCATTCTATTCCACATTCCATTCCATTCCATTCCATTCCATTCCATTCCATTCCATTCCATTCCATTCCACATTCCATTCCATTCCACATTCCATTCCACATTCTATTCTAAGTTCCATTGCATTCCGTTCCACATTCCATTACAGTCCACTCCACATTCCATTCCATGCCATTCCACATTCCATTCCATTCCATTCCACTTTCCATTCCATTCCATTTCACATTCCATACCATTCCATTCCACATCCCATTCCACATTCCTTTCAATTCCATTCCATTCCATTGCACATTGCCTTCCATTCCATTCCGTTCCACGTTCCTTTCCACATTCCATTTCATTCCACTCCACATTCCATTCTATTCCATTACACTTTCCATTCCATTCCATTCCATTACACTTTCCATTCCATTCTATTCCATTGCACATTCCATTCCTCATTGCATTCCATTCTATTACACGTTCAATTCCACATTCCATTCCATTCCTTTCCACATTCCGTTCCATTCCATTCCACATGGCCTTCCACATTCCATGCCATTGGATACTATTCCACGTTCCATTCCATTCAATTCAACGTTCCATTCCTTTCTATTCTACATTCTATTTTCCATACCATTCAACATTCCATTCCACATTCCATTCCACGTTCCATTCCATTCTGTTCCACATTCCATTACGTTCCATTCCACATTCCATTCCATTCAGTTCCACATTTCTTTCCATTCCATTGCAAGCAACATTCCATTCCATTCCATTCCACTTTCGATTGCACATTCCATTCCACATTCCATTCCATTAAATTCCACATTACATTCTTTGTTCCATTCCATTTGAGGTTCCAATCCACGTTCCATTCCATTCCATTCCACGTTCCATTCCACCTTCCTTTCCACATTCCGTTCCACATTCCATTCCACATTCCATTCCTTTCCATTACAGATTCTATTCCACATTTCATACCAGAATCCATTCCACATTCCATTCCAAATTCCAACAACATTCCATTCCATTCCATTCCACTTTCCATTCCATTCCATTTTACATTCCATTGCTCATTCCACTCCATTCCATTACAAATTCCATTCCATTCGAATCCACATTCCATTCCAAATTCCAACAACATTCCATTCCATTCCATTCCACTTTCCATTCCATTCCATTTTACATTCCATTGCTCATTCCACTCCATTCCATTACAAATTCCATTCCATTCGAATCCACATTCCATTCCATTCCACGTTCCATTCCATTCCATTTCATATTACATTCGATTCAATTACACATTTCTTTCCATTCCTCCTTCCATTCCATTCCATTCCACATTCTATTCAATGTTCCATTCCATTTCCTTGCACATTCCATTCCAGTCCATTCCACCTTCCATTCCACGTTCTATTCCATGCTTTCCACATTCCATTCCATTCCTTTCCACATTCCATTCCATTTCATTCCACATTCCATTCCATTCAATTCCTCATTTCATTCCATTCCATTGCATTACAGCTTCCATTCCAGTTCATTCCACATTCCATTCCACTCAATTCCTCACTTCATTCCACTCCATTGCATTCCACATTCAATTCCATTCCATTCCCATTACATTCCACTTAATTCCTAAATTCATTCCATTCGATTGCATTCCACATTCCATTCCATTCCATTCCCCATTTGATTCCATTCCATTACACATTCCATTCCATTCAATTCCTCATTTCATTCCACTCCATTGCATTCCACATTCCATTCCATTCCATTCCCCATTTGATTCCATTCCATTACGCATTCCATTCCATTCAATTCCTCATTTCATTCCACTCCATTGCATTCCACATTACATTACATTCCATTACCATTCCATTCCATTCCATTCTATTAAACATTCCAGGCGATTCCATTCCGTGTTCCATTACATTCCATTCCACATTCCACTCCACATTCCATTCCATATTCTATTCCATGTTAAATACCATTTCATTCCACATTCCATTCCATTCCATTCCATATGCCATTCCATTCCATTCCACATTCCTTTCCTCTTTCCTTTCCATTCCATTCCACATGCCATTCTGTTCGATTCCACATTCCATTCCTCATTTCATTCCTATCCATTCCACATTCCATTCCATTCCACATTCCATTCCTTTCCATTCCACATTGCATTGCACTTTCCATTCCATTCCATTCAACATTCCATTCCACATTCCATTCCACGTTCCATTCCACGTTCCATTCCATTCCACATTCCATGCCATTCCATTCCACATTCCATTCCATTCTATTCCACATTTCATTCCACTGCATTGCATTCCACATTCCACTCAATTACATTCTGCATTCCATTCCACATTCCATTGCACATTCCATTCCACATTGCATTCCCTTCCATTCCACATTCCATTCCACTTTCCATTCCTCTTTACATTTGTCGATCCATTCCACGTTCCATTCCACTTTACGTTCCACGTTGCATTCCATTCAATTCCACGTTCCATTCCACAATCCATTCCTTTCCATTCCACTTTACTTTGGACATTTCATTCCACATTGCATTCCACATGGAATTCTGTTCCATTCCACTTTGCATTCCACATTCCATTCCACATTCCATTCCACGTCCCATTCCACTTTCCATTCCATTCAATTCCACGTTTCATTACACATTCCATTGCTCATTCCATTCCATGTTCCATTCCAAGTTCCATTCCACGTTCCATTATATTCCATTCTACTTTCCATTCCACGTTCCTTTCCATTCAATTCCATGTTCCATTCCACATTCCATTCCATTCCATTCCACTTTCTTTTCACATTCCATTCCACATTCCATTCCACATTGCATTCTCTTCTATTCCACATTCCATTCTGCATTCCATTCCACATTCCATTGCATTGCAATCCACATTCCATTCCATTCAGTTTCAATTTTATTTAGATTTCATTACATTCCATTCCAATCCATTCCATTCCACAATTCATTCCATTGCATTCTTCATTCCATTCCATTCCGTTCCATTCCACATTCCACTTCATTCCATTCCATTCCACATTCCATTGCATTCAATTCCACATTTCATTACTTTCCCTTCCACTTTCCATTCCATTCCATTTCACATTCCATTCCACCTTCCATTCCACGTTGCATTCCACGTTCTAACCCAGGTTCCATTCCTCATTAAATTCCCTTCCATTACACTTTCCACTCCATTGCATTCCATTCCATTCCACATTCCATTTCATTCCATTCCACATTCCATTTCATTCCATTCCACATTCCATTCCATACCATTTCACATTCCATTCCACGTTCCATTCCACGTTGCATTCCACGTTCTGTTCCATGTTCGATTCCTCATTCCATTCCTTTCCGTTCCACATTCCATTCCATTCCATTCCCCATTCCATTCCATTCCACTCCACATTCCACTCCATGTTCCATTCCATTCCATTCCACTTTCCATTCCACTTCCATTCCTCATACCATTCTATTCCATTCCATTCCACATTACATTCCACGTTCCCTTCCATTCCATTCCACGTCCCGTTCCGCTTTGCATTCCACGTTTCATTCCACATTCCCTTCCAAATGCCAGTCCACATTTCATTCCATTGCATTTCACGTTCCATACCATTGCATTCCATTCCATTCCACAATCCATTCCATTCCTTTCCACATTCCATTCCACATTCTATTCCACATTCCATTCCACATTCCATTCCATGTTTCGTTCCACATTCCATTCCTCATTCCATTCTACAATCCATTCCACGTTCAACTTCATTCAATTCCATCTTGCATTCCACATTCCATTTCTTTCCATTCCAGTTTCCTTTCCACATTCTATTTCACATTCCATTCCACATTACATTCTCTTCCATTCAACATTCCATACCACATTCTATTCCACTTTCCATTCCATTCCACATTCTATTCCACATTCCATTCAACATTCCGTTTCACATTACATTCCATTCCATTCCACATTCCATTCCATTCCATTCCGCATTGAATTCCTCATTCCTTTCATTCCATTCCACATTGCATTCCACGTTACATACGTTTCCATTCCTCACTCCATTCCACATTTGATTCCGTTTCATTCCACATTCCACTCGACGTTCCATGCCATATTACATTCCACATTGGATTCCACGTTCCATTCCATTCCATTCCACTTTCCATTCAACATTCCATTCCGTTCAAAGTCACGTTCCATTCGAAAATCCATTCCACATTCCATTATACATGCCATTCCATGTTCCATTCCACGATCCAAACCATATTCCATTCCACGCTGCATTCCATTCCATTTCGCGTTCCATTCCACATTTCGATCCACATTCCATTCCATTCCATTCCACATTCCATTACAATTTCCATTATATTCCATTCCACATTCCACTCCATTCCATTCCATTCCACCTTCCATTCCATTCCATTCCACATTCCACTCCATTCCATTCCATTCCACCTTCCATTGCATTCCATTCCACATTCCCTTCCACATTCCATTCCATTCCATTCCACATTCCCTTCCATTGCATTCCACATTCCATTGTACATTCCATTCCATTCCATTTCACATTCCATTCCATTCCATTCAACTTTCTATTCCACATTCCATTCCATTCCATTACACATTCCATTCCACATTCCACTCCATTCCATTCCATTCCTCATTCCATTCCATTCTATTCCACTTTTTATTCCACATTAAATTCCTTTCTATTCCACATTGCATTCCACATTACATTCCACGTTCCATTCCATATTCCATTCCACATTCCATTCCACGTTCCATTTCATTCCATTCCATTCCACTTTCCATTATACGTTCCATCCCATATTCCGTATCATATTCCATTCCACGTTAAATTCCATTCCATTCCACCTTCCGTTCCCTGTTCCATTCCCTTCCATTCCACGTTCCATTCCACGTTCCGTTCCACATTCCATTCCACGTTCCATTCCACGTTTCATTCCAAGTACCATTTCACGTTCCATTCGATTCCATTCCATGTTCCATTCCACTTTCCATTCCAATCCATTCCAGATTCCATTCCACATTCCGTTCCACATACCATTCCACATTCCATTCCATTCCATTCCACATTCCATTCCACATTCCATTACAATCCATTCAACATTCCATTCCACATTCCTTTCCATTCCATTCCACATTTCATTCCACATTGAATTTCAATCCAGTCCACATTCCATTTCACATTCCATTCCCTACCATTCCACATTCCACTCCATTACATTTCACATTCCATTCCATTAAACATTCCATTCCACTTTCCATTCCACATTCCATTCCACGTTCCATTCCGTTCCCTTCCACGTTCAATTCAACATTCCATTCAACATTCCATTCTAGATTCCATTCTTCCTTCCATTTCATTACATTCCACGTGCCATTCCACTTTCCATTACATTCGATTCCACGTTCCATTCCACATTCCAATGCCCATTGCATTCGTCGTTCCATTCCTCGTTCCATTCCACGTTTCATTCCACGTTCCATTACACGTTCCATTCCATTCCCTCCATATTCCATTCCACGATGCATTCCATTCAATTCCCTGTTCCATTCCACATTCCATTCTGTTCCATTCCACTTTCATTTGCACAATTCATTCCAGATTCCATTCCACAATGCTTTCTATTCCATTCCACATTCCATTCCTCATTCCATTCCACATTGCACGTTCCATTCCACATTCCATTCCACATTCCATTACAAGTTAGATTCCACGTTCCATTCCATATCATTCCAAGTTCCATTCCACATTCCATTCCACATTCCATTCCATTCCATTCCATTCCACTTACCATTCCACATTCCATTCCACATTCCATTCCACATTCCATTCCGTTCCATTCAACGTTCCATTACACATTCCATTGCACATTCCAGTACATTCCATTTCACATTCCATTCCACACTTCACTGAGCATTCTATTCCACATTCCATTCCATTCCATTCCACATTCCATTCCACAGTGCATTCCTTTCCTTTCCACATACCATTCCACATTCCTTTCCATTCCGTTTAAAAATTCCATTCCATTCCATTTCACATTCCATTCCCATTCCATTCCATTCCACATTCGATTACAAGATCCATTCCACTTTCCATTCCATTCCATTCCACATTCCATTCCATTGCATTCCACGTTCCATTCGACCTTCCCATCCACATTCAATTTCTCATTCCATTCCATTGCATTCCACATTCCAGTCCACATTCCATTCCAATCTGTCACACATTCCACGTTCCTTTCCATTCTTTTCCATTCCCCATTCAATTCCATTCCATTCTACATTTCATTCCATTCCATTCCACATTCTATTCCATATTTCTTTCCACATTCCATTCCCCATTCTATTAAATACATTTCCTCATTGCATTCCATTCCATTGCATTCCACATTCCGTTCCATTCCATTCCGCATTCCATTCCATTCCATTCCATTCTATTCCACATTCCATTCCATTCCATTCCACATTCCATTCCACATTCCAATCCATATTCCATTCCACATTCTATTCCACGTTCCATTCCATTCCATTCCAAATTCCCTTCCATTTCATTCCATATTCCATTCGATTCCTTTCCATTCTTTTCCACCTTCCCAACCATTCCATTGCAATCCATATTGCATTCCTTTCCATTCCACATTCGATTCCATTCCATTCCACTTTCCATTCCATTCAATTCCACATTCCATTCCTTTCCATTGCATTCCACAGTCCACTCCATTCCATTCCGCATTCCATTTTAATTCATTCCAGTCTATTCCACATTTCATTACATTCCATTCGACATTCCATTCCACATTTCCTTCCACATTCCATTCCATGTTCCATTCCATTCAATTCCACGTTCCATTCCCTTCCATTCCACTTACCATTCCATTCCACGTTCCGTTCCATTCCATTCCACTTTCCATTCCATTCTACTCTACATTCCATTCCATATTCCATTCCAAATTCTATTCCATTCCATTCCACTTTCCATTCCATTCCATTTCACATTGCATTTCATTCCATTCCACATTCCATTCCATTCCATTCTAATCCAAATTCCATTCCATTGAATTCAACATTCCATTCCATTACATTGAACATTCCACTCCGCATATCATTCCACGTTCCATTCCACATTCCATTCCATTGCACTCCACTTTGCATTGCATTCCATTACACAATCCATTCCTTTCAATTCCACATTTAATTTCAATTCCACATTTAATGGTATTCCATTCCATTGCAATCCACATTCCATTCCATTGCACATTCCATTCCATTCTATTCTACTTTCCATTCCACAGTCCATTCCATTTCATTCTACTTTCCATTCCAGTCCCCTCCTCATTCCATTCCACGTTCTATTCCCTTCCATTCCACATTCAATTGCATTCCATTCCACATTCCATTCCATTCAATTCCACATTTTATTCTATTCCATTTCATTCCACATTCCATTACCATTCCATTCTATTCCATTCCATTCTATTCCACATTCCATTGCATTCCATTCTATTCGAACTTCCCTTGCATTCCATTCCACATTACATTCCATTCAATTCCGCATTCCATTCCTCATTCTTTTCCACGTTCCATTATACTTCATTCCACATTCCATTCCATTCTATTCCACATGCCATTCCTTTCCATTCCACATTCCATTCCTCATTCCTTTCCTTTCCATTCCACATTCCATTTCTTTTCATTCCACATTGCATTCCATATTCCATTCCATTCCATTCCACACTCCATTCCACATTACATTCCATTCCATTCCACATTCCATTTCACCTTCCACTGCATTCCATTCGACGCCATATTACATTCCTTTACATTCCATTCCACATTCCATTCCATTGCATTCCACATTCCATTCGTTTCCATTCCATTCCACATTCTATTCAATTCCATTCCATTCCACATCCCATTCTATTCCATTCCATTGCATTCCATGATGCAATCCATTCCATTCCATTCCACATTCCATTCCACATTGCATTCCACATTCCATTCCATTCCATTCCACATTGCATCCCACATTGCTCTCCATTCCATTCCACGTTCCATTCCACTTTCCATTAGTGGTTCCATTCCACGTTCCATTCCACATTCCATTTCACATTCCATTCCACCTTCCATTCCATTCCATTCCATTCCATTCCACATTCCATTCCATTCCATTCCACTTCCCATTCCATTCAATTCCACATCCCATTCCATTCCATTCCACATTTGATTCCATTCCATTCCACATTCCATAAAATTCCATTTCATTGCGAATTCCATTACTTTCCATGCCACATTCCCTTCCATTTCATTCCAAATTCCATTCCATCCCATTCTTTCAAATCCATTCCATTCCATTCCAGATTCCAATCCATATTCCATTCCCTTCCATTCAACTTTGCATTCCATTCTATTCAGCATTGAATTCCACGTTCCCTTCCACGTTCCATTCATCTTCCAGTCCATTTAATTCCACATTCCATACCATTCCATTGCATTCCATTGCGCATTCCATTCCATTCTATTTCACATTTTATTCCACATTAAATTCCTTTCCATTCCACATTGCATTCCATTCAATTACGCATTCCATTCTACTTTACATTCCATTCCATTTCTCATTCCATTTCATTCCATTCTGCATTCCACGTTCCATTGCACATTCCATTCCATGTTCCATTCCACTCAATTTCACGTTACATTCCACATTCCATTCCATTCCATTTCACGTTCCATTCCACATTCCATTGATCATTCCCTTCCTCGTTCCATTCCATATTCCATTTCCTTCCATTCCACAATCCATTCCATTCCACATTCCATTGCATTCCATTCCACATTCCATTGCATATTCCATTCCATTTCACATTCCATTCCATTCCATTCCATTGTATTCCATATTCCATTCCACATTACATTCCATTCCATTTCACTTCCCATTCCATTCAATTCCTCATTCCATTCTATTCCATTCCATTCCATTCCATATTGTGTTCAATTTCTTTCCATAATCCATTCCATTCCATTCCACATTTCATTCCATTCCATTCCATTCCATTCCAAATTCCGTAGCATTCCATTCCATTCCACATTCCCTTCCACGTTCCATTCCATTCCATTCCGTTTTCCATACGATTGCATTCCATTCCATTCCTGATTCCTTTCCATTCTATTTCACATTCTATTCCACATTCAATTAAATTCCATTCCACATTCCATTCCTTTCCATTCCACATTCCATTCCACATATCATTCCACTTTCCATTCTAAATTCCATTCCACGATGCCTTCCTCGTTCCATTCCATGTTCCATTCCATTCCATTCCGCATCCCTTTCCACATTCCATTCCATTCCTTTCCACTTTCCATTCCATTCCATTGCACGTTCCATTCCACATTCCCTTCCATTCCATTCCACTTTCCATTCCACATTCCATTCCACGTTCCATTTCACCTTCCATTCTGTTCCATTCAACGTTTCATTACACACTCCATTGCACATTCTAGTACATTCCATTTCACATTCCATTCCACATTTCACTGAACATTGTATTCCACATTCCATTCCATTCCATTCCACATTCTATTCCACAGTGCATTCTATTCCACAAATCATTCTTCATTCCTTTCCATTCCGTTTAAACATTCCATTACATTCCATTTCAAATTCCATTCCACATTCCATTCCATTCCACATTCGATTACTCATTCCATTCCACTTTCCATTCCATTCTATTCCACATTACAATCCATTCCATTCCACATTCCATTCCACCTTCCCATCGGCATTCCATATCTCATTCCATTCCCTTGCATTCCACATTCCATTCCTCTTTCCATTAAATTACATTCCACATTCCATTCAACATTCCATTCCACATTCTATTCCACATTCCATTGATCATTCCATTCCTCGTTCCATTCCATATTCCATTTCGTTCTGTTCCTCATTCCATTCCACATTTCATTTCATTCCACATTCCATTCCATTCCATTCCACATTTCATTCCATTCCACATTCCATTCCATTCCATTCCACTTTCCATTCCACATACTATCCGTTTCCATTCCACCATCCATTCCAGATTCCATGCTTTTCCATTCCACATTCCGTTGCCTTCCAATCCACATTCCTTTCCACATTCCATTCCATGCCATTGCACCTTTCATTCCTTTCCATTAAACATTCCATTCCATTCCATTCCACATTACATTCCACGTACCACTCCACGATACATTGCATTCCATTCCACATTCCATTCCATTCCATTCCACATTCCATTCCATATTCCATTCCATTAAATTTGACATTCCTTTCCATTCCGTTCCACATTCCATTCCACATTCCATTCCATTCCACATATCATTTCACATTCCATTCCATTCCATTCCACATTCCATTCCACTTTCCATTCCATTATATGCCTCATTCCATTCCATTCCACATTCCACGTTCCATTCCACATTCCATTCCACGTTCCATTACACTCAATTCCACGTTATATTCCACATTCCATTCCATTCCATTTCACGTTCCATTCCTCATTCCATTCCACATTACATTCCACATTCCATTCCACATTCCATTCCTCGTTCCATTCCATATTCCATTTCATTCCATTCCACAATCCATTCCAAAATCCATTGCACATTCCATTGTGAAATGGAATGGAATGGAATTTGGAATGTAATCGAATAGAGCTTGGAATGCAATGAGGAATGGAATGGAATGGAACATGGAATGCAATGGAATGTGGAAGGGAATAGAATGGAATGTGGAATGGAATGTGGAATGGAATTGAATGAAATGTGGAATGTAATGGAATGGAATCTGTATTGGAAAGTGGAATGGAATGGAAAGAAATGTGGAATGGAATGTCGAATGGAATGAATTTGAAGGTGGAATGGGATGGAATGAAATGTGTAAGTGAATGTGGCAATGAATGGAATGGAACGTGGAATGGAATGGATTTGAATGTGGAAAGGAAGTTCGAACTGTATGTGGAATGGAATGTGGATTGGAACATAGAATGGAATGTGTAATGTGGAATGGAATGGTATTGAATGTGGTATGGAATGGAAAGGAATTTGGAACAGAAAGTGGAATGGAATGCACTGAAAAGTGGAATGAAATGTGGAATGGAATGGAATGGATTGTGGAATGGAATGGAATGGAAAGTGGAAAGGAAGGCAGAAGGGAATCGAATTGAATGGAATGGAATGGTAGGTGGAATGGAATGGAATGGAATGTGGAGTGTAATTGAATGGAGCTTGGAATGGAATGTGAAATGGAATGGAATGGAACACGGAATGCAAAGGAATGTGGAAGGGAATGGAAAGTAAGGTGGAATGGAATGTTGAATGGAATGGAATGGAATACGGAATGGAATGGAATATCCAATGGAATATGGGAGGGAATGGAATGGAATGGAATGGAATTTGGAAAGGAATGGAATAGAATGTGGAATAGAATGGAATGAAAAATGGAATGTGGAGTGGAATGGAATGTAATGTGGAATGGAATTTGCAATGGAATGGGATGGAATGTGCAATGTATTGGAATGGAATATGGAATGGAATGGAATGTGGAATGGAATGCAACGGAGTGGAATGCAAAGTGAAATGGAATGGAAAGTGGAATGGAAT
Organism: Pongo abelii; assembly: GCF_028885655.2. Lineage (NCBI taxonomy): Eukaryota > Metazoa > Chordata > Mammalia > Primates > Hominidae > Pongo > Pongo abelii. Next base: position 6,602,738 of record NC_072000.2, on the reverse strand, counting down.
GTGGAATGGAATGGAAAGTGGAATGGAATATGGAAAGAAATGTAATGGAATGTGAAATGGAAAGGGAATGGTACGTGAAAAGAAATGGAATGGAATTGAATGGAGTGGAATGGAATGTGGAATGGAATGTGGAACGGAAAGTAGAATCGAATGGAATGGATTGTGGAATGGAATGGAATGGAACGTGGAATGGAATGGAACCTGTAATGGAATGGAATGGAAGGTGGAATGGAATGGAATGGAATGTGGAAAGGAATTGAATGGAATGGAACGGAATATGAAATGGAATGCAATGGAAAAGAATGTAGAGTGGATTGGCATGGAAAGGAATGGAATTTGTACTGGAACGGAATGTGGAATATAATGGAATGCAAAGTGGAATGGAATGGAATGGAATGTGGAATGGAAATTGAAATGGAAAGGAATGTGGAATGGAACGTGGAATGGAATGGAAAGGAATGGAATGGAATTTGGAATGGAATGGAATGCAATCTGGAATAGAATGGAATGGAATGCAATGCGAAATGGAATGCAATTGAAAGTGGAATTGAATGCAATTAAATATGGAATGGAATGGAAAGGAATGGAATGTGGAATGGAATGGAATGGAATATGGAATGGAATGTGGAATTGAATGCGGAATGGAATGTGGAATGGAATGTGGAATTAAATGGAATGGAAAGTCAAATGGAATGGAATGTGGGATATGGAATAAAATGGAATAAGGAATGGAATGGAATGAAAAGTGGAATGCAAAGGAAAGGATTGGAATATGGAATGGAATCACAAACGAAATGGAATGGAATGATGAACGGAATGGAATGGAAAGTGGAATGGAAAGGAGTGGAATGTGTAATGCAATTTGAAATGGATTGGAATGGAATGCAAGGTGGAATGGAATGGAATGGAATGTGGAAAGGAGTGGAATGGAATCTGGATGGCAACGAGGAATGGAATGGAATGGGATGTGGAATGGAATGTGGAATTGAATGGAATGGAATGGAATGGAACGTGGAATGGAATTGTATGGAATATGGAATGGAATGGAATGGAAAGCTGTGACAAATGGAATGGAATGGAATGTGGAATGCAATGGAATGGAATGGAATGTGAAAAGAAATGGAATTGAGTGTGAAAATGAATGGAACGGAATCTGGAAAGGAATGGAATGGAATGTGGAATGGAACGTGCAATGCAATGGAATGGAATGTGAAAAGGAATGTGGAATGGATTGGAATGGAATGTGGAATGGAATGGAACGTGGAATGTGGAATAGAAAGGAATGTGGAATGGAATTGAATGGAATATGGAATGCAATGGAAAAGAATGGAATGTGGAATGGAATGGAATGGAATAGAACGTGGAATGGAATGGAATTTGGAATTTGGAATGGAATGGAAAGTGGAATGGACTGGAATGGAATTTGGAATGTAATGGAAAGCAATGGAATGTGGAATTGAATGGAATGGAAAGTGAAATAGAATGTGGAATGCAAAGGAATGGAATGTGGAATGGAATGAGGACTGGAATGGAATGGAATGGAATTGAATTTGGAATGGAATGGAATAGAAGTAGGAATGGAATGTGGAATGAAATGTGAAATGGAATGGAATGGAGTGCAATGGGAAATGGAATGGAATGATATGGGGAATAGAACGGAAAGCAGTGCAATGGGAAATTTATTGGAATGGAATGTGGAATGGAATTGAATGGAATTTGGAATGGAATGGAACATTAAATGGAGTGCAATGGAACTTGGAATGGAATGTGGAATGCAATGGAATGGAATGGAATGTGAATAAGGATGGAATTGAATGGAAATTGGAATAGAATGGAATGGAATGGAATGGAATGTATAATTGAATGTGGAATTCAAAGGAATGGAATGTGGAATGGAATGGAATGTGGAATGTGGAATGGAATGGAATGTGGAATGGTATGGAATGGAATGGAATGTGGAATGCAATGGAATGCAATGGAATATGGAATGGAAAGTAATGGAAGGCGGAATGGAATGGAATGTGAAACGGAACGTGGAATGGAATGGAATGGAATGTGGAATGGAATGCAATGGAATGTAAAGTGGAATGGAAAGTGTAATGGAATCGAATGGAATGGAATGTGGAATGGAATGTAGAATGGCACGTGGAATGGAATCGAATGAAATGGAATGCAGAAAGAATTCTGGAATCAAACGTGAAATGGAATGGAATAGAATGTGAAATTGATTGGAATGGAATGTGGAATTGAATGGAATGAATTTTGTAATCAAATGGATTGGAACGCAAAATGGAATGTGGAAAGTTTTCGAATGGAATTTGGAACGGAATGTGTAATGGAATGTAATAGAATGGAATGTGAAATGGAATGTGGAATGGAATGTGGAATGGAATGGAATGGAATTCAATTGAATGTGCAACGGAAAGGAAGGAGGAATGAAATGAAAAGGAATGTGAAATGGAGACTGAGTGGAATGTGGAATTCAATGTGGAAGGGAATGGAGTGTTGAATGAAAAGGAATGGAATATGGAATGGAATCGAATATGGATATGTAATGGAAAGGAAAGGAATATGGACTGGACGGGAGTGGAATGTGTAATGGAATGTAATGGAATGTGGAATGGAATGTGGAAAAAATGCAATGGAACATGGAATTAAATTGAACGTGGAATGGAGAGAAATGGAAAGTGAAATGGAACTTGGAATGAAATGGAAGGGAATGTGGAATGCAATGGAATGGAATGGAATGTGGAATGGAATGGAATGGAATGTGGAATGGAATGTGGAATAGAATTTAATGGAAAGTGGAATAGAAAGTGGAAAGGAATGGAATAGAATGGAATGGAATGTGGAATGTAATGGCCTAGAATGGAATGGAATTTGGAACAGAATTTGATGGAATCTGGAATGGAATGGAACGCAATATGGAGTGGAATAGAGAGGAATGTGGAATGGATTATGGAATGGAATGGAATGTGAACTAGAATGGATTGGAAAGTGGAATGGAATGTGGAATGGAATTGAATTGGATATGAATTTGAATGGAATGCAATGTGTAATGGAATAGAAAGGAATGTGGAACGGAATGTGAAATGAAATGGAATGGAATGTGAAATGGAATGGAATGGAATGTGGAATGGAATGGAATGGAATGTGGAATGCAACGGAAATGAACGGAATGTGGAATGGAATGGAATGGAATGGAATGGAATGGAATGGAATGGAATGTGGAATGGAATAGAATGTGGAATGTGGAATAGAATGGAATGTGGCATGGAAAGGAATGGAATGTGGAATGCAATGGAATGGAAAGTGTTAAGTAATGGAATGGAATGTAGAATGGAGTGTTGAATGCAATGGAAAGGAATGGAATGTGGAAAGGAATGGAATGGAATGTGGAATGGAATGGAGTGGAATGCGGAATGGAATGTGGAAAGATATGTGGAATGGAACGTGGAATGGAATGTTATGGAATGGAATTTGGAATGGAATGGAATGAGGAGTTTAATGGAATGGAATGGAAAGGCATGTGGAATGGAAAGTAATGGAATGTAATGGAAAGTGGAATGGAATGTGGAATGGAATGTAATGTAATGTGCTATTGAATGTTGAATGGAATGCAGAACGTAATGGAATGTGGAATGGAATGGAATTGAATGTGGAATGGAATATAATGGAATGTGGAATGGAATGGAAAGAGGAATGTAATGGAATGGAATGGAAGGGAATGGAATGTGGAATGGAATGTGGAATGGAATGTGGAGTGGGATCTGCAATGGAATGTGGAAAGGAATGGAAAGGAATGGAATGGAATGTGGAATGAAATGTGGAATGGGATGTGGAATGAAATGTGGTTTGGAATGTGGAAAAGAATGTGGAATGGAACGTTAAATGGAATGTGGAATGGAATGTGGAATGGAATGAAAGAGAATGTGAAATGGAATATGGAATGGAACGGAATTAATGTGGAATGGAATGTCCAATGGAATGTGGAAAGGAAACTGGAACGGAAAGGAATGGCATGTGTAATTGTACGTGGAATGGAATGGAATGGAATGTGGAGCGGATCGTGGAGTGAAACGTGGAACACAACGTGCAATGGATTGTGGAATGGAATGGAATGGAAGTGGAATGGAGTGGAAAGAAATGTGGAATGAAATGTGGAATGGAATGTGGAATGGAACGGAATGGAATGTGGAATGGAATGTGGAGTGAGGAGTGGAGTAGAATGTGGAATGGAACGGAATAAAAAGTGGAATGGAATTTGTAATGAAATATTGGAATGGAAAATGAATTGGAATGGAATGGTGTCTGGAATCCAATGTGGCATCGAAAGTGGAATGAAATGGGTTGGAATGTGGAACGGAGTGTGGTATGGATAGGAATGGAAAGTGGAATGGAAAGTTTAGTGGAACGTGCATTGGAACGCGGAATGGAATATGAAATGGAATGGAATATGGAATGGAATGGAATGGAATGTGTAATGGAATGTGAAATGAAATGTGGAATGGAATGTTGAATGGAATGGAATGGAAAGTGGAATGAAATGTCGAATGGAATGTGAAAGAGAACAAGGAATGCAATGTGGAAGAGAATGTGGAAGGGAACATGGAATGCAATGTGGAAGAGAATGTGGAATAGAATGTGGAACGGAATGTGGAATGGAAAGGAATGGAATGGAAAGTGGAATGGAAAGAATGGAATGTGGAACGGAAGGTGGAATGGAACGTGGAATGGAATGTGGAACGTAATGTGGAATGGGAAGGAATGGAATGTGGAATTGAATGGAAAGGAATATGGAATGGAATGGAAGGAAAAGTGGAATGGAAAGAATGGAATTGAATTTGGACTGGAACGGAATGGAATGGAATTCTATGTGGAATGGGAAGGAATGGAATGGAATGTGGAAAGGATAGGAATGGAATGTGGAATGGAATATGGAATGGAATGTGGAATGGTATGTGGAATTGAATGCAAAGGAATGTGAAATGGAATGGAATGGAAGGTGCAATGGAATGCAGCTGAATATAATCTGGACTGGAACGGAAAGGAAAGGATCAGAATGTGGATTGAAATGGAATGGAATGTGGAATGGAATGTGGAATGGAATAGAATGGAATGGAATGGAATATCGAATGAAATGGAATGCAAAGTGTACGGAATGGAATGGAATGTGGAATGGACAGTGGAATGGAATGGAATGTGGAATGGAATGTGGAATGGAATGAAATGTGGAAGGGAAGGTAGAAGGGAATGTGGAATGGAATGGAATAGAATGTGGAAAGGAATGTAGAATGAAACGGAATGGAATGAGGAATGCAAAGGGTAATGGAATGGAATGGAATGTGGAATGGAATGGAATGGAATGGAATGGAATGTGGAATGGAGTGGAATGGAATGGAATGTGGAATGGAGTGGAATGGAATGGAATGGAATGGAATGGAGTGTGGAATGGAATGGAATGGAATGGAATGTGGAATGGAATGGAATGGAATGGAATGTGGAATGGAATGGAAAGGAATGAAATGGAATGTGGAATGGAATGTGGAATAGAATATGGAATGGAATCGAATGGAATGTGGAATGGAAAGGAATGGTATTTGGAATGGAATGGAAGTGAATGTGGAATGGAATGGAACGTGAAATGGAATGGAATGGAATGTGGAATGTGAAATGGAATGTGGAATGGAATGTGAAAAAGAATGTGGAATGGAATGTGATATGGAATGTGCAATGCATTTTGAAATGGAATGGGGAATAGAAAACGGAATGGAGTGAAAGTGAATGTGGAATGGAACGGAATGGAAAGTGGAATTTAACGGAATGGAATGTGGAATGGAACATGGAATGGAATGGAATGGAATGTGGAATTGAATGGAATGGAATGATGGATGGAATGGAATGGAATATGGAATGGAATGGAATTGAATGTGGAATGGATCATGGAATGGAACATGGAATGGAACGTGGAATGGAATGTGTAATGGAATGGAATGGAATGTGCAGTGGAAGGGAATCAAATGCGAAATGGAAAGTGGAAAGGAATGTAAAATGGAATGGACTGGAAACTGGAATGGAATGGAATGGAGTGGAACGTGGAATGGAATTGAACGGCACGTGGAGTGGAATGGAATGGAAGTGAATGTGGAATAGAATGGAATTTAATATGGAATGGAATGGAATGTAGAATTGATAGGAATGCAATGTGGAATGGATTGGAATGAAATGTGGAATGGAATGGGATGGAAAGTGGAATGTGGAATGGAATGGAATGAAATGTGGTGTTGAATGTGGAATGGAACGTGGAATAGAATGGAACGTGGAATGGAATGGAATGAAATGTGGAATGGAATGGAATGTAATGTGGAATTTAATGGAAAGCTATGATGTGGAATGTGGAGTGGAATGGAATGGAATGTGGAAAGGAATGTGGAAAGGAATGGAATGGAACGTGGAACGGAATTGGAATGGAATGTGTAATCGAACGTGCAATGGAACGTGGAATGGAATGTAGAAAAGAATGAGTAAAGGAATGGAATGCAATGCGGAATGGAATGGAATGGAATGAATTGGAATGTAGAAATAAATGGAATGGAATGTTGAATGGAATGTTGAATGGAGTGGGATGGAATGTGGAATGCAATGCAATGGAATGGAATAGAATGGGGAATGGAATGGAATTGTATGGAATGTGGAATGGAATGTAATGGAATGTGAAATTTAAAGTGGAATGGAATGTAATGGAATGTGGAAAGGAATGCTGAATGGAATGTGGAGTGGTATGTAAAGGAATGTGGAATGGACGGTGGAATTGAGTCTATTGGAATGAGTAATGGAATGTGCAATTGTATGGGATGGATAGTGTATTTTAATGTGAAAAGGAAAGGAATGAAACGTGGATTGGAATGTGGAATTGAATGGGCTGGTACGTGGAAAGGAAAGGGTAATGAAGTGTGGATTGTAATGGAATGGAATGGAATGGAAAGTGTAATGGAATGTTGAATGGAATGGGATGCAACCTGGAATGGAATGGAATGGAATGGAATAGAATGGTATGGCATGTGGAATGGAAGGGAATGGAATGTGGAATGGAATGTGGAAAGGAATGGGATGCAATGTGGAATGGAATCTGCAATGGAATGAAATGGAATGAGGAATGGAAGGGAATGGAATGGAATATGGAATGGAAGGAATGGAATGGAATGTGGAATGCAATGCAATGGAATGCAATGGAATGGAATGGGGAGTGGAATGGAATGGAATGGAATGTGGAATGGAATGGAATGTAATGTGGAATGGAATGTGGAATGGAATGGAATAAAATGTGGAAAGGAATGTGAAATGGAATGGAATGGGATGTGGAAAGGAATGGAATGGAACTTTGAATGAAATGTGGCATAGAATGTGGAATGTAATGTGGAATTGATTGTAATGGAACGTGGAATGCAATGTGGAAAGGAACGTGGAATGGAATGTGTAAGGTAACGTGGAATGGAATGTGTAAGGGAACGTGGAATGGAATGGAAGGGAACGTGGAATGGAATGTGGAATTAAATGTGTAATGGAATGCGGAATGGAATGGAAAGGAAATTGGAATGGAACGGAATGGAATTGTATGGAATGTGGAATGGAATGGAATGGAATTGAATGTGGAATGGAATATGTAATGGAATTTGGAATGCAATGGAATGTGGAATGGATTGGAATGGTATGTGGAATTGAATGTGGATTGGAATGTGGAACTGAATTGAATGGAAAGTGGAATGGAAAGGAATGGAATGTGGAATGGAATGCAATGGAATGTGGAATGAAATTGTACATGAAATGGAATGGTATGGAATGTGAAATGCGATATGGAATGTGGAAAGGAATGGAAATGGAATGTGAAAAGGAATGAGGAATGGAATGCGACATGGAATGGGGAATGGAATGTGAAATGGAATGTGTAATGGAATATGGAATGGAATGAAATGGAGCGTGGAATGGAATGGAATGGAATGTGCAAAGGAATGGAATGGAATGTAGAATGGAATGGATTGGAATGTTGAATGGTATGGAATGGAATGAGGAATAAAATGTGGAATGCAATGGAATGGAATGTGGAATGGAGTGGAATGGAATAGAAAGGAATATGGAATGGAATGGAATTTAATTTAACGTGAAATGAAATGTGGAATGGAATGGAATGGAACATGGAACGGATCGTGGAATGGAACATGTATTGGAAAATGTAATGGAACGTGGAATGGGAAGTGGAAAGGATTGAGTAATGGAGTGGAATGGAATGTGGAGTGGAATGTGGAATGGAATGCGGAGTGGAATGTGGAATAGAATCTGGAATGGAATGTTGAATGGAATTGAATGGAAAGTGGAATAGAATGGAATGGAATGGAATGAGGAATTTAATGGAATGGAAAGTGGAATTGAATGGAACCGAATGTGGAATGGAATGGAATCTCAAATGGAATGGAATGGAATGTGGAATGGAATAGAATGGAATAGAATTTGCACTGAAATGGAATGGAATGGAACGGAAGGTAGAATGGAATGGAATGGAATATAATGTGGAATGAAATGTGGAATGGAAGGGAATGGATTGTGGAATGGAGTGGAAAGAAATTTGGAATAGAATATGGAATGGATTGTGGAATTGTATGTGGAATGGAAAGGAATGGAATGTGAAATGGAATGAAATGCGGAATCGAAGGTGGAATTGAATGGAATGGAATGTGAAATGGAATGGAACGGGATGTGGAATGGAATGTGGAATGGAATGGCCTGGAATGTGGAAAGGAATGGAGTGGAATATGGAATGTGATATGCGATAGAATGGAAAGGAATGTGGTGTGGAACGTGGAATGGAACGTGGAATAGAATGGAAAGTGGAATGGAATGGAATGTGGCATGCAATGGAATGGAATGGAATGGAATGTGGAATGGAATGGATTGGAATAGGGAATGGATTGAGAAATGGAATGGAATGGAATGGAATGTGGAACTGAATGGAAAGAAATGTTGAATTAAATGGAACGGAATATAATGTGGAATGGAATGGAATGAAATGTGGAATGGAATGTGAAATGAAATGCAGTGGAATTGAATGTGCAATGGAATGGAATGTGGAATGGAATGGAATGGAATTTGGAATTCAATGGAATGCAATGCAATGTGGAATGCAATGTAGAAGCTGTTGGAATGGAATGTGGAACGCAATGGAACAGAATGTGGAATGGAATGGAATGGAATGTGGAATGCAATTGAATGGAATGAAAAGGAATGTGGAATGGAATTGAATGGAATGTGGAATGGAATGTAGGATGGAATGGAAAGGTAAGTGAATGGAATAGAATGGAATGTGGAATAGAATGTGGAATGGAATATGATGGAATGTGGAAAGGAATGTGGAATGGAATGTGGAAAGGAGTGAATGTGGAATGGAATGTGGAATGGAATGTGGAATGGAACATGGAATGGAAAGTTGAATGAAATGTGTAATGGAACGGAATGCTATGTGGAAAGGAATGCGGAACGGAATGGCATGGATTGTGGAATGGAATGAAATGGAATTTGCAATGTAATGTAAAATGAAATGGAATGGAATGTGGTGTGGAATGTGGAATGGAACTTGAAATGGAACATTGAACAAAATGTAACTTGTAATGGAATGCAATGGAAAGAAATGTGAAATGGAATGTGGAATGGAATGTGGGATGTAATGGGGAATGGAATGTGGAATGGAATTGAATAGAAACTGGAATTCAATGGAACAGAATGGAATGTGGAATCGAATGGAATGCAATGGCATGGAATACAATGTGGAATGGAATGGAATGTAACGTGGAATGGAATATGGAATTGAATGTGATAGAATATAGAATGGAATGTGATGCAATGTGGAATGTAATGTGGAAAAGAATGGAACGGAATGTGGAATGGAATGGAATGTATTTTGGAGTGGAAGGGAATAGAATGTGGAATGGAATATGGAATGTAATGGAATGTAATGCAATGGAATGTGGCATAGAATGGAAAGGAATGGTATGGAAAGTGGAATGGAATGCAATGGAATATGGAATGTTATTTGGAATGCAATGGAATGGAAAATAGAATGGAACGTGGAATGGAAAGTGTAATGGAACGTGCAGTGGAAGGTGGAATGGAAGGTGTAATGGAATGAGTAATGGATTGGAGTGGAATATGGAAAGGAAGGGAATGGAATGCGGAATGGAATGTGGAATGGAATGAGGAAAGGAATGTGGAAAGGAAAGGACTGGAACATGGAAAGGAATGGAATGGAAATTGGAATGGAATGGAATGGAATGGAATGAGGAATGGAATGGAAGGGAACGTGGGATGGAATGGAATGGAGTGTGGAATAGAATGGAACTGAGGGCAGAATGGAAAGGAATGGAATGTGGAATGGAATGGAATGGAATGGAATGTGAACTGAAATGGAATGCAATGGAACGGAATGTGGAATGGAATGGAATGCGGAATGGAATGTGGAATGCAATGGAATGGATTGTGGGATAGAATGGATTGGAATGTGGAAAGGAGTGGAATGGAATGGTATGGAATGCGGAATGGAACGGAATGGAATTGTACGGAATGTGGAATGCAATGGAATAGAATGTGGAATGGAATGGAATGGAACGTGGAATGGAATGTGGAATGGTTCGTGTAAAGGAACGCACAATGGAACATGGAATGTAACATGGAATGGAATGAGTAATGTAATGGAATGGAATGTGGAATGGATGGGAAACGAATGTGGAATGGAATGTGGAATGGAATGTGGATTGGAAAGTGGAATGCAATGGAAAGGTAGGTCGAAAGGAATGGAATGGAAACTTGAATGGAATGGAATGGAATGTGGAATGGAAGAGACTGGAATGAGGGATGGAATGTGGAATGGAATATGGAGTGAAACGTGGAACGGAATAGAATGGAATGTGGAATGGAATGGAATGGAACGTAGAATGGAATAGAATGGAATTTGGAAAGCAATGGAATGGAATGGAATGTGGAAGGGAAAGGAATGAAATATGGAATTGAATGGAATGGAATTACGAATTGAATGGAATGGAGTGGAATGTGTAATGGAATGGAATGGAATGTGGAATGGAATGGAATGGAATGTGGAACTGAATGGAATTCAATGTTTAATTGAATAAAATGGATCACGGAATGGAATGTGTAAAGGAATGGAATGGAATGTGGAATGGAAGGGAATGGAATGCGGAATGGAAAGTGGAATTGAATGGAATGGAATAGAATGGAATGAGGAATGGATTGGAATGGAATATGGAATGGAATGGAATGTGGAATGGAATGTGGAATTGAATTGAATGGAATGTATAATGGAATGGAATGGAATGTGGAATGGAATGGAACGTTAAATGGAATGGAATTGAATGTGGAATGTGAAATGGAATGTGGAATTCAATGTGAAATGGAATGTGGAATGGAATGTGGAATGGAATGTGAAATGGAAAGTGGAATGAAATGTGGAATGGAATGAAATGAAACGTGGAATGGAATGGAATGGAACGTAGAATGGAATGCAAGGAACGAGGAATGTAACGTGGAATGGAATGGAATGGAATGTGGAATGGAATGGAATGGAATGTGGGATGGAAAGGAATGGATTGTGGAAAGGAATGGAATAGATTGTGGAATGAAATGTGGAATGGAATGGAACGGAATGTGGAATGGAATGGAATGGTATGGAATGTGGAATTGAATGGAATGGAATGTGGAATGGAATGGAATGGAACATGGAATGGAAAGTAGAAGGGAAAGTGGAATGGAACGTGCAAAGGAACTTGGAATGGAATGTGGAATGGAATGAGTTATAGAATGGAATGGAGAGTGGAAAGGAAGGGAATGGAATGAGGAATCTAATGTGGAATGGAAAGTGGAATGGAAAGTAGAATGCAATTTCATGGAACGTGGAATGGAGAGGAATGGAATGTGGAAGGGAATGGAATGGAGTGTGGAATGTAAGAGAATGGAATGCCGAATGGGATGTGGAATGGAATATGGAATGGAAAGTGGAACAAAATGGAAAGGAAAGTGGAATGGAATAGACAGGAACTTCGAATGGAATGGAATGGAACGTGGAATGGAATGGAATGGAATGTGGAATGGAATGCAATGGATCGTGGAATAGAATGTGGAGTGGAATGTGGAATGGAATCTGTAATGGAATGTGGAATGGAATGTGAAATGGAATGGAAGGAATGTGAAATGGAATGGAACGGAATGTGGAAAGGAATGTGGAATAGAATGCAAAGGAACGTGGAATCGAATGTGGAATGGAATGGAATGGGATGTGGAAAGGAATGTGGAATGGAATGGAATGTGGAATGGACTGTGGAATGGAAAGTGTAAAGGATAGTGGAATAGAATAGAATGGAATGGAATGGAATGGAATATGGAATGGAATGGAATGGAATGTGGAATGGAAAGGAATATGGAATAGAATGAAATGGAATAGAATGGATTGGAATGTGGAATGCAAAATTGAATGGAATCTGGAACGGAAAGTGTCATGGAATGGAATGTAAATGAATGGAAATTGGAATGGAACAGAATGGAATGTGGAATGGAATGTGGAATGGAATGGAATGGAATGGACTGTGGAATGCTATGGAATGGAATGGAATGGAATGTGGAATGAAATGTGGAATGGAATGTGCAATGGAATGCAATGTAATGAAATGGAATGTGGAATGGAATCTGGAACGGAATGTGCAATGGAATGTGGAATGGAATGGAATGGAATGTGGAATCAAATGTGCAATGGAATGTGGAATGTAATGTGGAAAGGAATGGAATGCAAAGTGTAATGGAATGGAATTTGATGTGGAATGTAACGTGGAAGTGAATGGAATGGAATGCAATTGAATGTGGAATGGAACGCCGAATGCAATGGAATGGAATGTGGAATGGAATGTGGAGTGGAATGCAATGGAATGGAATGTGGAATGGAATGGAATGGAATGTGGAATGGAATGGAATGGAATGTGGATTGGAATGGAATGGAAAGTGGAATGGAATGGAATGGGATGTGTAATGGAATGTGGAATGGAATGAGGAATGGAACATGGAATGGACTGTAATGAGTCGAGGAATAGAACATGGACTGGAAAGTGGAATGCATCGTGGAATGAAAGGATTGGAATGTGGAATGGAATGGAAGGTGGAATGGAATGGAAGGTGAAATGGAATGGAACGTGGAATGGAATAGAATGGAACGTGGAATAGAATGGAATGGAAAGTGGAGGGGAATGGAATGGAAAGTGGAATGGAATGGAAGGTGGAAAGGAGTGGAATGGAACGTGGAATGGAATTTGGAATGGAATGGAATGCAAACTGGAATGGAATACAGCATGGAATTCAATGCGGAATGGAATGTGGAAGGGAATGTGGAATGGAATGAAATGGAATTTGGAATGGAATGTAGAACAGGATGGAATGGAGTGGAATGGAATGGATTGTGGAATAGATTGTGGAATGAAACATGGAATGCAATTGAGTTGGTCGTGGAATGGTATGGAAAGTGGAATGGAATGGAATGAAACGCGGAATGGAAAGGAATGGAATGAAGAATTTATTGCAATGGAATGTGGAATGGAATGGAAAGGAAAGTGGAATGGAGAGGAAAGTGCAATGGAGTGGAATGGAAATTGGAATGGAATGTGGAATGGAATGGAACAGAATGGAATGCAAAGTGGGATGGAATGGAAAGTGGAATGGAATGTGGAATGGAATGTGGAATGGAATGTGGAATGGAAAATAATGGAATGTGGAATGGAAGGGAATGTGGACTAGAATGTGAAATGGAATGGTATGGGATGTGGAATGGAATGGAATGTGGAATGGAACGTGAAATGGAATGGAATGAGAAGGAATGGAATGTGGAATGGAATGTGGAATGGAACGTGGAATGGAATGGAATGGAATTGAGAATGTATAATGGAATGGAATGTGGAATGTGGAAGAGAATGGAATGTGGAATGGAATGGAAAGGAATGTGGAATGCAAAGGAAGGGAACGGAATGTGGAAGAGAATGTAATGTGGAAAGGAATGGAAAGGAATGTGGAATGCAATGGAAGGGAATGGAATGTGGAATGCAATGGAATGGAATAGAATGTGTATTGGAATGTGAAATGGAAAAGATTGGAATGGAATGGAATTTGGAATGGAATGGAATGGAATGTGTAATGGAATGGAATTGAGAGCAATGTGAAATGGAAAAGAATGGAATGTGGAAAGGAATGGAATGGAGTGCAATGTGAAATGGAATGGAATGGAAAGTGGAATGCAATGGAATGAAATTTGGAATGGAATGGAATGGAATGCGGAAGGAAATGGAATGGAAAGCAATGTGAAATGGAATGGAACGGAATGAGGAATGGAATGGAATGGAATGTGGAATGGAATGGAAAGGAATGTGGAATGAAATGCGGAATGGAATGGAATGTAATATTGAATGAAATGCAATGGAATGCAGTTTAGAATTTAATTAAGAATGGAATGGAATGGAATGTAGAATGGAATGGAATGGAATGTAGAATGGAATGGATTGGAATTTGTAATGCAATGGATTTGAATTGAATGTGGAATGGATGGTAATGCAATTTGGAATGGAATTGGATGGAATGTGGAATGGAATGGAATGCAAAGGAATGTGGAATAGAAGGGAATGGAATGTGAAATGAAACACAATGGAATGTGGAATGGAATGTAATGGAAAGTGGAATGGAAGGGAATAGTATGCGGAATGAAATGGAATGAAATGTGATATGGAATGCACTGGAATATGGAATGGAATGCCATGGAAAGTGCAATGAAATGGAATGGAACGGAATGGAATATGGAATGGAATTGAAAGTAATGCAATGTGGAATGAAGTGGAATGCAATTTGGAATCCTATGTAATGGAATGCGAGATGGAACGTGGAAATTTTGGAATGGAATTTTGAATGGAATGTGTAACGCAGTGGAATGGAATGAGAAATGGAATGTGGAATGGAATATGGAATGGAATGTGGAATGGAAAGTGGAATGGAATGGAATGGAATTGAATGGAATGCGGAATGGAATGGAGTGGAATATGTAATGGAATGGAATGCAGTGTGGGGTGGAATGGAATGGAATGTGGAATGTAATCGAATCGAATGTGGAATGCAATGTAATGGATTGTGGAATGGAATGGAATGGAATGGAATGGAATGTCGAATGGAATGGAATGGAATGAGGAGTGGAAGGTAATATAATGGAATTGAATGTGAAATGGAATGGAATGGAATGGAATGGAATGTGGAATGGAATGGAATGGAATGTTTAACGGAAGGGAATGGAATGTGGAACGGAATGAAATGGGAAGTGGAATGGAATGGAATGGAATGTCGAATGGAATATAAAGGAATATGGAATGGAATGGAATGGAGTGTGGAACGGAATGGAATGGAATGTTGAATGGAATGGAATGGAACGTGGAAGGGAATGTGGAATGTAACGTTGAATGGAATGGAATGTCGAATGGATTGTGGAATGGAATGGAATTGAATGTGGAAAGGAAAGTGGAATGGAATGGATTGGAAAGTGGAATGGCATGTGAAATGGAATGGAATGGAATGAGCAATTGAATGTGGAATGGAATGGAATGGAATGTGGAATGGAATAGTAATGGAAAGTGAAATGGAACGTGGAATGGAATGGAATGTGGAATGGAAAGTGGAATGGAATGTGGAATGGAATGTGGAATGGAATGGAATGCAATGGAATGGAGTGTGGAATTGAATGGAATGCAATGAAATGTAAAATGGAATTGACTGGAATGTGGAATGGAAGGGAATTGAATGGAATGGAAACTGGAATGGAATGGACTAGAAAATGGATTGGATTGTGGAATGGAAGGGAATTGAATGGAATGGAAACTGGAATGGAATGGACTAGAACATGGATTGGAATGTGGAATGGAATGGAATGAAATGTGGAAAGGAATGTGGAAATTAATGGCATGTAATGTGGAATGGAATGCCATGGAAAGTGGAATGGAATGGAATGGAATGAATTTGAGAATGGAATGCAAAGGAGTGGATTTTTGAATGGAATGGAATATAAAGTGTAATGGAATGGAATGGAATGTTTAATGGAATTGAATGGAATGTGAAATGCAATGGAATGCAAAGGATTCTGGAATAGAAAGAAATGGAATGGATTGAGGAATGGAATGGAATGGAATGGAATGAAATGTGGAATGGAATCTGCAATGGAATGTGGAATGGAATGGAATGTTGAATGGCATGCAATATAATGGAATGGTATTTGAAATGGAACGCGGAATGGAATGTGTAATGAAACGGAATGGAAAGGAATGGTATTTGGAATGGTATGGAATGGAATGGAATGGAATGAAATGTGGAATGGAATGGAATGGAATGTAGAATGGAACACAATGGCATGGGGAATGGTATGTGGAATGGAGTGGAGTGGAATATGGAATGGATAGTTGAATGGAATGGAGTGGAATGTGGATTGGAATTTTGTGGAATGTGGAATTGAATGTGGAATGGAATGCAATGTGGAATGGAATTTGGAATGGATTGGAATGGAATGTGGATAGGAATTTAAGGGAATGGAATGTGGAATGGACGGGAATGGAATGTGGAAATGAATGGAATAGAATAGAATGTGGAATGGAATGTGAAATGGAATGGAATGGAATGTGGAATGGAATGAATTGAAATGTGGAATGGAATGAAAATGAATGTGGAATGGAATGTGGAATGGAATGGAATGAAATGTGGGAAGAAATGAGGAATTGAATGGAATGGAATGCGGAATGGAATGGAATGAAATGTAGAAAGGAACGGAATGTAATGGAAGGTGGAATGGAATATGGAATGGAATGGAATGGAATGGAATGTGGAATGGAATGAAATGGAATATTGAATGGAATAGAATGTGGAATGAAATGGAATGCAATGGAATGTGGAATGGAATTGAACGGAATGTGGCATGGAAAGGAATGGAATGCAATATGGAATGGAATGGAATGGAATGCAATGTGGAATGGAATGGAATGGAATGGAATGAAAGGTGGAATGGAACGGAATGGAATGTGGAATGGAATGGAATGGAATGTGGAATGGAATGTGGAATGGAATGTGGAATGGAATTGAATGGAATGTGGAATGGAATGGAATGGAATGGAATGAAATCTGCAATGGAACGTTGAATGGAATGGAATTTAATGTGGAATGGAATGGAATGGAATGGAATGAAAGGTAGAATGGAACGGAATGGAATGTGTAATGGAATGGAATGGAATGTGGAATGGAATGTGGAATGGAATGTGGAATGGAATGGAATGAAATCTGCAATGGAACGTAGAATGGAATGAAATGGAATGTGGAATGAAATGGAATAGAATTTCGAATTGAATTCCCTGGAATGTAATGTGGAATGCATTGGAATGGAATGTGGAATGAAACGGGGAATGGAATGGAAAGGAAAGTGGAATGGAACGTAGAATGGAATGTGTAATGGAAAGGAATTTGAAATGGAATGGAATGGAATGAGGAATGTTATATGGAATAGAATGGAATGGAGTGAAATGGAATTTGGAATGTAATGAAGTGGAATGGAGTGTGGAATGGAATTGAATGGAAAGGAATGGAATGTGGAATGGAGTGAAATGGAATCTAGTAAGTAATGGAATGGAATGGAATGTGGATTGGAATCGAATGGAATGGAATGCAATGTGAAATGGCATGTAACGAAATGTGAAATGGAATGCAATTGAATGTGGAATGAAATGGAATGAAATATGGAATGGAATGCAAAATTGAATGGAAAGGGATTGAATGTGAACTAGAATGGAATGGAATGGAATGTGGAATGGAATGGAATAGAATGGGGAATGGAACTTCGAAAGGAACCTAGAATGGAATGGAATGGAAGGTGGAATGGAATGAAATGGAAGTTGGAATGGAATGGAATGGAATGGAATGGAATGCAATGTGGACAGGAATGTGGAATGGAATGGAACGGAACGAGGAATGGAATGTGGAATGGAATGTGGAATGGATTGTGGAATGGAATGGAATGGAATGTGGAGTGGAATGGAATGGAGTGCAATGTGCAAAGTCATGGAATGGAATGAGGAATGGAATGTGGAGTGGAATGAATTGGAATGTGGAGTGGAATGTGGAATGGAATCTGGAATGGAATGGAGTGGAATGTGGAAGGCAAAGGAAGGGAGTGGAATGTGGAATGAAATGGAATGTGTAATGGAATGTGTAATGGAATGAAATGGAATGTGGAATGGAATGGAATGGAATATGGAACGGAATGGAACATAACGTGGAATGCAAGGTGGAAACGAATGTGGAATGGAAAGTGGAATGGAATGGGATAGAAAGTGGAAACGAATGGAATGGAATGTGGAATCGTACGTGGAATGGAAAGTGGAATGGAATGGAATGGAATGTGGAATGGAATGAAATGGAAAGCAATGGAATGCAATGTGGAATTTAATGGAATACAATGTGGAAAGTAAAGGAATGGAATTTCTCATGGAATGAGGAATGTAATGGAATGGAATGTGGAATGGAATGTGGAATGGAAAGTGGAATGGAATGGAATGGAATGGAAAGGAATGGAATGGAAAGGAATGGAATGGAATGCAATGTGGAATGGAATGTGGAATGGAATGGAATGGAACGTGGAATGGAACGTGGAATGGAATGTGGAATGCAGTGTGGAATGGAGTGGAATGGAATGTGGAGTGTAATGGAATGGAGTGCAAAGTGCAATGGCATGGAATGGAATGAGGAATGGAATGTGGAATGGAATGAATTGGAATGTGGAGTGGAATGTGGAATGGAATCTGGAAAGGAATGGAGTGGAATGTGGAAAGGAAAGAATGGAGTGGAATGAGGAAAGGAATGGAATGGAATGTGGAATAGAATGTGCAATGGAATGAAATGGATTGTTGAATGGAATGTTCACTGGAAAGAAATGGAATATGGAACGGAATGGAATCTAACGTGGAATGGAAGGTGGAAACGAATGTGGAATGGAAAGTGGAATGGAATGGGAAGGAAAGTGGAAAGGAATGGAATTGAATGTGGAATCGAATGTGGAATGGAAAGTGGAATCGAATGTGGAATGGAAAGTGGAATGGAATGGAATGGAAAGTGGAAAGGAATGGAATGGAATGTGGAATGGAACGTGGAATGGAATAGAATGCAATGTGGAATGCAACGGAATGGAGTGTTTAATGGAATGGAATGTGGAATGGAATTTAATGGAATTCAATGGAATGTTGAATGGAAAGGAATGGAATGTGAAATGGAATGTGGAATGGAAGGTGGAAAGGAATGAATTGGAATGTGGAATGGAATGTCAAATGGAATGGCGTGGAATCAGAAATGTTATGGAATGGAGAGGAATATGGAAAGGAAAGGAATGGAATGTGGAATGGAAAGTGAAATGGAAAGGAGTGGTATGTGGAAAGGAATGTGGAATGGAACGAAATGGAACGAGGAATGGAATGTGGAATGGAATGTGGAATGAATGAAATGAAATATGGAATGGAATGTGGAATGGAAGGGAATGGAATGTGGAATGGAAGGGAATGGAATGTGGAATGGAATGGAATGAGGAATGGAATGGAATGGAATGGAATGCAATGTGCAATGAAATGGAATGGAGTGGAATGTAGAATAGAATGTAGAATGAATATGGAATGCAATGGGGAATGTAATGGAATTTGGAATGCAATGTGGAATGTTATGGATTGTAATGGAATGTAGAATGCAATGGAAAGCAATTGAATGGAATGTGGAATATAATGGAATAGAAAGGAATGGAATATGTAATGGAATGAAATGTAAAGTGAATGGAATGGAAAGGAATGGAATGCGGAATTGAATGGTATGTAATGCAGAATGGAATGCAATTGAATATGTAATGGAATGGAAAGGAATGTGGAATGGAATGTTTGTTAAATGGAAGTGAATGGAACGTGGAATGGAATGTGGAATGTATTGGAATGGAATTTGGAAAGGAATTTGGAATGGAATGTGGAATCAAATGTGGAAAGAATGAAATGCAATATAGAATGGAATGTCAAATGGAATGTGCGATGGGATGGAAAATATTATGGAATGGAATGGAATGGAATGTGCCATGGAATGTAATCTAATGTGGAATGGAATGTGAAATGGAATGCAATGGAATGTGGAATGGAATGGAATGGAATGTTTAATGGAATGGAATGGAATGTGGACCGGAATGGAAAGGAATGGAATGGAATGTGAAATGGAATGGAATGAAATGTGGAATGGAATTGAATGCATTGTAGAATGGAACGGAATGGAATGGAATGGAATATGGAACGGAATGGAATGTAATGAAATGGAATGGAATGTGGAATGAAATGTGCTATGGAATGTAATGTAATGTGGAATGGAATGGAATGGATAGTGGAATGGAATGGAATGAAGTATGGAATGCAACGGAATGGAATGGAAGGGAATACGGAATGGAATGTGGAATGGAAAGGAAAGGAATATGGAACCGAATGGAATGAAAAGTGGCATGGAATGGAATGGATAGTGGAATGGAATGGAACGGAAATGTGAAAAGGAATGGAATGGAATGTGGAATGGAATGGAATGGAATGTCGAATGGAATGAAATGGAACGGGGAATGGAATGTGGAATGGAATGGAATGGAACGTGGAATGGAACGTGGAATGGAATTGAATTGAATGGAATGTGGAATGGAAGGGAATGGAAAGTGGAATGGAATGGAATGGAATGGGATGGAATGGAATTTGAAGTGGAATGGAATGGAATGTTGAATGGAAATCAATGGAATGTGGAAAGGAATGGAATGGAGTAGAATGTGGAATGGAATGGAATGTGAAATGGAATTTGGAATGGAATGTGCAATGGAATGTGCAATGGAATGAATTGAAGTGGAATGTGGAATGAAATGGAATGGAATGTGGAATGGAATTTGGAATGGAATGTTCCATGAAAGACTGAATGCAATGTGCAATGGAATGTGGAACAGAATAGAGTCAAATGTGGAATAGAATGTGGGATAAAATGTGGAATAGAATGTGGAATAGAATGGAATGTAATGGAATGTGGAATTGAATTGATTGGAATATGGAAACGAATTCAATGGAATGCGGAATGGAATGTGAAATGGAATGGAATGAAATGTGGAATGAAATGTGGAATGGAATGTGGAATGGATTGTGGAATGGAATGGAATGAAACATGGAATCGAACATGGAATGCAACGTGGAAAGGAACGTGGAACAGTATGTGGAATGTAACGTGGAATGGAATGTGGAATGGAATGTGGATTGGAACGTGGAATGGAACGTGGAATGGAAAGTGGGACGGAAGGTGGAATGGAACCTGGATTGGAATGGAATGGAACGTGGAGGTCAAAGTGGAATGGAACGTGGAATTGAAAGAGGAATGGAACGTGGAATGGAACGCGGAATGGAACGAGGAATGCAACGGGATTCAATCTGGAATGGAATGGAAAGGAAGGTCGAATGGAATGGAATGGAATGTGGAATGGATTGTGAAATGGAATGGAATGGAATGTGGAGTGGAATGAAATGGAATGTGAAATGGAATGTGGAATTAAATGGAATGGAATAGAATACAGAAAGGAATGTAATGGAATAGAATGGAATGGAATGGAATGTTGAGTGGAACAGAATACAACGTGGAATGGAATTTGGAATGGAATGGAATGGAATGTAGAATGGAATAGAATGGAATGTGGAATGGATTGGAATGGAATGTGTAATGGAGTGGAATAGAATGGAATGGAATTGAAATTGACATGGAATGTAATGGAATGTGGAATAGAATGTGCAATGGAATGTGGAATGGAATGGAATGGAGAGGAATGTGGAATGGAATGGAATGGATTGTGGAATGGAATGTGGAATGGAATGTTCAATGTAATGTGGAAAGTAATGTGCAATGGAATGTGGAATGGCATGTAGTGAAATGTGGAATAGAGCGTGGCATGTTATGGAATGGAACGCGGAGTGGAAAGCGGAATGGAAAATGAAACGTAAGGTGTAATGGAACGTGGATTGGAAAGGGGAATGGAATGGAAAGCATTGTGGAATGGAATGGAAAGCATTGTGGAAAGTAATGGAAAGGTAGGTGGAATGGTATGGAATGGAATATGGAATGGAATGGAATGGAATGGAATGGAATGGAATGTGGAAAGGAATGGAATGGAATGGAATGGAAAGAATGTGGAGTGGAATGGATTAGAATGTGGAATAGAATGTGGATTGGAATTGAATTGAATTTGTAATGAAATGCGGAATGGAATGGAAAGCAACATGGAATGGAATCGAATGCAATGTGGAATGGAAAGGAATGGAATGGAATTTGAATGGAATGGAATGGAATATGGAATGGAATGGAATAGAGTGGAATGTGGAATGGAATGGAATGGAATATGGAATGTAACGGAAAGGAATGGAAAGGAGTGGAAAGTGTAATTGAATGGAATGGAAAGAGGCTTGGAATTTGTAATGAAATGTTGAATGAAATGGAGTGGAATGTGGAATGGAATGTGGAATGGAATGGAGTGGAGTGTGGAACGGAGTGGAATGGAATGTTAAATGGAATGTAATGTGGAATGGAGAGTGGAATGGAATGGAATGTGGAATGGAATGGAATGTGAAATGGAATGGAATGTGGAATGGAATGGAATGGAATGTGGAGTGGAATGGAATGGAGTGGAATGTGGAATGGAATGGAATGGAATGTGTAATGGAATGTGGAATGGAATGTGCAATGGAATGTGGAATCAAATGTGGAATGGAATGGAATGGAATGTGGAATGGGATGTCTAATGGAATGTAATGGCCGTTGGAATGGAACGTGGAATGGAATCGAATGGAATGTGGAATGGAATATGCAATTGAATGGAATTGAACGTGGAATGGAATGGAATGTGGAATGGAATGTGGAATGAAATGGAATGGAGTGGAATGCTGAATGGAATGAATAATGGAATGTGGAATGCAATGTGGAATGGAATGGAAAGTGGAATGGATTGAGGAATGGAAAGGAATGGAATGTGGAATGGAATTTGGAAGGGAATTTAATGGAATGGATTGGAATGTGCAATGGATAGGAATTCCTAATGGAATGTGGAATGGAATGGAATGGAATTTGAAATGCAATGTGGAATGGAATGTGGAATCTAATGAAGAAGGCAATGGAATGCAATATGGAATGGAATGTAGAATGGAATGTGCAATGGAATGGAATGCAATGTGAAATGCAATGGAATGGAATTTGCAATGGAATGGAATGGAAGGTGGACTGGAATGGAATGGAATGGAATGGAATGTGAAATGGAATGGAATGAAATGTGGAATGGAATTGAATGGAATGTGGAATGGAATGGAATGGAATGGAGAATGGAACATGGAGTGGAATGAATTCTAGAATGGAATGTGGAATGGAAAGTGGAATGGATTGTAGAATGGGATGTGGAATGGAATGGAATGGAATGTGGAATGTTATGTGGTATGGAATGGCATGTGGAATGGAATGGAATAGAATGGAATGGAAGGGAATACGGAATGGAATGTGGAATGGAAAGGAAAGGAATGTGGAGTGGAATGGAAAGGAAAGGAATGTGGAATGGAATGGAATGGAATGTGAAAAAGAATGGAATGGAATGTGGAATGGAATGGAATGGAATGTGAAAAGGAATGGATTGGAATGTGGAATAGAATGGAATTGCAGGTGGAATGGAATGGAATGGAAAGTGGAATGTAACGTGGAACGGAATGGATTGTGGAATGGAATGGAATGGATTGTGGAATGGAATGGAATGGAATGGAATTTAATATGGAATGGAATGGAATGGAATGGAATGGAATGGAATTTAATATGGAATGGAATGGAATGGAATGGAATGGAATTTAATATGGAATGGAATGGAATGGAATGGAAGGCTATACGGAATGGAATGTGGAATGGAAAGTAAAGGAATGTGGAATGGAATGTGGAATGGAATGGAATGTGAAAAGGAGTGGAATTGAATTTGGAATGGAATGGATGGGAATGTGAAAAGGAATGGAATGGAATGTGGAATGGAATGGAATGGAATGTGGAATGGAATGGAATGGAATGTGGAATTGAATGAGGAATGGAATGGAATGGAATGGGGAATGGAATGGTATGGAATGTAGAATGAAACATGGAGTGTAATGAATTGTAGAATGAAATGTGGTATGGAATGTGGAATGGAATTGAATGGAATGTGGAGTGGAATGGGATGGAATGGACTGGAATATGAAATGGAATGGAATGGAATGTGAAATGGAATGCAATGGATTGTGGAATGGTATGTGGAATGGAATGTGAAATGGAATGGAATGGAATGTGTAATGGAATGGTATGAAATGTGGAATGGAATGTGAAATGGAGTGGAATGGGATGTGGAATGGAATGGAATGGAAAGTGCAATGGAATTGAACGGACTGTGGAATGGAATGGAATGGTATGTAGAATGGAATGTGGAATGGAATGGTATTTAATGTGGAATGTAATGTGGAATGGAATGGAATGGAATTTGGAATGGAATTGATTGGATTGTGGAATGGAATGGAATGGAATGTGGAATGGAATATAATATGTAAAGGAATGGTATGGAATGTGGAATGGATTGGAATGGATTTGACTGGAGTGGAATCTAACGGTGTGGAATGGAATGGAGTTGGGTGTAGTGTGGTGAAGTTGAGTGGATTGGAGTAAAGAGGAAAGAGATGGAGTAGAATGGAGTAGAATGGAATGGAGTGGAGTGGTTTTGAGGGGACTGCATTGGAATGGATCTAAAGGGAATGAAAAGAATTGGAAAGTAGTGGAGTGGAGACTGGTGTGGTGTCTTGGAATGGATTTGATGGAATGGCGATGAGTGTAGTAGTGAGGAGTGGAATTGAGTTGAGTGGAATAGAGTGGAGAGGAGAAGAATGTCATGAAATGGAGTAGAATGCAATGGAAAGGGGAGGAGTGGAAAGGAATATAATGGACTGGAGTGCAGTGGAGGATAGTGGGGTAGATTGGACTGGAATGGAGTGCAATGGAATGGATTGAAGTGGAATGGAGTGGAGTGGAATGGAAGGGAGTGGAATTGAGTGGAGAGGAGTTGCGTGGAGTGGAGGGAAATGGAGAGGAGTGGAATGGAATCGAGTGGAGTAGATTGGAATCGAATTTAATGGAATGGATTGGAGATGAATGGAGTGGAGTCGAGTAGAATGGAGTGGATTGGAATAGAATGGAATGGAATGGAGTGGACTGTAATTGAAATGAGTGCAGTGGAGTGGAATAGAATGGAATGGAATGGAGTGGACTGTAATTGAAATGAGTGCAGTGGAGAGGAATGGAGTTGAATGCAGAGAAATGGAATGTAGTGGAATGGATTTGACTGGAGTAGAATGGAGAAGAGCAGAATGGAATGGAATGTAGTGGAATGGATTGGAATGGGATGGAGTGGAATGGAGTGTAGTGGAGTGGAAAGGATTGGAATGGGATGGAGTGGAATGGAGTGTAGTGGAGTGGAAAGGATTGGAATGGAATGGAGTTGAGTGGAAAGGAATGGAATGGAATGGAGTGGATTTCTGTGGAGTCAAGTGGAATGGAACGGAATGGAATGAAGGGGAATGGAATAGAATGGAGTGGAGTGGAAAGGAATGGCATGGAATGGAGTGGAGTGGAGTGGAGTAGAGTGGAAAGGAGTGTTGCGGAACAGAATGTAGTGGAATGGAATCTAATGCAGAGGAATGGAGTGGAATGGAATAGAACAGAATGGACTGGAGTGGAATGGAATGGATTGGAATGGAGTGGAATGAAACTGAGTGGAGTGTAATGGAATGGAATGAAAGGGAATGGAGTGCAGTGGATTGGATTGGAGTGGTCTGCAGAGGAATGGCATCAAACTGAATTGAGCAGAATGAAATTAAATGGATTGGAGTGGAGTGCTTTAGAACAGAATGGAATGGAGTTGAGTGGAATAGAGTGGAATGGAATGCATTGGAATGGAGTGGAATATAATTGAGTGGAGTTAAGTGGAATAAACGGGAATGGTGTGGAATGGAATTGAATTAAGTGAAATGGAATAGAATGGAATGGAGTGGAATGGAATGCAATGGAGTAGACAGGAGTGGAATCTAATGGAGTGGAATTTTATGGAGTGGGGTGTAATGGAGTGGATTAGAGTGGATTGGAGTAAAGTGGAAGGAAACGGAGTGGAATGGAGTAGAATGGAATGGAGTGGAGTGGATTTGTGTAGAGTGCAGTGGATTGGAGGGAAATTGAATGAAACAGATTGGAATGGAGTGGAGTGGAGATTGGTGGGGTGTCATGGAATGGATTTGATGGAACGGAGAGAGTGTTGTAGAGTGGAGTGGAATGGAGTGGAGTGGAAAGGAATGTGATGGAATGAAGTAGAATGATATTGAATGTAGTTCAGTGGAAAGGAATAGAATGGAGTGGAATACAGTGGAGTGGAGTGGACTGGAAAGGATTGCAATGGAATGGATTGATAGGAATGGAGGAGAGTGGAATGGAATGGAACGGAGTTGAGTGCAGAGGAGTGGCGTGGAATGGAGTGCAATAGAGTGGAGTGGAATGGAGTGGAGCGGAATGGAATCGAATGTAATGGAATGCAGTGGAGTTGATTCGTGTGGAGTCGAGTAGAATGGAGTGCAGTGGCATAGAATGGAATGGAATGGAGTGGACTGGAGTTGAGTTGAGTGGAGTGGAGAAGAATGGAGTTGAATGGAAAGAAATGGATTGTAGTGGAATGGATTTGACTGGAGTAGAATGGAGAAGAGTGGAATGGAATGGAATGGAGTGGAATGGAGTGGATTGGAGTGGAAAGAATTGGAATGGAATGGAGATAAGTGGAAATTAATGGAATGGAAAGGAGTGGATTTGAGTGGAGTTAAGTGGAATGGAAATGAATGGAATGAATGGGAATGGAATAGAATGGAGTGGAGTGAAATGGAATGGCAGGGAATGGTGTGGAGTGGAGTGGAGTGGAGTGGAGTAGAGTGGAAAGGAGTGTTGCGGACTGGAATGCAGTGGAATGGAATCTAATGCAGAAGAGTGGAGTGGAATGGAATGGGATGGAAGGGACTGGAGTGAAGTGGAATGGAGTAGAGTGGAGTGGAACGAAACTGAGTGTAGTGGAAGGGGATGGAATGAAAGGGAATGGAGTACAGTGTAATGGATTGGAGTGGCGTGGAGAAGAATGCCCTCGAAATGAATGGAGCAGAATGAAATGGAATGGATAGGAGTGGAGTGGATTGTGACGGAAGGGAATGGAGATGAGTGGAATAGTGTGGAATGGAATGCAATGGAATATAATTGAGTGGAGTTAAGTGGAATGAAGAGGAATGTATGGGAACGGTGTGGAATGGAATTGAATGAAGTGAAATGGAATGGAATGCAATGGAGTGGAATGGAATAGAATGGAGAGGACTGGAGTGGAACCTAATAGAGTAGAATGAAATGGAGTGGGGTGTAATGGAGTGGAGTTGAGTGGATTGGAGTAAAGTGGAAAGAAACAGAGTAGAATGGAGTAGAATGGCATGAAGTGGAGTGGATTTGGGTGGAGTGATGTGGACTGGAGCGAAATGGAATTTAATGGATTGGAATGGAGTGGAGTGGAGATTGGCGGGGTGTCATTGAATGGATTTGATGGAATGGAGTTGAGAGTAATAGAGTGGAGCGGAATGGAGTGGAATGGAATGGAGTGGAGTGTAAAGGAATGTCATGGAATGGAGTAGAATGCAATGGAATGGAGTGGAGTGGAAAGGAATAGAGTGGAGTGGAGTGCAGTGGAGTGGAGTGAAGTGGAGTGGACTGGAATGGAATGGAGTTGAGTGGATAGGAGTGTCGTGGAATGGAGTGAAATGGAGTGGAGTGGAATGGAATGGAGTGGAGTGGAATGGAATGGAGTTGAATGGAGTGGACGGGAGTTGAATTGAGATGAGTGGAGAGGAATGGAGTTGAATGGAAAGAAATGGAATGTAGTGGAATAGATTTGACTGGAATAGAATGGAAAGAGTGGAATGTAGTGGAATGGAATGGAATAGGATGGAGACGAATGGAGTGGAGTGGAGTGGAAAAGATTGGAATGGAATGCAGTTGATTGGAAAGGAATAGAATGGAAAGGAGTGGATTTGAGTGGAGGGAAGTGGAATGGAATGGAATGGAATGAAGGGGATTGGAATAGAATGGAGTGGAGTGGAATGGAATGGCATGGAAAGGAGTAAAGTCGAGTGGAGTGGAGTGGAGTAGAGTGGAAAGGAGTATTGCGGATTGGAATGTAGTGGAATGGAATCTAATGCAGACGAATGGAGTGGAAAGGAATTGAATGGAATGGAATGGACAGGAGTGGAGTGGAATAGACTGGAGTGGAGTGGAATGAAACTGTGTGGAGTGTAAAGGAATGGAATGAAAGGGAATGGAGTGCAGTGGAATGGATTGGAGTGGCGTGGAGAGGAATGGCATCGAACTGAATGGAGCAGAATGAAATGGAATGGATTGGACTGGAGGGGCTAGGAATGGAATGGAATGGAGTTGACTGGAATAGAGTGGATTGGAAAGCAGTGGAATTGAGTGGAATATAATTGAGTGGAGTTAAGTGGAATGGAGTGGAATTTACGGGAACGGTGTGGAATGGAATTGAATGAAGTGAAATGGAATGGAATGGAGTGGAATGTAATGGAATGGATTGGACTGAAGCTGAATCTAATGGAGTGGAATGGAATGGAGTGGGGTGTAATGGAGTGGACTTGAGTGGATTGGAGTAAAGCAGAAAGAAACGGAGTAGAATGGAGTAGAATGGAATGGATTGGAGTGGATTTGAGTGGAGTGCAGTGGATTGGAGCGAAATGGAATGAAAAGAATTGGAATGGAGTGGAGTGGAGATTGCTGGGGTGTCACAGAATGGATTTCATGGAATGGAGTTGAGTGTAATAGTGAGGAGTGGAATGGAGTGGAGTGGAATGGAGTGGAGTGGAATGGAGTGGAGTGGAAAGGAATGTCATGGAATGGAGTGGAATGCAATGGAAAGGAGTGGAGTGGAAAGGAATAGAATGGAGTAGAGTGTAGTGGAGTGGAGTGGAGTGGATTGGACAGGAATGGGGTGCAATGGAATGGATTGGAGTGGAATTGAGTGGAGTGGAATGGAATGGAAGGGAATTGAGTGGAGAGAAGTGGCGTGGAATGGAGTGAAATGGAGTGGAGTGGAATGGAAAGGAATGGAGTGAAATGGATTGGAGTGGAATGGAATCGAATGTAATGGAATCGATTGGAGTCGAGTAGAATGGAGTGGAGCGGAATAGAATGGAA
The DNA here is from genome assembly GCF_028885655.2 of Pongo abelii. Lineage (NCBI taxonomy): Eukaryota > Metazoa > Chordata > Mammalia > Primates > Hominidae > Pongo > Pongo abelii. Next base: position 6,573,284 of record NC_072000.2, on the reverse strand, counting down.
TGGGATGGAGTAGACTGGAGTTGAATTGAGTGGAGTGGAGAGGAATGGAGCTGAATGGAGAGAAATGGAATGTAGTGGAATGGATTTGACTGGAGTAGAATGGAGAAGAGTGGAAGAGAATGGAATGTAGTGGAATGGATTGGAATGAGATGGAGTGGAATGGAATGGAGTGGAGTGGAAAGGATTGGAATGGAATGGAATTGAGTGGAAAGCAATGGAATGGAATGGAGTGGATTTGAGTGGAGTGAAGTGGAATGAAAGGAATGGAATGAAGGGGAATGGAATAGAATGGAGTGGAGTGGAATGGAGTGGCATGGAATGGAGTGGAGTGTAGTGGAGTGGAGTGGAGTAGATTGGAAAGGAGTGTTGCGGACTGGAATGTAGTGGAATTGAATGGAATGTGAAATAGAATAGAATGGAATGGAACATTGAATGGAATGGGATGGAATGAGGAATGGAATGGAATGGAATGCAGTATGGAATGGAATGCAATGTGTAATGGAATGGAATGGAAAGCAGAATAGAATGGAATGGAATGTGGAATAGAATGGAATGGATTGGAATGGATTGCGGAATGGAATGGAATGGAATGTGGAATGCAATGGAATGCAATGGAATGTGGAAATGAACGGAATGGGGTGTGGTATGGAATGAAATAGAAGGTGGAATGAAACGGAATGGAACGTGCAATAGAATCTGTAATGGAATGTGGAATGGAATGTGGAATGGAATTGAATGGAATGTGGAATGGAATGGAGTGGAATGTGGAATAAAATGGAATGGAACGGAATGTGGAATAGAATGGAAAGGAATGGAATGGAATCCGGAATCAAATGGAGTGGAATCTGGAGTGCAAAATAATGGAATGGAATGTGAAACTGAATGGAAGGGAACGTGGAATGGAAAGTGGAAAGGAATGTAGAATGGAAAGGAATATAAGGTGAAATGGAATGTGGAATGGAATGTGAAATGCAATGTGGAATGGAATGTTGAATGGAATGTGGAAGAGAACATGGAATGGAATGGAATGGAATGTAGAATGCAATGTGGAATGGATTGGAAAGGAATGTGGAATGGAATGTGTAATGGAACATGAATGGAAAGGAATGGAATGTGGAATGGAATGTGGAATGAAATGGAAAGGAATGTGGAAAGGAATGTGGGATGGATTGGAAAGGAATGTGGAATGGAATGTGGAATGAAATGGAAAGGAATGTGGAATGGAATGTGGGATGGATTGGAAAGGAATGTGGAATGGAATGTTGAATGGAATGTGAAATGGAATGTGAAATGGAATGGAATGGAATGTGGAATGGATGGAATGGAATGCAATGTGGAATGGAATGCAATGTGGAATGGAATGGAATGCAATGAAGAACGGAATGAAATATAATTCGGAATGAAATGGAGTGGAATGTGGAATGGAATGGAATGTAATGTGGAATGGAAAGGAATGGAAGGTGGAATGCAATGGAATGGAAGGTGGAACAGGATGTGGAATGGACTGGAAAGAAATGTGGAATGGAATGTGGAATGGAATGGAAATGAACATGGAAAGGAATGTGGAATGGAATGGAACGGAATGCATTGTTGAAAGGAATAGAATGGAACGTGGAATGGCATGGAATGTAATATGCAATGGAATGGAATGGAATGTAAAATGGAATGTTAATTGGAATGGAATGCAATGTGGAATGGAATGTGGAATGCAATGGATCGTCGAATGGAATGTGGAATGGAATGGAATGGAATGCGGAATGAAATGTGGAATGCAACAGAATAGAATGTGGAATGGAATGGAATGGAGTGTGGAATGGAATTTGGAATGGAATTTGGAATGGAATGGAAATGAATGTGGAATGGAAAGCAGAATGGAATGGAACGGACAACATTGTGGAATGGAATGGAATGGAATGTGGAATGGAATGTGGAATGGAATGAAATATGGAATTGAATGGAATTGAACGTGGAATGGAATGGAATTGAATGTGGAATGGAATGGAATGGAATGTGGAAAGGAATGCAATGAATGCAATATGGAATGGACTGCAATTCAATGTGGAATAGAATGGAACGCAATGTGGAATGGAATGGAATATAAAGTGGAACTGAATGGAATGGAGGATGGAGTGGAAGGGAATGGAATCTCGAATAGAAAGTGGAATGACATGAAATAGAATGGAATGTGGAATTGAATGGAATGGAATTTGGAATGGAAAGGAATTTAATCTGGAATGGAATGGAATGGAATTTGGAATGGAGGGGAATGGAATGAAAATTGGAATGGAATGGTACGGAAGTTGGATTGCAATGTGGAATGGAATGGAATGAAATGGAGTGTGGAATGGAATGTGGAGTGGAATGTGGAATTGAATGTGCTGCAAAGTGGAATGGAATGTGCAGAGGAATGGAATGGTATGTGCAATGTTACGGAAAGGAATGAAGAATGGAATATGAAATGGAATGCGGAATACAATGGAATGGAATAAAATGAGGAATTGAATAGAATGGAAAGTGGAATGGAATGGAATGTGAAATTGAATGCGGAATGCAATGGAATGGAATGAAAGGAGGAATTGAATGGAATAGAATGTGGAATGGAATGGTTGAATGTGGAATGGAATGGAATAGAAGGCGGAATGGAATGGAATGTGGAAAGTAATGGAATGGAAAGTGGAATAGAATGTGGAATGACTGTGGAATGGAATGTGGAACTGAATGGAATGGAATGCAGAATGGAATGGAATGGAATGTGGAATAGAAAGGAATGGAATGGAATTTAATGCACAATGGTATGAAAAGGTATGTGGAATGAAATGGAAGGGAATGAAATGTGGAATTCAATGGATTGGAATGTGGAACGGAATGGAATGGAATGTGGAATGGAATGGAATGGAAAGTGGAATGGAATGCGGAATCGAATATGGAATGGAATGTTTGATGGAATGGAATGGAATGTGGAATGGAATGTGGAATGAAACGGAAGTATTGTGCAATGGAATGTGGAGTGGAATGTAGAAAGTAAAGTGGAATGGAATGCAATGGAACATGGAATGGAACGTGCAATGGAAGGTGGAATGCAAAGTGGAATGGAATGTTTAATGGAATGGAATGAAACGTGGAATGGAATGGACTGGAATGTGGAATGGAGAGGAATGTAGAATGGAAAGTGAAATGCAATGTGGAATGGAATTTCGAATGGAATGTGCAATGGAATGGAATGGAATGAGGAATGAAATGTGGAATGGAATGTGGAATGGAATGGAATGTGGAATAGAATGGAATGTGAAGTGGAAAGTTGAATGGAAGGTGTAATGGAACGTGGAATGGAATGGAACTGAAAGTGGATTGGAACATGGAATGGAACGTGGAATGGAACGTCGAATGGATTGGAATGGAATGTGGAATGGAATGGAATGGAATGTGGAATGGAATGGAATGGAAAGCGAAATGCAATCTGGAATGTAACGTGGAATGTAATGTGAAATGGAATGAGGAATGGAATGTGGAAAGGAATGGAATGGAAGGCAGAATGGAATGTGGAATAGAATGGAATGGAATGTGGAATGGAATGTGGAATGGTATGTGGAATCTAATGTAATAGAATGGAATTTAATGTGGAATGCAATCTGGAATGGAACGTGGAATGGAATTGGAATAGAACGGAATGGAATGTGGAGTGCAACTTGGAATGGTATGCAATAGAACGTATAATGGAACTTTGAATGGAAAGTGGAATGCGGAATGGAACATGGAAAGGAATGTGCAATTGAATGTGGAATGGAATGGAATGGACTGAGGAATGGAATGTGAAATGGAAAAGGGAATGCAATGGAATGGAATGAAATGAGGAATTGAATGGAATGGAATGTGGAAAGGAATGGAATGCAATGTGGAATGGAATGGAATAGAACGTGGAATGGAACGTGGAATGGAATGCAATGGAATGTGGAAGTAAATGGAATGGAAAGTGGAATAGAATATGGATTGGAATGTGGAATGGAATGTGTACTTGAATGGAATGGAATGCGGAATGGAATGGAATGCAATGAGGAATAGAATGGAATGAAATGGAATTTAATGCGCAATGGTAAGAAATGGAAGAAAGAATTGGTAAGAAAGGAATGTGGAAAGGAAAGGATGGAGGAATGGAATGTGGAATGGAAAGGAATGGAATGTGGAATGGAAAAGAATGGAATGTGGAATGGAACGGAATTTAATATGGAATGAAATATGGAATGGAATGGAATGTGGCATGGAATGTGCAATGGAATGGAAATGAATGTCAAAGGAATGTGGAATGGAATGGAATGGAAAGTGGAGTGGAATGGAATGGAATGCAATGTGGAATGGAATGGAATGCAATGTGGAATAGAATGGAATGCAATGTGGAATGGAATGGAATTCAATGTGGAATGGAATGGAATGGAATGTGGAATGGAATGAAATGGAATATGGAGTGGAATGGAATGGAATGTGGAAAGGAATGAGGAATGGAATGGAATGGAATGGAATGGAATGTGCGATGGAATGAAATTGAATGTGGAATGGAGTGGAAAGGAATATGGAATGAAATGGAATGGAATGAAATGTTCAATGGAATAGAATGGAATGTGGAATGGAAAGTGGAATGGAATGGAATGTTGAATGGAACGTTCAATGGAATGGCAAGGGATTCGGAAGGGAATGAGGAAAGGTATGGAATGGAATGGAGTGGAATGTGGAAAGGAATGCAATGGAATGCGGAATGGAATATATAAAGGAATGGAATGCAAAGTAGAATGGAATGTTGAATGGAATGTTGAATAGAATGTGGAATGGGAAGTGGAATGGAATGGAATGGAATGTGAAATGGAAAGTGGATTGGAATGGGGTATCGAAAGTATAGAAATGTGGGTTAGAATGTGGAATGGAATGAGGAAAGGAAACTGGACTGGAATGGAGTGGAATGTGGAATGGAACATGGAATGGAATGTAATGGAATGTGGAAAGGAACGTGGAATGGAACGTGTAATGGAACGGGGAATGGAACTTAGAATGGAATGTGGAATGGAATGGAATGGAATGGAATGTGGAATTGAATGGGATGGAATGTGGAATGGAATGTGGAATGGAATGTGCAATGGAATGGAATGGAATGTGGAATGGGAAGTGGAATGGAATGTGGAATGGAACTTGGAATTTAATGGAATGGAATGTGGAATGGAATGGAATGGAATGTTGAATTGGATGTGGAATAAATTGGAATGGATTGTGAAACGAAATTTGTAATGGAATATGGAATGGAATGTGGAATGGAACGGAATGGAATGCGGAGTGGAGTGCGGAATGGAATTTGTAATGGAATTTTGAATGGAATGGAATGGAATGTGGAATGGGATGGGTAATGGAAAGTGGAATGGAATGTGGAAGGGAATATGGAATGGAATGGAATGGAATGGCAGGTTGAATTGAATGCAATGGAATGTGAAATTGAGTGTGGAATAGAATGTGAAATGCAACGTGGAATGGAATGTGGAAGAGAGTGGAATGGAACGTGGAATGGCATGGAATAGAACTTCGAATGGAACGTGTAATGGAAAGTGGATTGGACAGTGGAAAGGAACCTGGAAATGAATGCGGAAAGTAGCGAGGAAAGGAATGTGGAATGGAATGGATTGGAATGTGGAAAGGAATGTGGAATGGAGTGGAATGGAACATGGAATAGAAGATAGAATTGAATGGAATGGACCGTGGAACGGAATGGAATGAAACGTGGAATGGAATGTGGAATGGAACGAGGAGTGCAATGTAGAATGGAATGTGGAGTGCAATGTGGAACGGAAAGTGGAATCCAAAGGAATGGAATGTAGAATGGAATAGAATGGAATGTGGCATGGAATGGAATGGAATTGTAATTGGAATGGAACGTGGAATGGAATGGAATGGACTGTGGAATGGAATGGAATGGAATGTGGAATGGAACGCAACGTGGAATGGAATGCAATGGAATGTGGATTGGAATGGAAATGAATGTGGAATGGAATAGAATGTAATGCTTGGAATGCGAAATGGAGTGTGAAATGGAATGTGGAATGGAAGGTGGAATTTAATGAAATGGAAAGCGGAATGAAATGGAATAGAACGCGGAATTGTACAGAATGGAACATGGAATGGAACGTGAAATTGAACGTCGAATGGAATGTGGAATTGAATGCAATGGAATGTGGAATTGAATTGTGGAATAGAACGTGGAATATAATGCAAAGGAATTTAATGGAACGTGGAATTTAACGTGGAATGGAATGTGGAATGGAATGGAATAGAATATGGAATGGAATGTGGAATGAAATTTAATGGAATGTGGAATGGAACGGAATGGAATGTGGAATGTAATGTGGCGTGGAATGGAGTGGAATCTACAAAGGAATGTTAAATGCAATGTGGAATGGAATGTGGAATGGAATGGAATGGAATGTGGAATGGAAAGGAATGGAATGTGCAGTGCAATGTGGAACGGAATGCAGAATAGAATAGAATGGAATCTAGAATGGAATGTGGAATGGAATGGAAAGGAATGTGGAATGGAATGTGGAATGGAATGGAATGGAAAGTGGAATGGAATATGGAATGGAATGGAATGGAATGTGGAATAGAATGTGGAAAGGAATGTGGAATGGAACAGAATGGAATGTGAAATGGAATGGAATGGATTGTGGAATGGTGTGTAAAATGGAATGTGGAATGGAACGAAATGGAATGGGTTATGGAATGTGGAAAGAAAGGTGGAATGGAATAGAATGGCATGTGGATTGGAATGGAATGGAACGTGGAACAGAATGGAATGTAATGGAATAGAATAGAATAGAACAGAATAGAATAGAATAGAATAGAATGGAATAGAATAGAATGTAATGGAATAGAATGGAATGTAATGGAATGTGAAGTGGAATGAAATGGAATGTTGAAGGGAATAGAATGGAATGTGGAATGGAATGGAAAGTTGAATGGAATGGAATGGAATAGAATGTGGATTGGAAAGGAATGGAATGTGGATTGGGATTAAATGGAATGCAAAGGATTGTAAAATGGAATGTGGAATTGAATGAGGAATGGAACGTGGAATGGAATGGAATGGAACGTGGAAAGGCATGTGGAATGGAATGGAATGTAATGTGCAATGGAATATAGAATGGAATGTTGAATGGAATGGAATGGAATCTGAAATGGAAGGTTGAATGAAAGGTACAATGGAATGCGGAATGGAATGAATTGGAATGTGGAATTGAATGCAGTGGAACGTAGAATGGAATGGAATGGAACGTGTAATGGAACGTGGAATTCAATGTGGAATGGAATGTGCAATGGAATGGAATGGAATGTGAATTGGAATGTGGAGTGGAATGGATTGGAATATGGAATGCAATGTGGAATGGAAAGGAATGGAATGTGGAATGGAATGGAAAGTGGAATGGAATGGAATGGAATGTGGAATGTAATTTGGAATTGAATGGAAAGGAATGGAACGGAATGTGGAATGGAATAGAATATGGAATGGAATGGAATACGAAATGGAAAGCAATGGAATTGAATGGCATGTGGAATGGAATGGAAAGTAATGTGGAATGGAATGGAATGCAATGGAATGTGGAATGGAATGGAATGCAATGCAATGTGAAATGGAATGGAAAGGAATGTGGAATGGAATGCAATGTGGAACGGAATGGAATGGAATGGAATGAAATGTGGAATGGAATGGAATGGAATACGGAATGGAATGTCATGGAACGGAATGGAATGTGGAATGGAATGGAATTGAATGTGGAATGGATTGGAATGGAAAATGGAATGGAACAGAATGGAATGTGGAATGGAATGGAATGGAACCTGGAATGGAATGTGGACTGGAATGCAAAGGAATGTGAAATGGAATGTGGAATGGAATGGAATGTGGAATGGAATGTGCAATGGATTGTGGACAGCAATGCAATGGAATGTGGAATGGAATGTGGAATGGAATGTAATGGAATGCGGAATAGAATTGAATGATATCTGGAATGGAATGCAGAATGGAATGTGGAATGGAATGTGAAATGGAATGGAATTGAATGTGAAATGGAATGAGGAATAGAACATGGAATGCATTGGAATGGAATGTGGTTTGGAATAGAATATGGAATGGAATGAAATGGAAAGGATTTTGAAATGGAATGGAATTACATGTGGAATGCAATGTGGAATGGAAAGTGGAATTGAAGATGGAATGGAAAGTGAAGTGGACTGTGTAATGCAAAGGAATGGTATGTGGAATGGAATATGGAATGGAATGGTAAGGAATGTGGAATGGAATCTGGAATGTAATGTGTAATGGAATGTGGAATACCATATTGAATGGTATGGAATGGAATGTGTAAAGGAATGGAATGGAATGTGGAATGGAATGTGTAAGGGAATGGATTGGAATGTGGAATGGAATGTGAAATGGAATGGAATGGAATGTGGTATGTAATGTGGAATCTAACGTGGAATGGATTGTGCAATGGAACGTGGAATTGAATGTGCATTGGAAAGTGGAATGGAAAGTGGAATGGAATGGAATGGATTGTGTAATGGATTGTGGAATGGAATGTGGAATGAAAAGAATGTAATGTGGAATGATATGTGGAATGGAATGAGGAAAAAAAAGTGGAGTGGTATGGAATGGAATGTGGAATGCAACGTGGAATTCAATGTAAAGGAAAGTGGAATGGAATGTGAAATGGAACATGGAATGGAACGAGGAATGGAATGTGGAATGGAACGTGTAAATGAATGTGAAATGGAATGAGGAATGAAATGGAATGCAATGTTCAATGGAATGGAATGGAATGGAGTAGAATGTGGAGTGGAATGTTTAATGGAATGAAATGGAATGTGGAATGGAATGGAAAGTGTAATGGAATGTAGTGGAATGTGGAATGGAATGTGGAATGGAATGGATTGTGGAATGGAATAGAATGTGGAATGGAGTGAAATGGAATGGAATGTAGAATGGAATGGAATGGAATGTGCAATGGAATGGAATGGAATGTGGACTGGAATGTATCGGAATGTGGAATGGAAAAGAAAGTGGAGTGAAATGGAATGGAACGGAATGTGGAATGGAATGGAACAGAATAAATTGGAAGAGAATGTGGAATGGAATGGAATGGAATGTGGAATGGAATAGAACGTGGAATGGAATGAAGTGGAATGGAATGTGAAATGGAATGTAATGGAATGTGGAATGGAATGGAATAGCATGGGAAATGGAATGGAATGGAATAGAATGTGGACTGGAATGTGGAATGGAAAGTGGACTGCAATGTAGAATGTATTGGAATTGAATGTGTAATGGAACATGGAATGAAATGGCATGGCATGTGTAATAGAACATGGAATGCAACGTGGAATGGAAAGTGGAATGGAACGTGGAATGGATTAGAAAGGAAAGTGGAATGCAATGGAATGGAAATTGGAATGGAATGTAATAGTAAACTGTATGGAATGTGGAAAGTAATGGAATGTGGAATGGAATGCAGAATGGTATGGAATTCCGAATGGAATGTGGAATGGAATGTAATGGGATGGAATATGGAATGGAATGTGGAATGTAATTTGGAATGGAATGTGGATTATAATGTGGAATGGAATGTGGTATGGAATGGAATGGAATATGGAATGGAAAGTGGAATGGAATGGAAAGAATGGAATGTGGAATGGAATGGAATGGAAAGTGGAATGGAATGGAATGGAAAGTGGAATGTAATGTGTAATGGAATGGAAAGGAATGTGGAAGGGAATGTGGACTGGAATGGAATGGAAGGTGGAATGGAATGATACAGAACGTGGAATGGGAAGTGGAAAGTAACGTGGAATGTAATGTGTAACGGAATATGGAATGCAACGTGGAAAGGAATGTGGAATGGAACATGGAATGGAACGTATAATGGAATGTGGAATGGAATGTGTAATGGAATGTGAATGGAAAGTCTAATGTTATGCGGAATGGAATGTGTAACGGAATGTGGAATGGAATAGATCGTGGAAAGGAAAAGAATGTGGAACGGAATGTAATGAAATGTGCAATGGAATGGAATGGAATGGACTGGAATTTGGAATGGAATGGAATGGAGTGTGGAATGGAATAGAATATCGAATAGAATGGAATGGAAAGGTATCTGGAATGGAATGGAATGTAACGGAATGGAATGTGGAATTGAAAGGAATGGAATGTGGAATGGAAAACAATGTGGAATGGAATGCAATGGAATCGAATGTGGAATGAAATGGAATGGAATCGGAAGAGGAATGGAATGGAATGGAATGGAATGTAGATTGGAAAGGAACGGAAAGTGGAATGGAACAGAATGTGGAATGGATTGGAATGGAATGGAATGTTCAATGGAACAGAATTGGAAATGGAATGGAATGGAATGGATTGTGGAATGGGAAGTAATGTAATGAGGAATGGAGTGGAATGGAAGGCGGAATGGAATGGAATGGAATGGAAGGCGGAATGGAATGGAATGGAATGGAATGTGGAATGGTGTGAAATGGAATGTGGAATGGAATGGAATGGAAAGTCTAATGGAATATGGAATGGAATGGAACGGAATGTGGAATGGAATGGATAGGAAATGGGAATGGAAAGGAATGGAATGTGGAAGGGAATGTGGAATGAAAAGGAACGGAATGGAATGTGGAATGTAACGTGGAATGGAATGGAATATAATGTGGAATGGAATGGAATGGTATGGAATGTGGAATGGAATAGAATGGAATGAAATGTGTAATGGAATGGAATGGAATGTGGAATCGAACTTAATGGAATGTTAAATGGAATGGAATGGAATGGAATGTGGAAAGGAATATAATGGAATGAAAATGAATGTGGAATTGAATTGAATGGGAAGTGGAATGGAATGGAATGGAATGGGGAATAGAATGGGGAATGGAAAGCAACGGAAGGTGCAATGGAATGTGAAATGGAATATGAAATGGAACGTGGAATGGAACCTGGAATGGAACATGTAAAGGAACGTGGAATGGAATGTGGAAAGGAATGTGGAAAGGAATGGAATGGAAAGTGGAATTAAATGTGGAATGGAATGGAATGGAATGTGGAATGGAATATAATGGATTGTGGAATGGAATGTAGAATGGAATGGAAAGTGCAATGGAATGGAAAGAAATATGGAATAGAACGTAGAATGCAATGGAATGGAAAGTGGAATGGAACGTGTAATGGATCGTGAAAGGGAATGTGGAATGGAATGGAATGGAATGTGAAATGGAATGTGGAATGGAATGTGGAATGGAACGTGGAATGGCATGTAATGGAACAAGGAATGGAACATGGAATGGCATGGAATGGAACGTGAAATGGAACACGGAATGGAATGTGCAATGGAATGTGGAATGAATAGTGGAATGGAACGTGGAATGAAATTTAATGGAATGTCCAATGGAATTTGGAATGGAATGGAATGTGGAATGGAATGGAATAGAATGGAATGGAACGTGGAGTGGAATGTTTAATGGAATGAAATGGAATGTGGAAAGGAATGGAATGTGGAATGGAATGTAATGGATTGTGGAATGGAATGTGGAATGGAATGGGTTGCAGAATGGAATAGAATGTGGAATGGAGTGAAATGGAATGGAATATACAATGGAATGGAATGGAATGAGGAATGGAATGGAATGGAATCGAATCGAATGGAACGTGGAATGGAATGGAATGGAATGTGGAATGGAAGAGAAATTGGAATGAAATGGAATTGAACGGAATGTGGAATGGAATGGAATGGAATGGGTTGGAATGCAATGTGGAATGCAACAGAATGGAATGTGGAATTGAATACCATGTGGAATGTAATGAAATGGAAGGGAATGTGAAATGGAATGGAATGTGGAATGGAATGGAATGGCATGTGGAATGGAATGTAATGGAATGGAATGTGGACTGGAATGTGGAATGGAATCTGGACTGAAATGAGGAGTGGATTGGAATTGAATGTGTAATGGAAAGTGGAACGGAATGGAATCACATGTGAAATAGAAGGTGGAATGGAACGTGGAATGCAAAGTGGAATGGATTATAATGGAACGTGGAATTCAATGGAATGGAATTTGGAATGGAATGGAATCGAATGTGAAATTGAATGTGGAATGGAAGAGAATGCGGAATGGAATGTGGAATGGAATAAAATGCCAAATGGAAAGTGTAATGGAATGGAATGCAACGTGGTATGGAATGTGGAATGGGTTGAGAAATGGAATGGAATGCAATGTGGAAATGAATGGAATGGAATGTGGAAACGAATGGAATGGAATGGATTGTGCAATGGAATGGAATTGAATGTGGAATGTAATGGGTTGGAATGTGGAATGGAATGTGGAATTGAATGGAATGTAATGTGGAATGGAATGGAATGGAATGGAATGGAATGGAATGGAATGCAATGGAAATTTGAATGGAAAATTGGAATGGAATGTGTAATGGAATGGAATGGAATAGAATGTGACGTGGAATGGAATGGAATGGAATGGAATGTAAAATGCAACGTGGAATGGAATGTGGAATGGAATGGAAAGGAATGGAATGGAATGGAATGGAATGTGAAATGGAACGTGGAATGGAATGTGGAATGGAATGCGGAATGGAATGGAATGAAATGTGGAATGGATTGGAAAGGAATGCAATGTAGAATGGAATGGAATGCAATGAAGAACGGAATGAAATATAACACGGAATAGAACGGAATGGAATGTGGAATGGAATGTGAAATGGAATGTGGAATGGAATGTGGAGTGGAATGGAATGGAGTGCATAATGGAATGTGGAATGGAATTTGGAAGGGAAACTGGAATGGAATGGAAAGAGAATGAAAGTGAATGGAAAGTGGAAAGGAATGTGGAATCAAATGAAATGGAATGTGGAATGTAACGGAATGGGATGTGGAGTGGAATGTGGAATGGAAAGGAATGGAATGGAATGTGGAATGGAATGCAATGTAATGTGAAACGGAATGTGGAATGGAATGTGGAATGTTATATGGCATGGAATGGAATGGAACATAATGTGGAATGGAATGGAATGGAATGTGAAATTGAATGGAATGAAATGTGGGATGGAATTTAATGGAATGGAATAAAAGGGAATGGAATGGAGTGGAATGTGGAATGGAATGTAATGGAATGTGGAATGGAATGCAATGGAATTTGGAAAGGAAAGTGGAATGAAAAATTGAATGGAATGTGGAATGGGATGTGGAATGGAATGTGGAATGGGATGTGGAAGGGAATGGAATGGAATGAACTGGAATGGAATGGAATGGAATGTGGAATGGAATGTGGAATGGAATGGAATGGCATGTGGAATGGAATGTAATGGAATGGAATGTGGACTCGCATGTGGAATGGAATCTGGACTGCAATGCGGAGTGGATTGGAATTGAATGTGTAATGGAAAGTGGAACGGAATGGAATGGCATGTGAAATAGAACGTGGAATGCAACGTGGAAAGGAACGTGGAATGGAACGTGGAATGTATTAGAATGGTACGTGGAATTCAATGGAATGGAATGTGGAATATAATGGAATCGAATTTAGAATTGAATGTGGAATGGAATGGAATGCAGAATGGAATGTGGAATGGAATGGAATGCCGAATGGAATGTGTAATGTAATGGAATGCAATGTTGAATGGAATGTGAAATAGATTGAGTAATGGAATGGAATGCAAAGTGGAATTGAATGGAAGGGAATGGAATATGGAAACGAATGGAATGGAATGGATTGTGCAATGGAATGGAATGGAATGTGGAATGGAATGGGTTGGAATGTGGAATGGAATGTGGAATTGAATGGAATGTAATGTGGAATGGAGTGGAATGGAATGGAATAGAATGGAAAGTTGAATGCAAAATTGGAATGGAATATGTAACGGAATGGAAAGGAATAGAATGTGGAGTGGAATGGAATGGAATGGGAAGTAAAATGCAATGTTGAATGGAATGTGGAATGGAATGGAAAGGAATGGAATGGAATGTGCAATGGAATGGAATGAAATGTGAAATGGAATGTGGAATGCAATGTGGAATGGAATGTGGAATGGAAGGTGAAATTGAATCGAATAGAATGTGGGATGGAATGGAATGGAATGGAATGGAATGGAATGGAATGGAATGGAATAAAATGGAATGGAATGGAATGGAATGGAATGTGGAATAGAAAGGAATGGAATGTGGAATGGAATGTCAAATGAAAAATTGAATGGAATGTGGAATGGGAAGTGGAATGGAATGGAATGGACTGGAGTGGAATGGAATGAAATGAGGAATGGAAAGTGGATTGTAAAATCGAGTGGAATGTGGAATGTAATGCGGAACGGAATTTGGAATGGAATAGAATGGAATGGAATGGAATGGGTAATGAAATAGAAAGGAAAGTGAAATGGAATGGAATCCTCCGTGGAATGGAATGTTCAATGTAATGGAAAGGAATGGAATGGAATGGAATGTGGAATGGAATGTGGAATGGAATGGAATGGAATGGAATGCAGTGGAATGCAACGTGGATAGGAACGTGGAATGGAACGTGGAATGGAATGAGGAATGGAATGTGGAATTGAATGCAATGGAATGGAAGGGACGTTGGAATGGAACGGAATGGAATGTGGAATGGAATTGAGTGGAATGGAATGGAATGGAATGTGGAATCGAATGGAATGAAATGGAAAGTGCAATTTAATGCAATTATATGGAATATTGAATGAAATGGAATGGAACGTGGAACGGAATATGGAATGGAATGTCAAATGGAATGTGCAAGGAATGTGGAATGGAATGGAATGGAAAGCGGAATGGAATGTGGAATCAAATGGAATGGAAGGAAATGTGGAATGGAAGGTGGGACTGAATGGAATGGAATGTGGAATGGAATCTGGAATGGAATGGAATGGAATGAGGAACGGAATGCGTAATGGAATGTGGAATGGAATGGAATGGAATGTGGAAAAAAAGGAAAAGAATGTGGGATGGAATGGAATGGAATGGAATGTGAAATGGAATGTGAAATGGAATTTGAAATGGAATGTTTAATGGAAGGTGGAATGTAATGTGGAATGGAACGTGGAATAAAATGGAATGGAATGTGAATAGGAATGTGGAATGGAATGGAATGTGGAAAGGAATGCAGAATGGAATGGAATGGAATGTGGAATGGAATGTTGGATGCAATGTAATGCAATGTGGAATGGAATTTGGAATGGAATATGGAATGGAATGTGGAATGGAACTTGGAATGGAATGGAAAGGAAGGTGGAATGGAAAGTGGAATGGAAGGGAATAGAACATGGAAACGAACTTGGAATGGAAAGTGGAATGGAATATGAAATGGAACGTGTAATGAAATGTGCAATGGAATGTGGAATGGAACGTGGAATGAAATGTGGAATGGAATTTGGAATGGAACGTGAAATGGAATGGAATGGAATATGAAAAGGAACTTGAATGGAATGGAAAGTAGAATGGAACGTGGAATGGAATGTTGAATGGAACTTGGCGTGGAAAGTATAATGGAATGTGGAATGGAAAGTGAAATGGAATGGAATGGAATGTTGAATGGAATGTGGAATGGAATGGAATGGAACTTCGAATGGAAGGTGGAATGGAATGTGAATGGAATGTGGAATGGAAAGTGGAATGGAATGGAATGGAATGTGCAATGGAATGTGGATGTGAATGAGTAATGGAATGAGGAATGCAATGGAATTGAATGTGGAATGGAATGTGGAAAGGAATGGAATGTGGAATGGAATGTGGAATTCAATGCGGAATGGAACTTCGAATGGAACGTGAAATGGAATGGAACGGAATGTTTAATGGAATACAGAATGGTATGGAATGGAGTGAGGAATGGAGTGTGGAATGAAATGTGGAAAGTAATGGATGGTGTAATGTAATGTGGAATTGAATAGATTGGAATGTTCAAATGAAATGGAATGGAATGTGGAATGGAATGTGGACTGTAATGGAATGCAATGTGGAATGGAATGGAATGGAATTTGGAATGTAATTTTCAATGGAATGTGGCATGAATTTTGGAGTGGAACGTGGAATGGAATGGGTGATGGAATGGAATGGATCGTGGAATGGAACGTGAATGGAACTTGGAATGGAACGTGGAATGGAACATGGAATGGAAGGTGGAAAGGAGCGTGGATTGGAATGGAATGGAACGTGGAATGGAATGTGGAATAGAATGTGGAGTGGAATGGAATGGAATGTGGAATGGAATGGATTGGAATGTGGAATGGAATGTGGAATGGAATGGAAAGGAATGTGGAATGGAATGTGGAATGCAATGGAATGCAATGTGGAATGGAATGTGGAATGGATTGCAATGGAAAGTGGAATCGAATGGTGTGCAATGTGGAATGGAATGCAATGGAACGTGGAATGGAATGTGGATTGGAATGTGGAGTGGCACGTGGAATGGAACGCAGTGCAATGTGGAATGGAATGTGGAATGGAATGTGAAATGGAACGTGGAATGGAATGCAAGGTGCAATGGAACATGGATTTGAATGGACTGGAACGTGCAATAGAACGTGGAATTGAACGTGGAATGAAACGCGGAATTGGAAGCGGAATGGAATGGAATGGAATATGGAATGGATCGTGGAAAGGAATGCAATGGAACGTGTAATGGAATGTGGAATGGAACGCGGAATGGAATGTGGAATGGAACGTGGAATGGAAAGTGCAATGGAACGTGGAAAGGAATGGAATGCAAAGTGGAATGTTACGTGGAATGGAATGGAAAGGAAAGTGGAATACAATGTGGAATAGAATGTGGAATGGAACCCAGAATGGAATGGAAAACGATGTGGAATGGATTGTGGAATGGAATGTGTAATGGAATGTGGAGTGGAATGTGTAATGGAATGTGGAATGGAATGTGGAATGTAATGTAATGGAATGTAATGGAATGTGGAATGGAATGTGGAAAGTTATGAGGGATGGAATGTGGAATGCAACAGAATGAAATGTGGAATGGAATGTTCAATGGAATGTGGAATGGAATGGAATGGAATGGAATGGATTGTGGAATATAATGTGGAATGGAAAGTGGAATGGAATGTGGAATGGAATGAGAAATGGAATGGAATGGAATGTGGAATGGAATGGAATGGGATGTGGAATGCAATGAAATGTGAAATGGAATGAAACATGGAATGGAATGGATTTTAACATGGATTGGAACGGAATGGAATGTGGAGTGGAATGGAAAGCGAAATGGTATGTGGAATGGAATGTGAAATGGAATGAGGAGTGGAATGTGGAATGGAATGAAATGGACCGTGGAATGCAAAGGAGTGGAAGGTGGAAAGGAAAGGAATGGAAATTCAAATGGAAAGAGGAATGGAACATGGAATGGAATGTGGAATGGAACGTGAAATGAAATTTGGAATAGAAGGTAAATGAACATGGAATGGAATGTGGAATGCTATGGAATGGAACGGAATAGAATGGAATGTGGAATGGTAAGGAAGGGAATGTGGAATTGAATGTGTAATGGAATGGAATGGAAGGTGGAATGGTGTGAAAAGTGGAATTGAATGGAATGGAAGGTGGAATGGAATGGAAAGGAATGCAAAGGATTGTGAAATGAAATGTGGAATGGAATGTGGAATGGAACGTTGAATACAATGAAATGGAACGCGGAACTGAAAGGAATCGAACGTGGAATGTTATGGAATGGAACGTGGAATGGAATGTGGAATGGAATGTGTAAGGTAATGTGGAATGGAATGCAATGGAATGTGGAATGCAATGTGGAATTCAATGGAATGGAAAGTGGAATGGAAAGTGGAATGGAATGTGGAATGCAACGGAATGGAATTTGGAATGGAATGTGGAATGGAAAGTGGTATGGAAAGTGGAATGGAACGGAATGGAACAGAATGGAACGTGGAGTGGAATGTGTAATTGAATGGAATGGAATGTGGAATGGAACGAAGAATGGAATATGGAATTGAATGGAATGGAACGTGAAATGTAATGTGCAATGGAATCTAAAATCGAACGTGGAAAGTAATGTAGAATGGAATAAAATGGAAAGTGGAATGTAATGCAATGGAATTTAATGGAATGTGTAATGGAACATGGAATGGAACGTGGAATGGAATGGAATGAAATATGGAATGGAATATGGAATGGAAAGGAATGTATGTAAAATGGAATGGAATGGAATGTGGAATGGGATGTGGAATGGAATGGAATGGATTGTGCAATGGGATGTGAAATGAAACGTGGAATGGAAAGCGGAATGGAATGGAATGGAATTTGGAATGGAATGTGGAACGGAAAGTGGAAAGGAACAGAATGGAATGTGGAATGGAAAGTGGAATGGAAATTGGAATTTAATGTGGAATGGACTTGAATGGAATGTGGAATGGAATGGAATTGGGATGTGGTATCGAATGGAATGTGGAATGCAATGTGGTATGGAATGGAAAGATATGTGGACTTGTATGTGTAATGAAATGGTGTGGAATGTGGAATGGATGTGGAATGGATTGGAATCGAATGTGGAATGGAATGCGGAATGGAATTTGGAATGGGATGTGGAATGCAATGGAATGGAATGTGGATTGGAATATGGAATGGAATGTGGAATGGAATGTGGATTGGAATGTGGAATGGAATGGAATGGAACATAATGTAATGTGGAATGGAATGTGGAAAGGAATTTGTAATGGAATGGAATGGAACGTGGAATACAAAGTGGAATGCAATGTGCAATGGAAAGCAAAATGGAATCTAATGGAATGGAATGGAATCTGGAATGAAATCTGGAATTGAAAGCAAAGGAATGTTTAATGGAATATGGAATGGAATGGAATGCAATGGAATGTGGAATAGAATGGAATGGTATGGAATGTTGAATGTAATGGATTGGAATGGAATGGAATGTGGAATGGAATGTAATGGAATGTGGAATGGAATATAATGGAATGTGGAAAGGAATGGAATGGAATGTGGATTGGAATGCAATGGAATGTGGAATGGAATGGAATGGAATGCAATGGAATGTGAAAGAGGATGTGGAAAGGAATCTGAAATGGAATGTGTAATGGAATGTGAAATGGGACGTGGAAAGTAATCTGAATTGGAATGTGGAATGGAATGTGAAACGGAATGAAAAGGAACGTGGAATGGAATGGAATGGAACATGGAATGCAAAGGAATAAAACATAGAATGGAACGTGGAAAGGACCTTCGAATGGAACGTGGAATGTAATGTGGAAAGAATGTGGAAATAAATGAAATGGAATGTGGAATTGAATGTGGAAAGGATAGAAGGGACTGTTGAATGGAATGAGGAACTGAACGGAATGGAATGTGGAATGAAATGTGGAATGGAATGTAGAATAGAACGGAATGGAATGTGGAATGGAATGTGGAATGGAACGTGGAAAGAATGGAATGGAACGTGGAATGCAATGTGGAATGGAATGGAAAGGAATTTGGAACGGATTTGGAATGGAATGTGGAATGGAATGGAATAGAATGTGGAATGGAATGAGGGGTGAAATGTAATGGAATGTGGAATGGAATGGAATAGAATGTGGAATGGAATGAGGGGTGAAATGGAATGGAATGTGGAATGGAATGAAATGGAATGAGGAATGGAATGTGGAACGGAATGGAATGCAATGCGGAATGGAATGTTGTATGGAATGTGGAATGCAATGTGTAATGGAATGGAATGGAAAGTGGAATGGAATGATAAATTGAAAGTGGAGAGGAGTATAATGAAATGTGGAATGCAAAGTGGAAGGGAATGGAATGAATCGTGCAAGGGAAAGTCGAATGGAAGAAAGAATGGAACGTGCAATGGAATGTGGAATGCAATGGAATGGAATGTGGAATGGAATGGAATGGAAAGTGGAATCGAATGTGGAATGGAATGGAAAGGAATGTGGAATGCAAAGGAATGGAAAGTGGAGTGGAATGTGGAATGGAATGCGGAATAGATAGGAATGGAAAGTGGAATGCAATGTGGAATGGCACATGGAGTATAATGGAATGGATTGTGGAATGGATTGTTGAATGGAATGTGGAAGGTAATCGAATAGAATGGGGAAAGGAATGTGGAATGGAATGGGGAATGTAATCTGGAATTGAATGGAATGGAATGTGGAATGGATTGTGGAATGGAATGTGAAATGGAATGTGGAAGTGAATGGAATGGAATGGGGACTGTTATGTGGAATTGAATGGAATGGAATGGGGAATGGAATGTTGAATGCAATGTGGAATGGAATGGAATGGATTGTGGAATGGAATGTGGAATGGAATGGAATGTTGAATGGAATGCAATAGAATGAAGAAAGGAATGTGGAATGCAATGGAATGTGGAATGGAATGGAAAAGAATGTAGAATGGAATGGAATGAGGAGTGGATTGTGGAACAGAATATAATATGGAATGGAATTTAATGGAATGGAATGGAATGGAATGGAATCCAATGGAACGTAGAATGGAATGTGGAATGGAATGTGGAATGGAGTGTAGAATGGAATGGAATGGAATGTGCATACCAAGTTTGAATGGAATGGAAAGGAATGTGGAATGCAACGCAGAATGGAATGGAATGGAATGTGGAATGGATAGTAGAATGGAATGGAATGGAATGTGGAATGGAAAGTTGAATGGAATGTGGAATGGAACGTGGAATGGAATGGAATGGAATGTGGAACGGAATGTGGAATGGAATGTGGAGTGGAACAGTATGTAACGTGGAATGGAATGTGGAATGGAAAGTTGAATGCAATGTGTAATGGAACTTGGAATGGAATGGAATGGAATTTGGAATGGAATGTGGAGTGGAACAGTATGTAACGTGGAATGGAATATGGAATGGAATGTGGAAAGGAAAGTGGAATGGAATGGAATAGCAAGGGGAATGGAACTTGGAATTGAATGGAATTGAATTTGGAATGGAAAGTGGAATGGAAAGAGAAATGTAACGAGGAAAGGAATGTGGAAAGGGATGTGGAATGGAATGTGGAATATAATGGAATGGAATGTGGAGTGGAATGGAACGGAATGTGAAATGGAATGGAATGCAATCTGGAATGGAATGTGGAAAGGTATGGAATGTATTGTGGAATGGAATGCAATGGAATGGCATGGAATTTGCAATGGAATGGAATGTGGAATGGAATGTGGAATGGAAACTGGAATCAATTGGAAAAAATCGTGGAATGAAATGGGGAATGAAACGGAATTGGAAGTGGAAGGGAATGTCGAATGGATTGTGGAATGGAATGGGCAACGGAATCTGGAATGGAATGGAATGGAAAGCAGAATGGAACGTGGAATGGAACGTGGAATGGAACATTGAATGGAATCTTTAAGTGACTGCAATGGAAAGTGGAATGGAATGGAATCGAATGTGGAATGGAACTCAGAATGCAAAGTAATGGAATGTGGAATTGAAATTGGAATGGAAAGGAGTGGAACGTTAAATGAAACATGGAATGGAATTGAATGAAACTTTGAGTGCAATGTGGAATGGAACGTGGAATGGAACATGGATTGGAACGTGGAATGGATTGGGATGGAACGTGGAATGAAATGTGGAATGGAATGTGGAATGGAATGTGGAATGGACTGTGGAAAGAATGTGGAATGGAATGGTATGGAAAGTGGAATGGAATGAAATTGAAGATGGAATGGAACGTGAAATGGAACGTGGAATGGAATGTGGAATGGGAACTGGAATGAATTGGAATAAAACGTGGAATGGAATGGGGAATAGAATGGAATAGGAAGTGGAATGGAATGAGGAATAGATCGTGGAATGGAATTGGCAACGGAATGTGGAATGGAAAGTGGAATGGAATGGAATGGAAAGTGGAATGGAACGTGGAATTGAACGTGGAATGGAACGTTGAATGGAATGTTTAATGGAATGCAATGGAAAGTGGAATGGAATGGAATCGTATGTGGAATGGAACGTGGAATGCAAAGCAATGGAATGTGGAATTGAATGTGGAACGGAATGGAATGGAATGTTTAATGTAACGTGGAATGGAATGGAATGAAACTTTGAGAGCGATGTGGAATGGAACGTGGAATGAATCATGGATTGGAACGTGGAATGGATTGGGAAGGAACGTGGAAAGAATTGTGGAATGGAATGAGGAATGGAATGTGCAATGGACTGTGGAAAGACTGGAATGGAATGGTATGGAAAGTGGAAAGGAATGGAACAGAGCGTGGAATGGAATGTGAAATGGAACGTAGAATGGAATGGAACGGATTGTAGAATGTAATGTCGAATGCAATTGAACGAACTGGAATGGAATGTGGAATGGAACTGAATTGAATGTGGAATGGAATATGGAAAGGAAAGTGGAATGGAATGGAATGGAATGTGGAAAGGAATGTGGAAAGGAATGGAATGGAAAGTGGAAAGGATTGTTGAATGGAATGGAACAGAATGTGAAATGGAATGTGGAGTGGAATGGAATGGAATGTGGAATGGAATGGAATGGTCTGAAGAATGGAATGGAATGGAACAGAATTTCATGAGGAATGCAATGTGGAATAGAAAGGAATGGAATGTGGAATGGAATGGAAGGGAATGTGGAATAGAATGGAATGGAATGTGGAATGGAATTGAATGGAAAATGGAATGGAATGTAGAATCGTCTGGAATGGAATGTGGAATGGAATGCAGAACGGAGTGGAATGCAATGTGGAAGGGATTGGAATGGAATGCTTAATGCAATGCCATAGAATGTGGTAAGGAATTGAACGGAATGCGTAATGGAACAGAGTGGAATGCAGAATGGAATGCAATGGAATGGAATGGAATCTGGAATGGAAAGTGGAATGGAATGGAATGGAAGGTGGAATGAAAAGGAATGGAATGTGAAATGGAAAGGAAAGAAATGGAAAGAGGAATGAAATGCAATGGAATGTGAAATGGAATGGAATGGAATATTGAATGGAATGGAATGGAATGGAATGTGGAATAGAATGGAATGGAATGGAATGGAATGGAATGTGGAATGGAATGGAAATTAATGTGGAATGAAATGGAAAGGAATGTTGAATGGAATTTGGAATGGAATGAAATGGAATGTGGAATGGAATGAGGAATGGAATAGAATGGAATGGAATATGGAATGGAACGGAATGTAATGGAATATGGAACTGAATACAATAGAATGTGGAACGGAATGGAATGGAATGCGAATGGAATGTAGAAGATAATGGAATGGAATGTGAAATGTAATGTGGAATGGAATGGAATCTAATGTGGAATGGAATAGAATGAAATGTGGAATGGAATATAATGAAATGTGTCATGGAATGTGGAATGGAATGTAGAATGGAATGGAACGGAATGTGGAAAGGGATGGAAAGGAATGTGGAATGGAATGGAATGGAATTGAATGGAATGTGGAATGAATTGGAATGGAATGTGGAATGAAATTGAATGTAATGTGGAATGAAATTGAATGTAATGGAATGGAATGCGGAATGCAATGTGGAATGGAATGGAATGGAACGTGGAAAGGATTGTGGAATGAAATGGAATGGAATGTGGAATGGAATGTGGAATTGAATGGAATGGGATGAAGAATGGATTATGCAATGGAATAAAATACAAAGTGGAATGGAATGTGGAATTGAACGTGGAATTGAACGTGGAATGCAAATGCATGGAATATGGAATGGAACATGGAATGGAATAGAGGGGAATGTGGAATGGATAGCGAAATGGAATGGAATTGAACTTTGAGTGCAATGTGGAATGGAATGTGGAATGGAACGTGGAATGGATTGGAATGGAACGTAAAATGAAATGAGGAATGGAATGTCGAATGGAATGTGGAAAGAATGTGGAATGTAATAGTATGAAATGTGGAAAACAATGGAATGGAACGTGGAATGGAACGTAGAATGGAATGTGGAAAGGAATGGAACGGAATGTAGAATGCAAAGTGGAATGCAATTGAATGGAGTGGAATGGAATGTGGAATGGAACAGACTGGAATGTGGAATGGAATCTGGAATGGAATGTGGAATGCAATGGAATGCAATGTGGAAAGCAATGTGGAAAGAAATGGAATGGAATGTGGAATGCACTTTTGAATGAAATGGAACGGAATGTGCAATGGAATGTGGAGTGCAATGGAATGGAATGTGGAATGGAATGGAAAGGACTGAGGAATCTAATGGAATGGAATTGAATTTAATCTGGAATGCAATGTGGAATGGAATGGAATGGAAAGTGGAATGGAATGGAATGGAATGCAATGGAATGGAATTTAATGTGGAATGTAATGGGAAGGAACGTAGAATGGAAAGGAATGGAATGTGAAATGGAAAGTAGAATGGAATGGAATGGAATGCGGAAGGGAATGGGGAAGGGAATGGAATGGAATGCAGAATGGAAAGTGAATGATTTGAAATGGAAGGTTTAATGGAATGGCACGGAATGTGGAAAGGAATTGAATGGAATGTGTAATGGAATGGAGAGCAATGTGGAATGGAATGCAATGTGGAATGGAATACAATGCAATCGAATGGAATAGAATGTGGAATGGAATGTGGAAGGGAAAGTGGAATGTAATGGAATGGAAAGTGGAATGGAATGGAATGGAATGTGAAATGGAATGGAATGGAATGGATTGGAATGTGGAATTAAATGCAATGGAATTTGGAATGGAATGGACAGGAATACCGAAAGGAATCAAATGGAATAGAATGTGGCATAGAATGGAATGGAATGGAATGGAATGGAAAGTGGAATGGAATGGAAATTAATTTGGAAAGTAATGGAAGGTAATGTTGAATGGAATTTTGAATGGAATGGGATGGAAGGTTGAATGTAATGTGGAATGGAATCGAATGGAATGGAATGTGGAATGGAATGGAATATACTGCAATATGAAACAGAATGGGATTGAATGTGGAACGGAATGGAATGTAGAAGGTAATGGAATGGAATGTGGAATGGAATGTAGAAGATAATGGAATGGAATGTGGAATGGAATGTGGAACGGAATGTGGAATGGAATAGAATGGAATGTGGAAAGGAAAGTGGAAAGGAATAGAATGGAATGAGGAATGGAATAGAATGGAATGTGGAATGTAATGTGGAAAGGAATGGAATGGAAGGTGGAATGGAATGGAATTGAATATGGAATGAAATGGACAAGAATGGTTAAAGTAATTGAATGGAATTTGCAATGGAATGCAATGGAATGTGGAATGGAATGGAATGGTATGTGGAATGGAATGTGTAATGGAATGTGGAATGAAATGTGGACTGGAACATGCAATGGAACGTGGAATCAAAGGAAATGAACAGTGGAATGGAAGGTGGAATGGAACGTGGAATGGAGCGTGGAATGGAATGCGGAATGGAATGTGGAATGGAACGTGGAATGGAATGGAATGGAATGTGGAAAGTAATGGAATGGATTGTGGAGTGGGATGTGGAATGGAATGGACTGCAATGTGGAATTCAGTGTCGAATGCAACGTGGAATGCAACGGAATGGAATGTGAAATGGAATATGGAATGGAATGTGGAATGGAAATTGGAATGGATTGGAAAGGAATGTTGAAAGGAATGTGGAATGAAATAGTATGGAACGTGGAATGGAATTTGGTATGGAACGTGGAATGGAACACAGAATGGAAGGTGGAATGGAGCATCGAATGGAATATGGAGTGGAACGTGGAATGGAACGTGGAATGGAATGGAATGGAACTTGGAATGTAACGTGGAATGGAATGTGGAATGGAACATGGAATGGAATGTGGAATGCAATCTGGAATGGAAAGGAAAGAATGTGAAATCGAAAGTGGATTGGAATGGAATGGAATCCCGAATGGAATGCAATGAAATGGTATGGAATGTGGAATGGAATGGAATTCAACATGTAATGGAACGTGGAATGGAACATGGAATGGAATGTGGAATGGAATGGAATGTGGAATGGAATGGAGTGGAATGTGGAATGGAATGGAATGGAATGTGGAATGGAATGGAATAGAATGTGCAATGCAAATGAATAGAGTGAAATGTGGAATTGAATGGAATGTAACGTGGAATGGAATGTGGAATGGAATGGAATGGAACGAGGAATGGAATGTGGAATGGGATGTGGATGGGTATGTGGAATGGAATATGGAATGAAATGGAATGGAATTTTAAACGTAAAGGAATGGAACATGGAATAGAATGGAATGGAATGCAATGTGAAATGGAATGTGGAATGCAATGGAATGGAATGTGGAATGCAATGGAATGGAATGTGGAGTGGAATGTTGTAGAATGGAATGGAATTGAATGCAGAATGGAATGGAATGTGGAGTGGAATGTGGAATGGAATGCGGAATGGATTGGAAGGTAGGAAGTAAAGAATTGGAACGTGGAATGGGAAGTTGAATAGAATGTGGAATGCAACATGGAACTGAATGTAACTGATCACCGAATGGAACGTGGAATGGAACCTGGAATGGAACGTGGAATGTATACTGGAATTGAATGATGAATGGAATGGAATGGAATGTGAGAGGAAATGTGGAATAGAATGCAATGGAATGAGAATGGAATGTGGAATGTAATGGAACAGAATGTGGAATGTATGTGGAATGGAATGGATCAGAATGTGGCATGGAATGTGGAATGGAATGTGGAATGGAACTGAATGGATTGTTGAATGGAATGTGGAATGGAATGTGGAATGGAATGCGGAAAGGAATGGAATGGAATGTGGAATGCAATGTGAAATGGAATGTGGAATGGAATTTAATGGAATGTGGAATGGATAGTGGATTGGAATGTGGAATGGAATGTGGAATGGAACTTGGAATGGAAGGGAATGCAATGGAATGTGGAATGAAATTTGAAATGTAATGGAAAGGAACATGGAATGTAACATGGAAAGGAACGTGGAATGGAACGCGGAATTGAACGTGGGATGGATTGTCGAATGGAGTATGGAATGGAATGGAATGGAATGTGGAATGGAATGTGGAAGCGAGTGTGGAATGAAAGGTGGAATTGAATGGAATGGAATGTGGAATGGAACGTGGAATGGAATGAAATGGAATGGAATGGAATGGAATGAAATGTGGAGTGGAATGGAAAGGAATGGAATGGAATGTGCAACTGAAAGGAATGGAATGTGGAATGGAATGTGGAATGGAATGAAATGAAATGTGCAATGAAATGTGGATTGGAATAGAATGAAATGTGGAATGCAAGGGAATGGAATGTGGATTATAATTTAATGGAAATTGGAATGGAACGTGGAATGGAATGAGGAATTGAATGTGGGATGGATTGTGGAACAGAATATGGAATGGAATGGAATGGAATGTGGAATGGAATGTGGAATCGAGTGTGGAACGGAATGTGGAATTGAATGGAATGGAATGTGGAATGGAACGTGGAATGGAATGAAATGGAATGGAATAGAATGAAAAGTGGAATGGAACGGAAAGGAACAGAATGGAATGTGGAATTGAAAGGAATGGAAAGTGGAATGGAATGTGGAATGGAATGAAATGAAATGTGGAATGAAATGTGGATTGGAATGGAATGAAATGTGGAATGGAATGGGATGGATCGAGGAATGGAAAGGAATGCAATGTGGAATAGAATTTAATGGAAAGTAGAATGGAACGTGGAATGGAATGGAATGGAATGGAAAGAATGGAATGTGGTATGGAATGGAATGGAATGTGGAATGCAATTTGGAATGGAATGTGGAAAAGAATGGAATGAAATATGGAATGGAATGTGGATTGGAATGGAATGGAATGTGGAATGGAATGGTATGGTC